>NC_056528.1:42182984-42336886 GCF_019175285.1 Sceloporus undulatus | reverse complement strand
ATGCTTTGATCTGGATTTCCTGCATGCAGGGGGTTGGACTGGAGGGCCCGTCGTCTCTTCCAACTCTATGATTTCTATGATTCTATGATTCAAAGTGAACAACCCTTCATAGAATGATTTTTTTCCAGAGTACATAAAGTAGAAAACCAGCAAGTTAGTAAGGAAATCACTATGCAAAGAATCTTGTAGAACCTTTGGAAGACTAAACTGAGCAAAGACATGTATCATAAGTTTTCCTAGAAACTAGGGGCCAAAACACATTGCAGAAAGAAGCCAGTTTGAACCAATGCTAGTCGAATTCTGGCACTGCAGTTGTATGTGAAATTGCCTTCTCGGTGCAGAGATCTTGAGTGGGACACAATAAACTAGATTTCCCAGAGGCCCTAGCAGACACACCAGGCAGTTAAACCAGTCTCAAACTGGAATTTCTGCGTGTGTTTTGGACCTACGTCATACTCCTCAGATGGATGGGATCTGGGAAGTGGACCAAGTCTACAAACTACAAATCTACAATCTTTTTGCTCTCATCCGAAACAGACAGAACGACAATGGAGTGGCTTATGGCGCCTTTGTGGGGGCATGCGGTGCAGATTACGCAAAGCCCCATGCTTGCCGAAGCAAATCAAAGTTACCTAAGGTCTTTACCATGTCAAAAGGAGTGAAGGAAAGAGATTTATTATGCCGGGGTTTCAAAAGGAATTGAGGGTATTTATTTTTGTTTTGTTTTTAAATATACCCAATTACACAATTTTGATATCCTCTGTGTTATCAATATAGATGAAAAATCTGCAACAGAAGTATGGCCAAAATAAATTTGATGTACCCTGTCAGAGCAGGAAAAGATTTTCAGAGGCCAGACTGCTGTTTTATCTAAGGTTACCAGGCCGCTGAGGTTTATGCGCTTAAAACCTAGAAGCCCCCTGTGATTTTGTTTAGGTATGAAGTCCCAACTAACAGTTGTTCACGCTTGGGCATGTTCAAACACCATACACACATTATATTTTTGCTGTTTGGAAATTAAGAGAGAAAGCTTAGCTTTTTCAGTCAAGGTGAGGTGGGGAATACGGTATTCTCACTTACTCATGGGGATGGGATTAATAGTATTTCAATTTAGGCTACTGGATTTTTAGCCAGAATGTGAGTGTAAATACAGCTGAGATGAAGGGTGATGCTCAGCACTGGTGGGTGGGATATAAATCTGTGGAGGCTGGAGCCCAACTAATACAAGGTGTAAATAAAAGAGCACAGTAAAATGGGAAAAAATACCTTTACTTAAAATGCAAAATCAAAGTTGGCTTCTTGAATTATATATTTGAAATTTTCAGCCATGGATGCAGAATCCATGGATAGGGATGGCCGACTTTACATACATATACCAGGGATTAAAAAGAAATTTACAAAACCAATGAGAACAGGCTTTACTACTTTTGCACATTCCTTTAAATCCCCTGTAATAATACTGGAGTAAGGAAAGAAAAAGTTCTCCTGGGCAGCTGAATTACACAAAGTACAAGCGGTATAAGTTCAGGCACTGACCAGACCATTTAAGTAGTCCAACCTGAAGTCCTGGTACCCCTTGAAACAACTGCAACCATTTGGATCACACCTGAAGCCTTGCCTGTTCCTGAGGACCTGCTTGTTTGTCTGAGGATCTAGTTTCTGCCACCTGGTGACTCAGTGGTAGTAGTGGCACACTACGAGATAGATTTTATGTAAGAAAAAGTAATTAACTCATTCTAAACTATCTATTTAATGAACACTTTCAGGGGTGTTGCTATGGAGAGGAAAATGAAGGTGTTTTACTCACCAACAAAAATTTCTCAGTCCCTCCAGTGAAATTGTTCCTTCACCATCCCCAAAGTCCTGTCATTGTAGGAACTTAAATTGTTCAATAGTGCTTTTGGATCCAAGAAAAGAGACAGAGAAAGTGACGATGAATATGAACCAGAATATAAGAGTCCTGGGTGTGAAATGATGTTACAGGATTTCTCACTGGCTGGAAGTTTAGAAAAGTAGGGGAATGGAAACACAAGATTTTTTTTTTTTTTTTTTTTTTTTTTTTTTTTGATGGAGGGGGACAATATTTGCAAGGCAATGACCTATGTTGCCCTCCCCCCCCCTAAAGCTATAGCCCAGAGCACACTTGCAGGACATTTCAGCTTCAATATGTTTCATTGTGTTTCAATGCTAAGGTGTCATGATTCCTGGGAGCCGTAAATATGACCTGTTTGTAATGTTGTTTTTATTTCAAATGTTTTTAAAAACAAGTTGGCTCCAAATGTCTTGATTGAACTGCTTTTGGAATGCCTGTTTTGATGATAATTGGTGACTGTTTTAATGATGCATCTGTATTAATCATTTAAGCCGTCAGGCTTGTGGGTTTTTATGGCTATATCTGATGTGCTGTGGGTTTTTTTTAAGAAGTTTTAAGGGTTTTTTATTTTAATCAAGTCATGTTGAAATGCGCATACATATTACTGGAAAAGAAGAGTGGGTGGTATGTGTCATGTCACTCCTTCTTGCCAGGCCACAGATCTGACTCAGCACAGGTACCCAGCGTTGCAAAAAGACCCCTAAATAACTTTACAACTGGAATGTCTCTTGCAGAGGTAACCTCCCCTCCCGCTGCTGGCCTGCCCAATAATTTTTTTAAAATCGTGGGCATATGTATCTTGCTTGCACATGCCAGCAATGTAGATTGAAGGGGCAAATATTTACACACAACCAGGCAAGCTCATTTACCTGTTCCCCAGAACAGAACAATTACTACGCTGATTAATGAGATCCAACAAAGATAAATAGCATTTGCCGGTGGCAAAATTCCTGGGAGCGGGGAGGTTGATCACACAAAGTAGGAATGACATATGTTATATCTTTTATTTTTATTCACGGAATCTATTACTAAATATATGTTAGGCTCATTCCTATAAGAAAAAAAAGGACATTTAGGGGAAATGACTTTTTGTTGTTTAAGGTACTTTATCAAGAGGAAGGGCCTTAAGGATGGCAAAAAAGCTTAGATTTTCAAGCAGAGGTTGCAATTCATAGCACAACAATAATCAAAGGGACTGAAGGGCTGCAGGGCTGATTCTCATTTTCACATTTTAGGGATAATCGGGTTGGTTTTCCCTGCCCCCCCATACAGCTTAATGTTCTGAGAACTGTTTTATGACTTGAAACAAGCGTGTCTTAATTGCTAAACAATCTGCTGACGTGTTGGATGTTTCCAGGCTTTCAAATAAGCATGGAAGTCCGATAACAAGCTGTATTTAGGACTCAGTGTAACAGCCAATAAAGCTATGGCCCTCAAACAGTAAATTAGAAGCACTTTTGATTAATTGATGACATAGGCGGTCTGCACTTGCCGCCATTTGCTCCGCGCGGGAGCCGCACAGCCAAACCGCGCGGACGCCCACGCGCGAGCAAAAAAGAAGCGCCATTTCGGAGGCTTCGTTTTTTTGCGGCGCCTCAATGATGTCGCGAGGCGCCTGGTTGCGGACTCCAATCACGACGTCAATAGGCGGCCGCGACAACGTCTGGACGCTGTTGCGTCCATACGTAAAATGGCGGCGCCCATGTAGAAGGGGCGCCGCCATCTTGTAACGAACAATAACGTACTAGGTTAGGGGGGTGGGCGGGAAGCACCGCCCCTTCCTACACCCACCAACCCTAGTACGGTTGTATCGTACGAAATGGGCGGTTTGTATACCGCCATTTTGATCCTTCCTCCAAGGAGCTCAAGCTGTGCACAAGGTGTCTTTCACCATCCATTTTTTATCCTCATGATAACGTTGTGGGTAGGGTTGAGGACTGAGAGACCAGTATATGGCCCAAGTAATCTGAGGGCTCCAGACTCTGATGAAGACTGAACGTGTGGCCTTCCCAGTCGACACCCTTAACGGCTACCTGTGGGTTTGTCTGCTCTTTGTTAATTTTCTCCTTAGGGAAAATTGTGAGGTTTAATTACTAAAGTAATAAAAAAGGGGGGGAGTCAGCCCCATTCAACATCATGCTCATAAATGAATTTTATTGCTTTCCTTCCCTTTCAAAAGAAAAATCAACCTCTTTTGAAATGATTTGTTGTATTGTTTCTTTGTGGCCTAGCACAGGCTCTACCAGGGCCTAACTATCAGCCACGGTATGTTTTCCTAATTTTTTTATCCAGTACGAAAGAGGAGGCGCAGTTTCCACATGGCTCGCCACACAGCTGGTGCAGGAGAGGTACAGGCAACCACATTTTCAATGAGAATCCAATAATCAGAGGCATGGATGGTATCCACTTGGTACCAGTGGGGAGAAAACTCTAAGAAACAGGTGAACGCCGAGAGAAATGCTTGTAGATACCAAGCTGATTACAAAACGAAGCTGGTACAGACGGGGTAGGGAGGAACGTCTTGGGGTGTAGTTAGCTGAATGCGGAGCCTCCATACGGCCCGCCCCGGGGCGTGCTTCAGGGTGGGAGCTTCCACACGGGGGGCATGAAGACGCCGCGACCTGGGTCCCGTTTCGTGACCCGGAGCTGTCCCATATACCGCCGCCCTCGAATCGAGGACGCTGCAAAAGAGAAGCAGCTTCCGCATCGGCGCGCCCCAAACCGAACCCAAACCGGCTGCTTTTTTTCCCTTTTGCCGGCAGGACGGATTCGAAGCTGCGCAGCTACACAGCGCTAAGCCAGCGGCAGAAAGCCTATGGCGCATTTAAAGCGCCCAACCCCTGTTAAACTTTCTGGTCATCTACGAGGCCCATGGATGCGTGCATCTATGTGCCAGGGAACGCACAGCAAATCAACATCACAGGCCACAGATTGGGCCCCTGATAATGCTGACAGGTGCCTACCACCACCCCATTCGAGTGGCTCATGACCCCCTTGGAAGAGAAAGAGAAAGAAAGCAGGGGAGACTGTGAGGAATGCACTGCAGGTTTTTTGCGACATGGAGAATCTGAAGGAAGGGCTCTCTGTGCCACATCTGTGATGTCAGAGTGCAGTGTTTCTGTATAGCATAAGCACATGAGATAATGTCCCATTATCCACATTTTGAGTCTGCCTAGTCTTCCTGGAATGCGGTGCTGATGAGGCATGGTTTTGCCACGTGGCCATAGGGGACACACACAAACACACACACACTAAAGGTCGTCTCTCCTGGCCGCCTGTTTTTTCCTGGGGCAAAAAGATACCGTCAGCTCCACTGGCCAATTGCCACTTTTGACAATGTATCAATCCCCCTCAAAGTCAAGCTTTCGTCTAGGCCCATGTTGAATGTATCAAGGGGCACCCGAGGAAATCTATGGGAAGAGATGCAAACTGCTCCTCTGAAAGCTATCATTTGGGCCTAGGACCACCTTGGCCTAACGGCCCAGAGCCGCAGGGGCCCATAGATACCTAACCCTGCGCAACTGTGCAAGACCCCAGGACGGCGAGCGACATGGCAAGAGCCACGCGAGGGTCCCGTCCGAGCGCTTATTGGACCGTGAGGATGTCTGGATCCTCCTAACTCCCTGATGCCGCCCAGGCAGCTGCGAGAAGGGTGATGGCTACACCAACAACCAACCGGAGGTCCATTTTCTCGAGGGCAATCTCGGTGCCCGTCCGAACCAAGGTTTCAAATAAAACGCTGCACCAAATGCAGAGTAAGTTTAAAACTCTGAAGGCAGCGTTCGTCGAAACCCTTGAGGATTCGAGAGGCGCCCCAGGTTGACAGCACCAACATCTTCTCGCGGCTGAAGGACCTTGATCAGGGAGACGTCCCAGACCGAAGATCTGCCGTCCTGCAGGGTAAGCCATAGCTCTTTCCATCCCTGTCCACGCCTCCGTGAACCCTTTCCTGTGCCCTCCGTCTCCTTATCCTGCATGTGTGCCATGCCATCCCTCCTCTTCCCTCTGCAGGTGTGCCGGCCGAGGCGGAGGCGGAGGGGAGGGAGGCACCCTGCCAAGGTACGCCTCTCCACCATCCTCGGAGACGAGGATGGTTCCCCGAGGGTGGCCACAGCCAGGACACTGCGGTGTTCCCTCCGCACCAGAGCAGCTCCTCTGGCGGCAGGTAGTTCCCCAGGGGTGGGGGTGGGGGTTGCCTGCCGGCACCCCCACGACACTTGGCCCTCGTCTTCTATTCCATCATGGGTAACTTTAACTTGGGCCTTTCCCTTTCCTCGCTTTGCAGGCTTGAAGTCCGCGCTGCTGTGGCTGCCGGCTGCCGCCGAGGAAGAGGAGCCTGGGCCGAGCCGCCGCCTGCCAGGACAGCCAGGGCAACTTGGCCCTCGTTCAGTGGTCCCTGGTATCGGGTCCTCCAAGGCCCGGCAAGCAGGTAAGGGTAGAGGTGAAACCCAGGGAAGGAAGTGGGGGCACCCAGAAACCCTGCCTGTGGGAGATGGGTGATGGGGGCTAGCACAGGCTGATCCTAACCATCCTGCTTTTCTTTTTCCCCCACAGAGAACCGGACGGAGAGGAGGTTCGCTGCCACTGGTGATCGCTTGGACCCGCTTGTAGCTGGCGGAGATAGTCTCCTCCAGGGAAGGCCTCCGAGGAAACTCCTCCGCCGGCTTCCCGCCCACCGCCTCCTCCCCCTCCTGGAAGCTTGTCTTTCCCTCTCCTGCCCCCTCCTAGCCATCCCCCCTTCACCATCCCCTTCCAGCACACCCTCCCACATTCCTTTTGTTATATATTGTTATAAGTAAAATATGTTATGTTTATTATTTTTGTAGAATAAAACAGTTTATTTTTAAAAAAAATTTGTGTGGTTAATTATGCGCAACTGCGGCGGTGTGGCTGGTGAGTGTGAATAAGAGCGCAACGTGCAGTCTAAAGCTAGGCAGAGTTCGTGTGATGTAGCAATCTCCAACGCTGTCCTTCCAGGCATTTTGGACTTCATGTCCCAGAATCCCCAGAGCACAGGCAAGGTGCTGGGGATTCTGGGAGATGAAGTCCAAACGCCTGGAAGGAAAAAGTTGGGAGATGGCTGCTTTGGGGAACCATGAGCCAGGCTGGTGGGGGAGAGAACAGAAGAGTAGAAAAAGAGTAGATAGGGCTGGAGGAACACATGCCTGGTGGAGAAATGATGTCTTTATGGGACATCATGGGAACCTAGTGCCTTGTCAGTGCTCCCTGCCCAGGCCACTTGAGCCCAGACCATTCTCTAGTTGCCATTATGCCTTTGGGCAAGTGTTAGAGGGCATCAAAGAGGTCTGGGCAACATTCAAGCTCCGGGTCGCTTTTTTTTTTTCTTTTTGCCGCATTAGAGGTGCGCAGCTATCGCAGCTGCAGCGCTAAGCGGTGGACGGCAGAGAAAGCCTATGGGCACATTTAAGAGAAGTGCCCAAGCCCCTTTAAAACAATGTGGGCTCCTGCGCAGCTGGTGATCAGCTTGTGTTGGCAATCCATTGTCCGCTTGCACTTTGCCAGTGTCCAGCAGCATCAAATGAGGAATCCTCATCCTTGTCCCCACGCTTCCTGATGAAGTCGGCAATGCGCAGCCACAGCTGTCTCCGCTGCCAAAACCGCTTTACCACTGGCATCGTCCCCTCACCATGGGGGAGTGGACAGAAGCCTAATTCTCCTTTAAGTGCTGAGGGAGGCGCGCGCCTAACGGCGCGCGAATTGTTTATTTTTATTTTTAAAAAATTGTTATATAGTCAAGGACGATTTGGAGAAGCTGGCCTGGGAACATTGTTAGAAGGGCCCTTTAAATTTTCCACATTTTCTTTTCCCTTTTCCTTAAGGGGTTGTGGGTACTTCTGCTCAGAGGAAGTGAGTCAGAGACTTGCTCTGCAAGGAGCTAGTCTACATAACTATAAGGCCAGTGAACTGAACTCAAGGACAGAGTTTGGGGACAAAGGCCAAGCCATCAGGGGGTCTTTACACTTGTGTTTAGCAGGGGAAACCCACAGTTTTGCTCAGAGTTTCCTTAAGACTTCTCAATATGGACACTGAAGGCCCTGCTGCAGTCACCTGCAACACCTGTGGGATGTTTGTCTTCTTGCCTAGGGATATGGGGAACTTTACCTGCCCCAAGTGCAAGTTGGTAGCCCTCTTAGAAGAGAAAGTACAGCAGCTGGAGGCCCAGGTAGCTACACTTCAGCATCATAGGGAGGAAGAGGTTGTCCTGATCAGAACGGACCAGATGGTCCTGGACAGGAAACACACAAAGGAAGTTGCTGGGGAAAAGGAGGTCACTTCACACACAACAGAAGTAGATAGTTGGAAGAAGGTCACACACAGAAGTAGGGAAACCAGGGAACATTCTGTAAGCTTACAGCTACAGAATCGATTTCAATCTCTCTCTGCTATCAAGGATGATGAGGAACAGCAGCAGGGAAAGACTTCAGGGACAGAGCAGGGGACCCAGAGAGCTCCACCAAAGGGAATGGCTGCTGCTAAGCCTCGGAGGAGGCGTGTAGTGGTCATCGGGGACTCTTTGCTGAGAGGCACTGAACCAGTGGTTTGTGGGCCTGACAAGATGTCTCGGGAGGTGTGCTGTCTCCCTGGGGCAAAGATCCGTGATGTGACAGAGAGGCTGACAAGACTGGTCAAGCCTACTGACCATTACCCCTTTCTTTTGGTTCATGTGGGAACCAATGATACTGCAAGGCATAGCCTTCAGAATATCATAAGGGATTATGAGGCTTTGGGTAGGAAGTTGAAAGAGGTGGATGCACAGGTTGTCATCTCCTCTCTTCTGCCAGTCGAAGGGCATGGTCCAGGAAGGGAGAAGAAAATAGCGGATGTAAATAACTGGCTCCGTAGATGGTGCCGCCAAGAACGATTTGGATTCTTGGACCATGGGTTGCGGTTCCATGAGGAGGGACTTCTGGCAAGGGATGGGTTGCATCTCACGCCAGTTGGCAAAAACATTTTTGCCAATAGCCTCAAGAATTTGATCAGGAGGGCTTTAAACTGAGTTATGTGGGGGAGGGAGACAGTATTCTGGAAGGCAAAAAGACTGGAGAAGATAGTCAAACTGACAGAGAGGGAACAAGACAAACAGTGCAAGGACCCAACAGTGGGAGGCAAAAGAACTTGCACAAGCAGCAAGTAAAGGGAACACATGGTCTTAGATGCCTCTACACTAATGCACAGAGCATGGGAAATAAGCATGATGAACTTCAACTCCTGGTACAACAAAGCAAATACGATATAATAGGCATCACTGAAACCTGGTGGGATGAGTCTCATGATTGGAATGTGGAAATAGAGGGGTATAACCTTTTCAAGAGAAACAGGCCAAACAGGAAAGGAGGAGGAATAGCCCTATATGTCAGAGATATTTACACCAGTGAAGAGATCCAGGACATCAATCCTGGAAGCCAGGTGGAGAGCATCTGGATAAAAATTAAAGGGCAGGGAAACAACAAGGATGTTATGGTGGGAGTCTACTACAGACCCCCAAGTCAGACAGAGGAATTGGATGATGCCTTTCTAGAACAGATGACCACACAGTCAGAAAGGAGAGATGTAGTAGTGATGGGTGACTTCAACTACCCTGATATTTGTTGGAAGTCAAACTCAGCCAGATCCTCAAGGTCTAGTAAATTCCTCACTTGCCTCGGAGACAATTTCATGGTCCAAAAGGTGGAAGAGGCAACAAGGGGATCAGCTATTTTAGATCTGATCCTAACCAACAAGGATGACTTGGTTAATGAAGTGCAAGTGGTGGGATCCTTAGGTGGAAGTGACCATGTTCTCCTGGAGTTTGTTATACAATGGAAAGGAGAAGCCAGGCATAGTCAGACACGCATCCTAGACTTTAGGGGAGCGGATTTCAGTAAACTTAGAGAAATACTGGGTGCGATCCCATGGTCAGGAATACTAAAAGAGAAGGGAGTTCAGGATGGATGGGACTTTCTCAAAAGGGAGATACTGAAGGCACAAATTAAAACAGTTCCAGTGAGAAAGAAAAATGGGAGGTGTCGCAAGAACCCAGGATGGATGACAAAGGAACTTTCAGCTCAGCTAAATTTTAAACGGAACATGTATAAGAAATGGAAAAATGGGGAAATCACCAAAGAGGAATTCAAACAAATAGCTAGCAAGTGTAGAGATAAGGTCAGAAAAGCTAAAGCACAGAATGAACTCAGGCTTGCTAGAGAGGTTAAGAACAACAAAAAGGGCTTTTTTGGATATGTCCGCAGCAAAAGGAAGAAGAAGGAAACGGTAGGGCCACTGCGTGGAGAAGATGGCAAAATGCTAACAGAAGACAGAGAAAAGGCAGAATTACTCAACACTTTCTTTGCCTCAGTCTTCTCAGAAAAGGCAAAGGGTGCTCAACCTGAGGATAATGGAGCAGAGGACAGAATAGGGGTATTTCAGCACAAAATAAGTAAAAAGATAGTACAGGAATACCTGTTTAACCTAAATGAATTTAAGTCTCCAGGACCAGATGAGCTACATCCAAGGGTATTAAAAGAACTGGCTAATGTAATATCGGAGCCATTGGCAATAATCTTTGAAAACTCCTGGAAAACAGGAGAGATCCCAGCCGACTGGAGGAGGGCAAACGTTGTCCCCATCTTCAAAAAGGGGAAAAAAGAGGATCCCAACAATTATCGTCCAGTTAGTCTGACATCAGTACTAGGAAAGATTCTGGAGCAGATCATTAAACAGAGAGTCTGTGAACATCTAGAAGCCAATGCCATAATCACAAAAAGTCAACATGGGTTTCAGAGAAACAAGTCATGCCAGACAAATCTAATCTCTTTCTTTGATAAAATTACCAGCTTGGTAGATGAAGGGAATGCTGTGGATATAGTATATCTTGATTTCAGTAAGGCCTTTGACAGGTTCCCATGACATTCTCACAAACAAGCTTGTAAAATGTGGGCTGGACAAGGCAACTGTTAAGTGGATTTGTAATTGGTTGACCGGCCGAACCCAAAGGGTGCTCAACAATGGCACCTTTTCATCCTGGAGAGAAGTAACCAGTGGGGTCCCACAGGGCTCTGTCCTGGGCCCAGTGCTATTCAACATCTTTATCAATGACTTGGAGGAAAAAATTGGGGGAATACTTATCAAATTTGCAGATGACACTAAAGTAGGAGGAATAGCTAATACTCCAGAGGACAGGATCAAAATTCAAAATGACCTGAATAGACTAGAAAGCTGGGCCAGAGCTAACAGAATGAACTTCAACAGGGAGAAATGTAAGGTACTGCACTTAGGGCAAAAAAATGAAATGCACAGATATAGGATGGGAGACACCTGGCTTAAGGAGACAACATGTGAAATGGATCTAGGAGTCCAAGTAGACCACAAGTTGAACATGAGTCAACAGTGTGATGCGGCAGCTAACAAGGCCAATGCGATTTTAGGCTGCATCAATAGAAGTATCGTATCTAGATCCAGGGAAGTAATAGTGCCACTATATTCTGCTCTGGTCAGGCCCCACCTGGAATATTGTGTCCAGTTCTGGGCGCCACAATTCAAAAAGGACATTGAGAAACTGGAGCGTGTCCAAAGGAGGGCGACTAAAATGGTGAAAGGTCTGGAAACCTTGCCCTATGAGGAACGACTCAGGGAGCTGGGGATGTTTAGCCTGGAGAAGAGAAGGTTAAGAGGTGATATGATAGCCCTATTTAAATACTTGAAGGGATGTCATATTGAGGAGGGAGCAAACTTGTTTTCTGCTGCTCCAGAGACTAGGACCCGGAGCAATGGATGCAAGCTACAGGAAAAGAGATTCCACCTCAACATTAGGAGGAATTTCCTGACAGTAAGGGCTGTTCGACAGTGGAATGCACTTCCTCGGAGTGTAGTGGAGTCTCCCTCCTTGGAGGTCTTCAAACAGAGGCTGGATGGCCATCTGTCGACGATGCTTTGATCTGGATTTCCTGCATGGCAGGGGGTTGGACTGGATGGCCCTTGCGGTCTCTTCCAACTCTATGATTCTATGATTCTATGATTGAGAATTCCTGCATGGCAGGGGATTGGTCTGGATGGCCCTTGTGGTCTCTTCCAACTCTACGATTCCTCTTCAGCACCACATCTCAAATTAGTTGATTTTCTTCACTGTCCAGCTCTCACATCCATACATGGTGATGGGGAATACAGTGGCTTGGACGATTTTAGTGATCTTCTTGGTAATCTGCCAGAAGATTCCAAAAGGAAATGATCTGCCACCCAAGAAACACTCACTTCCCATAGTCTCAAATGAATGTCCTATAACAAGCTGCTGAAGTAGGTCAGCGCTGTTATCCTCATACTTCAGATGGGATATTCCAAGCAATTTGGCTAAGGCTTTTTATTGCTGTGTGCTTCAAATCATGACGACTCTAAGGCAAAACTATTACAGGGTTTTCTGGGGTTGAGAGTGTGTAACTCGCCCAAGGTCACCTAGTGGGTTTACATGGCTGATTGGGGAATCCAACCCTTCAACTCCAGAGTTGTAGTGCTAAACCACTATATCATGCTGGCTACAGAACTGTATATTCACAGATATCTTGGAGGAAACCCCACTGAGATCCATGGAACTTACTTCTGTGTAGACATCTTAAAAGGATTTCTTTGTTAGTAGGTGAGAGAAGACTTAATGCAGGTGCATTTACATCTTCCTAATCTCTTTACTGTATTTTATGTATATTAGGAGCCAGCATGGTGTAGTGGTTTGAGTGTTAAACTAGGACACTAGGGGCTCATTTCCACTATGGAAAAAAAAATGAATTGGCAAGCGAATTATATGACCCTCATCCCCATTTGAAACTGGTTCTGATCCTGGTGCGATTGATTGCAGTCACGACAATGCAAGGCAAATGGAAAAAAACCCGGCACTATTCAAAGAGCATATATATAGCGGTTTTCATCTGTGCCAAGAGCAAGACATTTGTAAAGGTAATGAGTCTTGCCCACTCAAGATCAAGCCATCCCCAAATCCTTTGGATTACAAGATGCATAGCTCAGAACTATACACTGTGGCTGCAATAATCCCTTTCTCCTCCATCTACTGTGGGAATTACAGCTATAAGCAGAAGCAAGAGAGGAATGAGAGATTATGCCATCCTCCCTGCTGATCAAAAACTCCTGGTGCCTTGACCTGTGAGCCCTGATTCCACTACAGCATTGTATTTGGAAGGCCTTGTATTCTTGTTCCCTGTTGCAGACAGTACTGAGATACATGAACAAATGATTTCAACTGATGTGAGTCAGGTTTGTGTATTCCTGGGAAGGGCGATAATTCAATGGTAGAGCAGACTTAGGATGTTTTCATGGCATTTCACAACTTTATTGTTGCTCTTACTGTGAACCGCCCGTTCACATTAGAACATTATTGTGAAGGCGATTAATAAAACAAACTGAAGCATAGGCTGTAACCTGATACATAGTTAAGAGCACTAAAATCAATGTATACTTAATTGTGTGCTGCATTGTGGCCACTGAGGTAAGGAGTTTTTCTCTCCTGAATCAGCCTTTATCTTTAAAACCATTGCTACTTTGATTCTAGGAAAGTAGGATAAAGAACCATCCTGTTTTTATGTACTGAGATACTATCTATATAAGCAACAACAACAATAGTTTATTCGGTCATTGACCAGTATAAAACATAAATAAAATATAAATACTAAGATAATAGTATGATCAGTACAGTATAATTATTAGAACAAGAGTCAGAAGGGCAAAATCAGATCAAACTTCACCAACTATCATCAATTGCTATCACCCAATTGGGAATGGTATAACAAAATTTTGCTACCTTAAGTACATCACTTGGGTTCTGATTACCCAGCAAATAATGTAAATTAAACGTATCGGTATGTCCAGGGTATTTAGTTATAAAAGGGGAAATGAGTTGATGACAAATGTCCTTATAGAACTGACAGTACAGAAGAACATGAGCAGTGGTTTCTATAACTCTATATAAGCATCTTTTCAAGCTTATAAGGAATCTGGCAGTTGGTACCACAAGGCAGAGTTCTGGCATCTCAGGCAGCATATTTGGGTTGTCATGAAAGAGCATTAGACTGATAGTTACTTAGTTCGTGGCAGCCGAATTTTTGCTGCCAGATACGGGAAGAGGAGGCTGTGTGAGTTTCTGCCTCATCTGCCAAAATAGCTTGCCTGGCTTTTAATCATGTTGGAAGCCACCTTACATGCATCATGCCTTGGAGAAAGACATTCAGTTTGATATAAATCAAGTGAATTAATAAAAAAATATAATGTGAGCCTTGATTTGAGTGGATAGGAGATGCCATTTGTGCTCTGCCTCAGGCAGCAAAATGCCTTGGGTCAGCATGTGGACTGTTATGTCTTTATTAGTATTCCCTCAGGTTGCATCCTTTCCTCTGTTTGGATGATCATACAGTACACACATAAAAGTTATCAATCTTTTCATTCTCTACTAATTGCATGGTGGCAGTGCAATTAATTGTATGGCTCCATAGGTATTGTCTCAGAATGTAATTATTAGTTTACTTGACTATACCATTATTGCAATTAAAGAAACACATGGGGCCTGATAAACTTTGATAGTGTATTTGCTTTCTAAATTGTAGACCAGTTGCTGTTTGTCAGAGAAAATCCTAATCCTAGGAAAGCAGACTGAAACCATCTCATATCTTCAGGAGCCCACAGCAGCAATTAAATGGAGGTTGTTTGCTCTAGGGTGGAAAAATACCCACACTGTGGGGCAGATGGCTGGTATTTAACCCTCCCACTTATTCCCTTTTAAGTGCCTGTTTGCTTTCTCCCTCTCCACCCCCCCTCCCTTTATCTGTGTCTTAAAGAAAAGGACCAGAATTGAAATATACAAGACATAGAAAGCAATATACTGAGCCCAACTAAACTAAAATCAAACAGAAAGAAGCCTAGACAAGGCCCTTGTTCAGTGAAATCAATTCCCAAGGCAGTCAGATTGATTTATAAGCATACTTTTTGGTTTCATTGATTTAAGGATTCAGCTTGTTTGAAAGCAAGTCATGGAAGAGCTTCTATAGCCCTGGCTTTCTATTCATTGGTGACCGTAATTAACAAGCCCAGACAATGGGGCGCGGAGCTGGGGGGGAATTGTCGTTGTTCCTTCTTTTTATAGTGCAACATTCATTAAAGAGAACTGACCTCATTTACGGCAAATTCCACTCTTTGGGATTAAGACAGATTTGGGCAGCATAAATATTTTTTTGGTTTTTAAAAAGATGCCAATGGCATTCTGCCCACTCCAATAAAGTGATGGTCCCAGAAACAGAAATAATAATGATCATTGCGTCCAGCATTTGGACCCATTGGTAGCTTGAAAGATGAAAGCAGAATATTGTCTGTCTTCTACACTTAGATCTCTGGGAAAGTTACCTGGGAGAAAAATCTAAAATTTACACTTTGCTATGACCTGAAAGAAAATTACTATAAAATGTCATACCAATGGTACCTGATGCCAGAGAAATCATCTAAAATGTATAGATTGGAAGTGTTAAGAGAATCCCAGATCATTCTGTCATATGTGGTGACAGTGTGTCAAAGCAAAGAGATACTGGTCTAAAATTCATTCAGTGACATCCCATACACTCAAAATCCAATTTCCAATGGAACCAGAATTATACTTTTTAGATATGACACACATGCTTGAAGATAAAGTAGTGAAGAAAGACTGGAGGACCCTGATGTATATGGTAACAGCAGCAAGAACAGTCTGTGCTCAAAAATGGAAAGGAAAAGAAAATCCGACATCTGAAGACTGGCCAATAAAACTTTATAATAAGATGGATAGCAAGGAGATAAACTAATGGTAATGATTAATGGGGAAAAAGCTAGTTAGATACAGTGGGGTCCCCACTCCTGATGTCCCCCAGGATTGGGGAGTGGTAGTCAAAAGCGTGTGTTCACTCCTCCTTCACCAGACTGGCGGCCTCCTTGTGAGGAGACCAGGGACGTAGCCAAGGGGGAGGTCCTTGGGGTCCGGACCCTGCCTTCCATTAGAAAAATGAATGGTGCGTGCTGCTCCGCCGCCGCACCCAAGCCCAATTATAATGGTGGCACTTAGTCCGGACCCCCTCCCCCTTCCTAAAATCCTGGCTACATCCCTGAGGAGACCATTGCCGCTGCCGCAAAGCAAGACCGGGCACACTCAGGCTTTTCTTTTATACAGCGGCAGTGGCTTCCACATGAGGAGACTGTTGCTGCTGTGGTGAAGCAGGGCTGCACATGCTCAGGCTTCTCTTTCACTGTGGCAGCAGCAGCCTCCTCACGAGTAGACTGTTGCTGCTGTGGCGAAGCAGAGCTGAGTGCACTTGGCCTGCTCCCTCCTTCGCTGCCATAGCTGCCGTGGCAAAGCTGAGAGGGGTGCGCCCAACCTCCTCACTGCCCAGTGGGAGAAGGACATGATTGGGTGTCACCCCTCTTCTGGGGTGTCACCTGGTGCAGGCTGCACCACCGCACCCTCCCTAGTAATGCGAAGAGGACTGGAACTATTTGATTAGCTTTGTAAACTGCTTAGGGAGTGCTTAAGTGCACTGATAAGCGGTATAGAAATGTACTTGCTATTGCTAAAGTTCTGGAAAGAAAGATGGGTACTGTAGTGTATTTTGAAGATTAGTGTATAACACCACACATATTTGTTGTTGTTGTTGTTGTTATTATTATTATTATTATTATTATTTCAGGTTTATATGTGAAACCTCACCAGTTGTAGTATTGATGAAGATTATCTGAAATGGAATTTTTAAGTAGGCAGTTGGATTAATTATTTAATGAACTCAAATAGCACTTTGAGTACATGTAGAACATAATGTGACAGAGATGTAGGGAAACTGATGTGAGCAAGTCGGATAGAGAAAGGGAAGCTGAAAGACCACAGTAATGCCAGTTCCAGAGGGGAAGGAAGTCAAAATAATGATGGATTAATCTTCAAGTCCTGATGAGAAATCTGTACTCATGACAAGAGGCTCCCGTCAGAAGTGAATATGGAGAAACAGAATGCTTCCCAATCTGCAAAGGGGGCAGGCAAGGCTGCATTTTATCATCCTATTTGTTCAGCTTGTATGCAGAAAATATAGGATGAAAAGCAGACCCAGAGACAGGAGGACTGAAGATCAGCGGAAGGAACATCAATGACCCAAGATACGCAAATGATGCAAATATTACTAGCAGAAAACAGCAAGGACCTGGAACAATTACTGAGGAAGGTTAAAGAAGAAAGAGCCAAAGTAGGCTTAATGCTGAACATTAGGGAAACAAAAATAATGACCACAGAAAGTTTACAAGAATTCATCCTAGAGAGCAAGAAAACTGAAATAATCGAAGAGTTCCCACACTTTGGCTCAAACAATGATCAGAACAGAGACTGCAGTCAAGAAATTAGAAGAAGACTTGGATTGGGAAGAGCAGCTATGAAAGAACCGGACAAATCCTAAAGTGCAAAGATATAATGCTGAACACTAATGTGAGGATTGTCACAGCCATTGTATTCCCAGTCACCATATATGGATGTGAGAGGTGGACAGTGACGAAAGTGGTTAGAAAGAAAATCAACTAATTTGCGATGCAGTGCTGAAGAGTGCTGAGGATACTGTGGACAGCCAAGAAGACAAATAAATGGATTACAATACAGATCAAGGTCAATTTCTTTCTGGAAGCCAAGATGACAAAATTGAGGCTATTTGTACTTGGGACACATCTTGAGAAGGCATGAATCATTCGAAAAGACAATGATGTTAAGAAAGGTAAAAGGCAGTAGAAAGAGAGGAAGACTATATGCCCGATGGATGACCATGGGCCTGAGCCTGCAGGACCTGAGCAGAGAGTGGAGGATAGGGAATCTTGGAGATGTCTCATTGGAGGATATCACATGGGAGGAATGTCTCCCAATTTCCAAAAAAAGAAAGTAGGGCCAATTAGAAAATGCGATGCTATTATGCAGATGGTTATTAAATGCTCAGAAGAACACAGCGCCCACCTCAAGGCCAAAGTAGTGCAAATACAAAAGAAGCTATCATATGAGTACTTACCTTTCGTAGTCTAGAGTTTGAATTGGCATCCCTGCACATGTGCAGTGAGGGCAGAATTGGCTTGTGACCTTTTTACACTTCCGGCAGGGCTTGCCTCTGGTTCCTGTGGTTTTGCCTTGTTTCATGTTATATGTTCATTCATTACCCTTTATTTCATGTTATTATGCAATTCACATTACTTATTCATTCATTACCCCTTACTTCACGTTATTAAGGCAATTCATGTTATTTAGTCATTCATAACCCTTTATTTCACGTTATTTAGGCAATGCACTTTATTTGTGCATTCATTACCCCTCATTAAACGTTGTGTAGGCAATTCACCAACTCAAAATCAGTCCAAAGCAACCTTGTACTTGGTTTGAGCATTGGAATATGACTCTAGAAGGCAGGGATGGAATCCCACTGGGTGACCTGGTGCAAGTCACATTCTCTCAGCCTCCTCAGAAAATGGCAATGGCAAACCCACCTGAATAAACCTGCCAAGAAAACCCCAAAAGTGGGGTGTGGGTCTCCAGATGGTTGTGTGTGTGTGTGTGTGTGTGTGAGAGAGAGAGAGAGAGAGAGACTGTGTCTGTGCCTTTAAGTCTCCAGCTATTGGGGGGGGGGAGGCCTGCCATCAGCAACAGAACAATCCACATGCAAATCACTCCTGCATTTCCAGGCTCACACAGTATATATCTACCCAGCTATTTCCAGGCAAGCATCCTCTGAAGATGCCAGCCACAGATGCTGGTGAAACATCAGGAAGAAACTCTTCTAGAACATGGCCACATAGCCCAAAAACCCCCTAAAAGCCTTCGACTTCACAGATGGCTAAATATCTCATGAAACTACAAGTCCCAGCATTCCATAGCATTGAGCCATGACAATTAAGGTCATGACAAACTGCATTATTTCTGCAGTGTATATGCAGCCACAGTAAGGTTTGCTTTCAAATAAAAATGCATAGAATTATGCTGCATTAGATTTTTTAAAAATTCTGGTAAAATGTCACATCTTATTTCCTTTTCTCTTCCTTTCTGTGTCTAAAAGAAGGCCATGCTCAAAAGCAGGTTTATCATAGATTTGTGTGTCCTTGCTGTTTGGAGAAAGGAATGTGTTGGAAGACCTTGCCCTAAGCAAACTGCCAAATGTCTCTTGATATCTGAACAAGTGCATTTCACCAAGAGGGTATTTTATATGGGTTTTCTCTTTTTTCCCCTTGCTGATGAAGGCTGATGAAGAGAGCTGGAGATTTTGAAGGTTTCATCCCAAGTTTGGAGTTGTCTTACTCAAGGTAAAAGACTGCCTGGAGGTAAAGGCCAAAAGCTGAGAATTTCTCTACAATGTTCCATCCTACAAAACAAAATTAATGACAATGAAGGATCTACATGAATTCAGCCTAGATAAGAAGGAAATAGAAATAGTTAAAAGATTTCCTGCACCTTGGATCAAACATTGATCAGAATGGTGACTGCAGTCGAGAAATAAGAGGAAGACTAGGAACGGGAAGAGCAGCTATTAAACAACTGGACAAGATCCTAAAGAGTAAAGATACACAACTGTGTACAAAAGTTTGAATGGTCCAAGCCATTACATTCGCCATCGCCATGTATGGATGTGAGAGCTGGATAGTAAAGAAAGTGAATAGAAAGGAAATCAATTCACTGGAGATGTAGTGCTGGAAAAGAGTGCTGAGGATACAGTGGAAGGCCAAAAAGACACGGATCCTACAACAGATGAAGCCTGAACTTTCCCTGGAAGCCAAAATGATAAACTGAGGCTGTCATACTTTGGCCACATCATGAGAAGACAGGACTCAATAGAAAAGGCAATACACTTGGCCCTCCACATTTGTTGCTTTGACTTTTGTGGTTTTGTTTAATATGTTCTCTTTAGGAATCTCTAAGCCTTCCAGCTCTGATGGACATTGCTTATGATCCAGCTCTCACAGAGTTGGGCTGTAGGCCTTCCAACATGACTCCACGATCAACCCCTGGCAGATGCTGACTATGGTCAGTTGCAATGAAGGCCCCGGAGATTCCTAGAGAAGTGTTCGTGTTTTTTTATTTGCGGTTTCCCTACATTCACAGGGTTCCTTCATTCCTAACCCCAGCGAACGCCAGGGAATGTGGGAAGAAGAACAAGAGAAAGAGGGCAGGTCAGATAGCTGGATCTGGACTCAAACAGGGAGGCCACAGGCATGAATTTGCAAGACCTGAGCAGAGGAGTGGAAGACAAGGTGTCTGTTTAAATATTTGAAGGGGTGTCATATGGAGGATGGAGCAAGCTTGTTTTCTGCTGCTCCAGAGAATCATAGAATGATAGAGTTGGAAGAGACCCCAAGGGCCATCCAGTCCAGCCTCCCTGCCATGCAGGAATTCACAGTCAAAGCACCCCTGACAGATGGCCATCCAGCCTCTGTTTAAAAACCTCCTGAGAAGAAGACTTCACCCCACTCTGAGGAAATGTCTTCAACTGTTGAAGAACTCTTATTCTCAGGAAGTTCTTCCTACTGTTGAGGTGGAATCTCTTTTTCTGTAGTTTGCATGCATTGCTCTGTGTCCTATTCTCTGGAAAAGCAGAAAACAAGCTTGCTCCATCCTCAGAGCTATCATATCGCCTCTTAACCTTCTCTTCTCCAGGCTAAACATCCCCAGCTCCCTGAATCTTTCCTCATAGGGCATGGTTTCCAGACCCTTTACCCTTTTGGTCGCCCTCCTTTGGACACATGGCTCCAGTTTCTCCATGTCCTTTTTGAATTGTGGTGCCCAGAACTGGACACAGTGTTCCAGGTGGGGCCTGACCAGAGCAGAATAGAGTAGCACTATTATGTCCCTTGATTTATACTTCTATTGATGCAGCCTAGAAAGGTCGTTGGTTGTGGGACCCTCTGGGACCCTTCCCAGAATCCCCTAGCCTTGGCTCCCTCTACGCTGTGGATCCAGCCTGGCGCTTCCATCCCAGGAGGCAGCGGAGGCTTTGCTGCTGCGCGGAAGGCTGCTGCTGGCTGCCTCTCTCTCCCCGGAGCCGGGTACCACTCTGGTCCCTCATCCCCTGGCCCCGCCCCTTTCGGCTTGGAACGCGCTTCCTCGGCCTCCCATTGGCTGAAGCCTTGCCGTAGCTCCGGACCGGAGCCGCGCTCTCTCGCGTGTGGCCGGCACTTTGCAGCAGCAGCAGCAGCGGAGGAGAAGAGGAGAGCGAGAGGCTGAGTGGCGGCGGCGGAGGAGGAGGAGGAAGGGGGCAGAGAAGGGAAAGCGGAGGAGGAGGAGGGAGAGGCGGCCCGAGAGAGAACTTCCAGCGCCAGGGAGGGACTGCGGGGGGAGGGGGCAGACCGGACTTGGCTCTCCTCTGCCTCAGTTGGCAAGGCAAGGAAAGGGAAGAGGGGGCGAAGCAGCATCCGAGGAGGAGGAGGGGGCGCCAAACTTTGCTCCTTCCCCCGTTTGCTCCCTCCGCTCCGACCGAGGAGGAGGCGGGAGGCCCCCCTGCAGGAGGAGAGGCGACCCGGCCAGGGACTGCTGCTGCAGCGGCGGCGCCTTTAAGACCCCCCCCCCGCAGACTCATCCCTGGGTCCTCTTCCCTCATCCCTCTTTCCTCGTCGTCGCTCCTGCTTCTCCGGCCGCTGTCTTCTCCCCTCTTCCCAGGATGCCTCTCCTCGGCCTCCCTTCGCAGCCGAGGCTGAGCAGGGCGCTCCGGAGGCACGTCCCGGAGTAGAGCCCCCCCTCTCCCTGCCTCCTTCGCCCTCTTTCATGCCCAGCCTGACTTCCCCCCGGGGGGCTTTCTTCTGCCCCTCTCCCTCCCCAGGGCTTTCCCAAGATCCCTGGTTTTATTAAAACCACCCCTTGGGCCCAGGGAGGCCCCCTCCCCTTACCTTTCCCCTTTCTCCCCCCCGCCTTCCTCTCCACTTTCAGTCCTCATTTTTTCTGGGGAGGGGGAGAGATGGCTTAGGGCAGGGGCCCAGTGGGTCGAGGCCCCTCGGATGGGGGCCAGGATCTGTTTTGGAAAGGCCCTTGGCTGGGACTTAGCCCTCTCCTTGACCTGAAGGAGGAGGAGGGGGGGTCTGCTTCCCTTTGGGGAGGAAGGGGGGCTGCTGGGGCTGGGGCCTGAGAGTGCAGCTGCAAGATCGGGGGCAGCAAGGGAACAAGAGGCAGTTAGCTCTTGGAGGACCCCCCTCCAAAGGCCCGCTTTCCTTCTTCAGTCCTTGCTCCCCCTCCTGCTGCTTCCCCCCCTTTGATTTGCTCCTTTCTTCCCATCTCTGGGGGAAGCAACTCCAAACTCCAAGCCCATCTCCCTCCCTCCCCCTTCCCCTCCTCTCCAACCGCAAAATCAACAGGCGACAAGAGAAGAGAAGCGGGAGGAGGCGGCCGGGCATCCAACCGTGAGCGATGATGGATATTCCCTGCCCCCTGCTCCGGTGCCTGCTTGCTCTCTTGTGGACTGGGGTGGGAGCCCTGATCAACCTCAAGTACTCAGTCGAGGAGGAGCAGAGGGCCGGCACCGTGATTGCCAACATAGCCAAAGATGCCCGAGATGCTGGCTTTGTGCTGGATCCCCGGCAGCCGACTGCTTTCCGGGTGGTCTCGAATTCGGCACCTCACCTGGTGGACATCAATCCTGGATCTGGGTTACTAGTCACCAAGCAGAAGATTGACCGGGACCTACTTTGCAGGCAGAGCCCCAAATGTGTGGTCTCCTTGGAGGTCATGTCCAGCTCCATGGAGATCTGTGTGATCAAGCTGGAGATCAAAGATCTCAATGACAACGCACCCAGCTTCCCCACAGACCAGATTGCCCTGGAGATCTCAGAAACAGCCAGCCCGGGCACCAGGGTGCCATTGGAGAGTGCCTATGATCCGGATTCAGGGAGCTTTGGGGTGCAGAGCTATGAGATCACGCCCAATGACCTTTTTGGACTAGAGACTAAGACGCGCGGAGATGGCTCCCGTTTTGCGGAGCTGGTGGTGGAGAAGAGCTTGGACCGTGAGACCCAGTCTCATTACAGTTACATGATCACAGCTTTGGATGGCGGTGACCCACCCAATTTTGGCACAGTGGAGTTGAACATCAGAGTCATTGACTCCAATGACAACAATCCCCTCTTTGAAGAGCCATCGTACACTGTCAGTGTGCCAGAGAATGCACCTTCTGGCACACCAGTGATCAGACTCAATGCGACAGACCCTGATGAGGGCACCAATGGACAAGTGTTGTATTCCATCCACAGCTATGTGTCTGAAAAGGCCAGAGACCTCTTCCAAATTAATTCCCAAACAGGGCTGATCACAGTCAGTGGTGCAATTGACTATGAGGAAGGACATGCGTATGAATTGGACGTGCAGGCCAAGGATCTCGGCCCCAACTCTATTCCTGCCCACTGCAAGGTGACAGTCAGTGTGCAAGATGCCAATGACAATCCTCCTCTTATTAACTTGCTCTCTGTGAACAGCGAACTGGTGGAGGTCAGTGAAAATGCTCCGCCAGGCTATGTGATTGCCCTGGTGAGAGTTTCTGATCGTGATTCTGGTGCTAATGGCCGAGTGCAATGCAAGCTGTTGGGCAATGTGCCTTTCCGCCTGCAGGAATATGAAAGCTTCTCTACTATCCTGGTGGATGGACGTTTGGACAGGGAGCAAAGGGACCAGTACAACCTCACCATCCAAGCTAAGGACAATGGGATCCCCTCTTTGCAAGCTACCAAGTCATTCACTGTCAAGATCACAGATGAAAACGACAACCACCCTCACTTCTCAAAACCATACTACCAGGTCATTGTGCAAGAGAATAATACTCCTGGGGCCTACCTCCTTTCTGTTTCTGCTCGGGATCCTGATCTAGGCCTTAATGGCAGCGTCTCTTATCAGATTGTGCCCTCCCAAGTTCGAGATATGCCAGTCTTTACCTATGTCTCTATTAATCCCAACTCAGGAGACATCTATGCCTTGAGATCCTTCAACCATGAACAAACCAAGTCTTTTGAGTTCAAGGTCTTGGCCAAAGATGGAGGCAACCCTTCCTTACAAAGCAATGCCACCATCCGAGTCATTGTCTTGGATGTCAATGACAACACCCCTGTGATAACTGCCCCTCCTCTAGTCAACGGGACTGCAGAAGTGTACATTCCCAGAAATGCGGGGGTCGGCTATTTGGTGACGGTGGTCAAGGCAGATGATTATGATGAAGGAGAGAATGGGAGACTTTCTTATGAGATGGCAGAAGGAGATAGAGGATTTTTTGAGATTGACCAAGTTAATGGTGAGATAAGGACCACCAGAGCCTTTGGAGAGAATTCAAAGGCTACATATGAGTTGATAGTGGTGGCTCATGACCATGGGAAAACTTCTCTCTCAGCTTCTGCCTTGATTTTGATATACCTTTCTCCAGCTCTGGATGCCCAGGAATCCATAGGATCTGTTAACTTGTCCCTGATTTTTATTATTGCCCTTGGTTCTATTGCTGCCATTCTGTTTGTCACCATGATCTTTGTAGCAGTGAAGTGTAAGCGGGATAACAAAGAAATCAGGACCTACAACTGCAGGTATAGTATTCTTGTTTCTTGGTACCAATGAATGTTTAATGTTAAACCTTTGTAACATGTTAGGACTTTAAAAAAAGCTGAAAATCAAACTGTGGGTCTGATGGTTCAAGCACATACATACCAGCAGTTGGGATTAAGTGGATTTCCTATGGTAATTGGATACAAATTGCCCAAAATCTAATGCCAGATAGGATCTGTTTTTAAAAATTTCCCTGCTGTTGGTTGGAAATCAGAGAGCCTTATCCCTTAGCCATGAAAAAAAAACCATCTATATATATAAAATGTGAATAAAGAGGAAAAAGAGACAGAAGGAAGGTTGTGACCAGCTTTTGGCATGTCGATATAAATGCTTACTTCTGTGCAGCTCTGTTTGGGCTTGGATGTGATGATGAATTGCTGCCTTTTTTGGGTAGGTGGGTGGATAGGAGGGGGAGAATGCAGAGTGGCAGGGAAGCTAAGCCTCCAAGGGGAGGCCTGAGTCTAGGTGCTGTAGTGAGGAATAAACCCATATCCTTGGGATTGCTCTAGAGATGGACATTGGGTTTTCCCCCCCAGGGCCTCCGCAACCTTGTCGATATCTCATCCCTACCAGATGAGGTCACTGTGGGTGCTCTTAAACACTATCCTTGTTTTCTCCAGGAGAGTTGGTTGTAAAAGGAACGTGGGAGCTGGCATCAGAAGATGAAAGGAAGCATGGTTCAGCGTGAAATGTACCAAGGATAGTGAGAGGAGGAGAGAAAAAGCAAGCTATTAGTAGGCCTGCTTGAATTCTCTTTCTTGAAAATAGAAAAGAAAAATGAGGAGGGGGGAAGGATTCCTTCTTTAAGTTTGGATGTTGTGCTCTAAGTCTTACAGTCGGAAAACAATAGCTAAGCCACTTCCTCCCTCCAAAGCAAAACTTTAGAGCCAAATCACTAAAGAGCCAGAGGTTGCTTATTTCTGTTTTGAATTGACATCTGAAATGCCATTGTCTTCTTTATTTTAATTCCCTCCCCCAATTAGCTGCAGTTATCTGTGCATTTGGTATTTCTGAAGGTCTGCACATGCCGCTCCTGAGCCTGCTTTTGAAATTTTAAGTCATGGATTTGAGCCCCCTGAATATGTAACAGCCTGGTGATTATTGTCTCTCTCTTGCTATTCTCTGTGTTGCACAAGTTAGTAGACAAATGCTAACCGTACATGAATATCAATTGGGCACCATAAAGGAGCAGCTGCAACGGCTCATAAATGGTTTAATCCTGTTATGAGCGAAATAGCCGTGACTTCTCCATTCCTTCAGTGCTAAGTCATTTCTGATGGAAAGGATGAAATTAATTTTGCCCCTTCTTTTGAAATGTACAAATGCCTCTTGCCATTTAGAGAGTCTGGAAGGATCTGCAGTCTTTAAAGTTTTATTTATACTGATATAATGATTATGGAGAGTTTGGGATTTCGCTTCCCCTCATTCACTTCATTTTACAATGTACAGCTCCACTGGGTGATTGGTGTGGCTATGCATATGGAAAAATTGTCTGCAAATGACATAGCATGTGCTGTTCTTAGGAGCTGTTTGGTTTTTAAATGAGAGCTAATATGCCAAGTTTCTTGCCAGCTCGGTCCATTAAACAAGAATAGGCACTGAAGGGGAAAAATCCAGTTGTGTCAATGCCTCAAACAGATTTGCACTTCTGTATAACCAGTTGGTTTAGTGTGATGGCTGGGGGATTAATGAAGTGCGCTTTAATTAAATAATTGGTCAATAGGAGGGAAAACACACAAATAAGACAGCAGAATGAATGCCTTTAGGGTTCCTTCGTTTCTAGCTGGAAACATTTAGACCACAATGAATAGTGTAATCCTTCTGATATATATTCAGAAGTAAGCTCCGTTGAGTCCAGTTTTCGAACCATCCCCATGAACTGTGTATAGGATTGGTGCCTGAGATAACTTTTAAGTGTAGCAGCTCACCAAAGGAACATAGAGATCTATTTTCCATACCCTTTCCCAATCCTCATGATTGTTTTTTTAAAAAAGGATGTATTGAAGTGCCCAGAGGGAAAACCATCTCTTGATCAGTATAAATGGGATGAGATTTGGAGCAAAACAATGTTATTATATGCAACTATATCAAGAAAGCATAGGAAGCGGAGAAAATGAAGCATCTTTTGTGCAACCTGTGTTTTCTGTGCAATGAGGGAGGGTGTCTGACAGGTGTTGGGAGGCAGGCAGTGTTCATTGGTTCCTCTGCTTAGTACCATGGCTGTGTATCAGCCTGCCGTGTCTGACCTCTGGATCACAAAAGTGTACAGTTTTAAGATTTGCTGTCTTCATTTTCTATTAGTATTTTTTTAAAAAATAATCATTACTTACCTCCCTTTACTGATTTTCTCTTTAGTCCACTGCTCTTTTCTGTTTCTCTCTCTTGTTTATTAAGCTTGCATTTTGTGTGGAGTTCTTTAGTTTAGTGGTAGAGCTGATGCTTTGCATACCGAAGGCCTGGTTCCCTCTCCCATTTAAATGGACAGATGTTTGCAAAGCCCTCTATGCATGAGATTCCAGAGTACTGCTGCTAATCAGAGTAGGTCTTACTGGGTTTCCTGGATCAGTGATCTGGCCTGGTATGAAAGCTGTTTTTCTCTGCTCTTTCCCTTTCTTTTGTCATTTTTTCAGCATTATCGAAATTTAGACTTCTGTAGTTTAGGATGGGCACAAAGATTGCAGTATATTAGAAGGGGGCACTCCCTCCCTCCCTTCCTTCCGAGGTTACATTACTGTGTAGGAAGTGGGTACTGCAATGATATTATATACATATTAATTGGCCTGGGATGCTTCATAGAAAATGCTCTTTCATTCAGCACATTAGATGAGCAAGAAAGAGACCAGTTTGGCTTGGTGCCCTCCACCTGCGCCTAAGCATCATCTTTTGTGTGTGTGTGCGAAGATCCTTCCAGATTATTCATCCTGCTAATTCATCAGTAGTGGATAATTTCCAGCATTGCAGTTTGAAAATCTGAGAGTCCTTATTTTTGGAAACTAGGTTTTTTTTTCCAGGCCTTGCTTAAAGTCAAACCTGTTTCTTTGGGAAGACTGCAACGCCTGGCATCTTCCGTGTGTATCTACATCTGCGTGGCACTGATAAGAATACACAGTCCCCAACGGTAATACCAAATCACAGCAACTTCGATCTAGACTCACTAAGATAACACTGAATGCGGTCATGTTTTTAATTATTTTTTTGGTCCTTGTTTACTGATAACTTCTCTGCTTCCTCCCTCTTTTGTTCCTTGTGTGTTAGAGACAAAGCAGGGCAGATTTTGCTGGTTTAGTTGAAGGTCAAAAAGATTTTTGTTCTTCTAAAGCACAACACTATAGTCTGTAAAATAAAAATTGCCCCACGGGAATAGTGTTTAGAGAATAAGACACTGCAGGGGTTTAGGAAAAACGTTTGACTTCTTAGAGGTTATGAGAGGAAACACAACTGCAAAGCAAAAGCAGTATGGATACTGTATCAGTCTTACAAATAAATATATAAAAATAACTTATCCATATAAATTTGTATTGGTTTGGCAAATTTAAATAGCTATAGTCTAGTTATAAAAAGGCACCCCTCTTCTCATTCTCTCACTTTTATTCACTGTATGTGACCAGAACAGCAGCTGTTTACAAGTCTATGCTGCACAGCTTGAGAAAACACAAGAGGGCAAGCAGGGGAGAAGATTCATGCCAGGTTTACAGTTATGATTCATAGAACAATTCCTTCATGTGCTGATTTTCTTCCCTTTTTTTACACATTTGTATTAATCAATTTAATTAACTTTTTAAATTCTTACTACCAATGGAAATGGAGTCACATACCCTTTTCACTTCACATATATTTGCATACTTATTTTTCCCTTTCTGCAGGCTGAACTATATCTCTGGTAACTAGATACGACAGTTCTAAGCAGCAGAGAAAACCAGGGGACCTTCCTCCCCTTATTCCTCACTTTATCTCTTTATGTATCCAATCAACAAACTTTTTTTGTGCCTATGAAAGATAACCCAAGACCCTTCACTACCCAAGTCAAGCCAATGATCCTGCATCTGGTTGGGAACCTTTGGGATTCTCTGTTGACTAGAGTACAGTTTGAGGATGAAGTAAGATACTCATTTTGCTTTCTTGTGTCCTGCAGAATTGCAGAGTATTCCTATGGGCACCAAAAGAAATCCAACAAGAAGAAAAAGATCAGCAAGAATGACATCCGCCTAGTGCCACGGGATGTAGAAGAAACCGATAAAATGAACGTAGTGAGTTGTTCATCCCTGACCTCATCCCTCAATTACTTTGACTATCACCAGCAGACATTGCCTCTGGGTTGCCGCCGATCAGAAAGCACGTTTCTCAATGTGGAGAATCAAAACAACAGGAACACAGGGTCCAACCACATTTATCAGCACACCTTCAATGGCCAGAGTCCCCAGCAGCCTGATCTCATCATTAATGGGATGCCACTACCAGAGGTGAGCATGGAGGGGACACATGGAAAATAGAACATTCCCTCAGATAGAGGATGGCCATTTTTCATCATGCTCTCCTTGGGAAGGTCCAGAAATATTGTGGTTAATTCCTGGGGAAAACAGTGCTACTTCTGTTTGATTTTGATGTGGTGATGGTTGCTAATTTAGATGATTTCTAAAAGAGATTAAACAAATCCACGAAGGAGGAGAGGTCCATCTCTGGCCTTTAACCAGGAGAGCACTACATGATCTCATTTAGTTTTGAGTAGCAATTTTAATTGATGCCTTCTTTAGGACTTCTCTGGGGCCACTGGGTGGCTGCTGTTGGAACCAGGCTTGGTGTTTGACTTGCTTCACTATGGCAGTTGTTTTACTCTTATTTTCTGATACAGCAGGATCAAAGCACTGATCATTTTTTGACTAGGATATAATTTCCCACTTCCTCAGTTTTTGCTGTTCTTTCTGAATGTAGCATCAATCCTCATACTAGGTTTGTGATTTGGCAATTTGGACCTATTAGCTTTGCAAAAGAACTCATGGTGGAGAGAAAACTGTTGGAGTTGTTTTATGGTTATGAATTGGGACAGCTGTCTGTATTTTTGGTATCTATTTGTAGCTGGGGGGGGGACTATCATGGTGAAGACAAAAAGTACCAATATAACACTGCTTACTTTACTGTTTATTAAGATTTCTTATCTAAACTGGGGTGTAGACTCTAGTTCTAGCTGCTAGACTTCCCTGTCCTTCCAGGAGTGTGTAGAAGGGAAAGCAAAAATATGTCCTGAGAATTTATTTTTGCTTTATAGTTGGAGTCTTGTCACTGTGTTGCCACAAGGATTTTTAAGCATCATCCTGTAGTTTAAACAATAACATTTAGAATGGTTTGGAATACAGATTTAGTTTAAGTTGTAAGTAAATGTGGAACACACTTCCTCGGAGTGTAGTGGAGTCTCCCTCCTTGGAGGTCTTCAAACAGAGGCTGGATGGCCATCTGTCGGGGATGCTTTGATTTGGATTTCCTGCATGGCTGGGGTTGGACTGGATGGCCCTTGTGGTCTCTTCCAACTCTGCGATTCTATGATTCTATGAAATGGTTGCAGTGTGTATCTGGTGTTCAGATATGGCCATATAGGCCTAAGGAAGGCCTGGTTTTTCCAAGTGTTTTTGTTTTTTCTTAATTTCATAAAACATGGCCATACTTCATGACGACAGTTTGCCATAGCAAAGTTTTGGTACTTGAGTTTCAAGTGCTTAGCTATGGACTGATTTGCACTGCAGAAATAATTTGGTATGACACCACTTTAACTTCCATGGCTCAGTGCTATGGAATTCTGGGAACTGTAGTTTGTTGTGAACTACAGTTCCAGAATTCTATAGCATTGAGCCATGGTAGTTAAAGTGATGTCAAATCGGATTATTTTGGATGTAGCCCTGGAGACATGCCTTCCTAAAAACATCGCTGTGAAAAGTTGTGCATTCACATATGAGGAAAGCAAAACAGTGACTCTTGCTAATTTGGTGGCAGTGTTAATGTGAGATAAGTACCATCCTAAATTATGTTTGCTGTGCATTGTTGGCATATGATGATATTAGACACCAACTTCCAGTTTTTCATCATGGAGTCATTTCTCTCACCAAGGAATGTTTTTACTGGTCAGGCTTTGAATGCTATTGCTTGCCAACATTATGTTTATTTTATTTATTAATAAAGAAAATAATATAGGTCACCCTATATCAAATGGTCAAAAGCAGTACCTCCATATTGTCAGGTTGCAGAAATAGATTTTTTTAAAGAGGAAAAAATACTATGGCAAGCTTTTAAAGCCATGGCAAATGACCTCTGATTCCTTGCCTAAGAAAATGCTGTGAAATACAAATATTTCAAACAGCCTTTCTGTTTAATTGTCTGAGTTAGCTGTTGCCGATTTGCTCTTCTGGTTGATAACTGTTATATTTATAGACTGCTCAGAGCTGTGCCCTCGCAAAGCATTCACAAAAGAAATATTAGAAACATCAGATTGGTGTACATTGCTATGACCCAGCACTGTAGCATTGTAGCACTAAACGATGGATTCCAATAAATAAAATAAACAGCTCAGAATCACGTAAAGCTCAACCATACAAACAAGACTCTCAGGGAAAGACAGTCTGGAAGACAGAAATTTTAATGGTCCTTTAAAAAAATAGTGCTGTCGAATCCAAGACTGAATCACTTGAAAGGAAGTTCCTTAACTGGGACCATTAAGAGAGGATGCTGCAAAGCTAATGGATCTTATTCGTGGGAGCCTTTAAGATGTTTTGCATTGCAGTCCCCATGTGCCCTACCTCATATGTGCTGTGATTAGGGATGATGAGACTTGTAGTCTGAAACATCAAAAGGGTCAGAGGCACTAGCTCTCTCAACCAATTGAAGAGGTTATATCTGAGCAATAATTTGCCTACTTCAGCCCAGAAATAAGCCCTGGTGAGTTCAGTGAAGTTCACTCACAAGTAAGTAGATGATGCATTGCAACTAGTTAATTCTTTGATACCTAAACATCAATATAGGTGACATAAGTATTCAATGGGATCCACATGATAGTGAGTCCCATTGAATTTAAGAAGGCTGAGTCTGTGGCCTAAATCTCATTGTTAATCCAAACTGGAGTAGACCCATTGAATCAATGGGATTTATAGCAGTCTTGATTCACCACAGTAGTTGAAATTAATGGATTTGCTCCAGTTGAGACTATTAATAGGATACACACATTACATATAAGCATTCTTAAAAAATATTGCTTTGTCAGTACCATTGCCGATTTCCATGAAATGAAGCCAGTACCTCAAGGGTGATTTCCTTACATTCATCCTCTTTTACATTTTAATGATGAAATGTCTTCCCTCCCACTCCTTCCCAGCAGTGTGTGTGTGTGCATGTATAGATATGCTGTGCAATGTGCTTTTATCATGAAATAACCGTTTTCTTCAGTTTAGAAGTAGCAAATAAGGATGCACATGTACAGCCCTTCTGTTGGGCAATCTTGCCTAATGCTGGTTTGTTTCTCTTTGAATTATTGTGTGGTATTAAGTAAAATAATCAAAGGTTTTGTCATGTTTTCAGCTTTAAACAGAATAAGAAAGCTGAAAAACTGTTGAAATATTTATGACCTGTTCCACAGTATTCCCTTTTTTTGGTACCCAAGTAAATGCAGGGGAATCCAGGCTTACCTCCCTGTAAATGGGAAACTGACTTTGTGCAACTTTTGGGTCTTCTAGGTGAGGAATAAGCAACTGGTGTCACAGGTGTTTAATCTGGTTCTTATGTTCATGACATCTCACCCTGGCATAGGTGGCCTTTCAGGTTTTTCCTCCGTTTTGTCCCCAGTCCATCATAAAGGCTGTGGGAGTGATTACAGTTTGTCTTGGTAGTTGTGAGAGATCATGGAAACTGCTCTCCAGTAACCTCTGGACAGTCAATATTTCATGAACAACAGTAGAAGACATGGACAAAATCTTCTTTCCACTATTGATTTCTGTATGCAAATTGAAACATAAGGCACTAGGCATTTTAGTTTATAGAAATTGGTTTGGATGGTTGAGAGGGCAAAACTGATGTGATGGTTTTTATCCCTGAGCTGGGACTCATGCAGCCCTCCAGATGTGATTGCTGTAAATCCCAGACATCCTATTGCTGCTGATGAAGAATGGTGGAAGTTGCAGTCCACTAGCGTCTAGGGAGCCACATGTTTCTCACTTTGGCTTTAGCTCTTGCTCAGTACAAGAGATAGTCTTTTGCTCAAGACTTGCTGTCAGTGAATGCTCTGCTTGTCAGAGAAAGGGCTCCAAGAAGATATAAGGTGACATAGGATTGTTCCAGTGGGGTCTAAATAAGTGTTGATTATCACAAATCATTCCTTAGGTTTACATTCTTTTTTTTTTTGTGGGGGGGGGGGCGTTTAGCAGTTTGTTGGATCTGCACTAGAACTCTTCCAAATTTTTTTTTTTAAATCAGGGCATGGTTTGCTGAGATGTTCCTATCGTTTGAAAGGCAAATCTGCTTTCGGAATTTTCATATTTTCTTTAAGAATACTACAATGCAAAAAGGGCCATTTCACTGATGAACTGTAGCACTGTAATTCTTTAGACAGCTAACAGGAGACAAAAAGGATACTTTTTTTTGTTCCTGTAGGTCTCAGTATTAAAAAGAGACAAGAGAGTGGGGTCAGGGGCTGGGGCGAGTTGCAATGCATCCTGGGAATCACAAGAAAATAATTTGGGACAACAAAAATGTTATTTGAATGTCCAAAAAAATTCAAGAAATACAGCAACAAATGCCAGAGCTTCCAGTACCCTCCCAGCACATTTGCCCTGTCTGGAGAAGCTCACTCTTCCTTTAATCCAGGAATTAACAAACTACAGTCTTTTAAATGTTGTCAGACAATAACTCCCAGCTACCATATTCAGCAGTTAGGAATGTTGAGAGCTGCAGTGCCAAAGCAACTGGAGGACTGCATTTTGGCCAGCCATGGTTTAATTGTTTATGTTCATGTTTGAAAATGAGTAGAATTCTGTGCTGATTTAGGACCCGTGAAAAAGCAGGGTGCCTAGCTTCATGGAAGTCTTTTAGTTGTTTAAATGTCAATAAAAGTCTTCTCCAGAACTCATTCAGCACAGGGAGAACATTGGGAGTGATGTGATATTTGGTCTTATTCTTCTCCCATATATGATGATAGGAATTATGTGTCCATCCATTTGTTGTTGGACTGCAACTTCCAGGAGTCCTAGTCTGTACCAGCATAGCACCATGTAGCTATGCTGGGAATTACAGTTAAAAATATTAAATGCCCAACTATGGCTAAGGATACTTAGGGGCTGTACAGATTGGGAGAATCTGGATGGAGGCTACAGCAGACAAATGCTGCGGCCTCCGTGAGGCCTAAAAAGAACCTGCTTATGGCGAATTCTTTTTGCGGCATGTGTGGGGTGCTGTTGGTGCACTCGTGTGCAACGATGATGTCCGTGTGGTGCTGTTTGGGCACTGCGCTGCCTGATGTCATCATTGTGTGCCCTGTATGGATGGGTGCGTGCAATCATGGTGCCCGCATACAGATAGTAGGGCTGGGCATGTGCGGATGCCCAGCTCTACAGAACCCTAATTTTGGCTCCAGGCCAGTGCAAAGCGCCGGTCTGTACTGGGCCTTAGATTAAGGAAGAAAGTGCAAAGGCAGCCTTCCTGTTGAACATTAAAGAAAACAAAAATAATGATCATGGAGAGTCTCCACAAACTCAACCTGTAGACAATGAGGAAATAGAAATAGTAAAAGAGTTCATATAGCTGGGATCAAACATTGATCAGAACGGGGAATGCAGTCAACAAATCAGAAGAAGACTAAGAATGTGGAGGGCAGTTATGAAATAACCAGAAAAGATCCTAAAGAGCAACAATATACAACTGAGCATTAATTGCAGAAGCGATTGTGTTCCTTATTACCATGTATGGCTGCGAGAGCGGGATAGTTAATAAAGCAAATAATCATAGAATCATAGAAGAAGAAAATCAATTCATTTGAGATGTGGTGCTGGAGAAGAGTGCTGTGAACACTATGGACAGCCATAAAGACAAACAAATTGGTCCTAGAACAAATCAAATTGGAAATCTCTTTGGAAGCCAAGATGACTAAACTGAGGCTGTTGTACTTTGGTTACATCATGAGGAGGCATGAGTCACTGGAAAAAAACAATAATGGTAGGAAAGGTGAAGTAGAAATAGAGGAAGGCTGCATGCTAGATGGATAGACTTTATTAAGGAGGCCATGGGTATGAATTTACAGGTATTAAGCAGAGCAGTGGCGGTTAGGGAGTCTCGGAGGTGTCTCAGCCACAGGATCACCATGAGTCGAGATTGGCTTGAGGGCACTTAACAACAACATCAAAAGTCTATGGTACATAAGATATGTATGGCTCAGGTTAATACCTTCCTACACCATTATGAGTCGAGCTGAAAGTCAGTCAATACTGTATTGGCATATGGCATTTTGGCCACCTAAGTTCAGGTCAGGAGGTCCATCGTCACCTGAAACCTACCAAGACCTATATCCCAGGGGGATGCACTGTCAGTCTCTGGAGCTTCCCAGCCATTTTGCTTCTGGGTACTGAAGTAGATTTTGCCCAGAAGGATGAGGCAGACATATGTGTAGTGGCAACAGCAATGAGGAGCAGGAGGTGAGTGGTCTCTGGGGAGGGTCCACTGTGAGTGTCTTGTCCCAGTTCTGCCCTGCTTTTGTTTTAGCTGTCCTGGTTGTTGACACTAGACTTTAACCAGGGCGAAAGAAATGGCTTCTCAGGCAGAAGACTTTGCATGTCAACAAAGGGCAGCAACTTTTTTGTTATGTTATTACTGTATATTTACTCTTAGTGAAATGCTTGTGGAAGGCTCTGCCTCTTTTGTCACAATGTGATCTGGGATAGCTGATGTTTTTGTTAGTGGGCCTGCAGAGTCAGCATGTTGGAGAAAAATAAATTAGGTTCATATCCCCATTCAGCCATGTACCTCGCCAGGTGACATGGAGTCAGTTGTTCCATCTTAATAATGTCCAATTCACAGAGTTGTTGTGATGATCCAGATGCACAAAACTTTGGACACTTGAATTTCTTGAAGGAATATTAGGATGTCACTCTAATATATAAAGACAAATCTGAGGAGAACAATGATTATTTGATTCCCACTGAAGTGCCTTGGCATTTGGGAGTTAATGCGGAAATGAATTAATTTGAAAAGGCAGGTTTGAACATAGCCATTAAAGTAAGCACTGTTTTGTGGTTGGAAAAATGGTGTAGCAGAGTGATCTACTGCTTTAAAAATGCTGCTTGTTTTAGATTGCACTTCATGTTGTTTGTCAACATGAAGCATAGTCTAAAACAAACAGCATTTTTTAAAGCAGTAGATCACTCCCTAGTGAGATGAAAAATACATGGCCCTCTAAAGGTTGCTGGAGTATAATTCCCATCAGCCCTAGTCAGCATAGCCAAACATCAGGAATGATGGGAGTTCTAGTCCAACAATATCCAGAAGGTCAACATCCACCTCATTCCTAGGCTAAGGGAGAATCTGCTTTACAGATGATATGTGAGTTTTATTCCAGTTTGATTGTCATGATTTCCCCATCTTGGGCATTGTAGTTTTGACGACGGCACTGTTCTGAGGACCACTTGCTCCTTCCAAAAACCAAACCAATGACGACTGGGAATGAAGTTAAAGCATGTCAAGCCTGTGGGATAGATATGCACCAAAATAGTGAGCTGAGGTTTCAGCAGGTTGACAAGACAGTAGGCTGAAATTTCACTTACATCAGTGCTTCTCAGGCTATCTGATGTTGGGGATTAGCAATTATTTTTCCCCAGTGTGTCAGGCACCATAAATGTAACAGTTAGGTATAACTTTCATTCCCCTTGGAAACTCATCAGGGACTGGCAGCCAATGGCTAAGTGTCTGGCATCTGTCCATTGACCACCACTTTGAGTAGCACTGACCTTCATCACAAAATCGTTGGGTTGCCTTAGCCATTTTTCCTCCCAAGGCTGGCATCTTCTCAAAGCAGCAGCTGAGGCCCAGCACTGGGGTCTCTTAGTGCTGATGTTTGGTCTACCAGGCTTCTCATGTGGCAGAAGTGGGCAGCCACCGTCCGTTGTTAATTTCCATGGTGTCCAGGAATGGCTTGATATAGCACTGTTGCACAGCGTTTGAGGGATTTGAATTGCAAGGTAGCTAGGCACAATAAGCTGTCACTGGCAGCTGAATCTGTGCCTAGGGTGGTTGGCAGGCACAGCAATGACTGTGTTTGTTGGGGTGGGACTGAGGATGGGGAGGAAATCACTGTAGGAGCTGTCCCACTGGCATTTTGCTGGAAGCTCACTTTGACTTGAATCCAATCCTAATTCCTTACTCCTCAGTACTAAGGACATGAAATTACTTATGTGTTATCATTTTTGTTCTCATGTTGATATCTTGTCTTTCCTTAAAGGAGCTCAAGGGGATGTACATGGCCCTACAAAATAAGTTAGGTTGAGTGATGGTGCTTTCATTGGCCTCAGGCTTTATGGTTGAGTGGAAATAGGAACTTGGATTTCCCCTAGTCCAGTGGTGTAGGCACTGTGCCACACTCCCTACTTGCACTGAGATATTATCAAGGATTGCCAAGACGATGTACATTAAAAATGCTTTCCACATTTGAATGTGTGTGTGTGTATTTCTCCATCCATCCAAACAAAGATACATAGCTATATATAAGGAATATGTGTGCTAATGCTGTATAGAATTTACCTTTTTTTATCCCACTGCATTTTCTCATGGATACTCTCTTTTGGATTCTGTTGCACCACATTCTGTCCTATCAAAGTCCAAGATTTTTATATGGAAATTTCCGTGTTTGGCCTTTTCAAGGTCGGTACCAAGACAACTTCTGCATCATTGCACAAGTGCCCAGAACCAATAGTGAATGCAACAGCCTGTAGCTGCTGGGAGTGAGGGAGAGTCTAAAATGTAATTAAGAGCATGCAGCAGATGTAATATAGCACCGTTCCAGAGAATTAAAGCTCCATTTCACTGTCGGTGTTGATATGAAAACTATAATCAGATTTCTCAACTACACCTGAATAGCACTGACCTGTGAATAATAACTCGGTTTTCTGTAAGCTGGTTGCTAATGTCAGTCCGGGTTCACATCATACTGGATAACTGTATTGGAGTTGGCGGAGGGAGCTAGCAAGCTTTTGCGTTGCACAGAATTCTTTGGGAAGAACTAAGAAAGGAAAAGCTTAAACATGTCTAAATAGAAGAGGAGAGCTACATACTAAGATGTATTGCACCAGCAAGGGTTCAATGTGCTATTTCTGCCAAACTTTTGTGGTTAGTTAGCTTACAGATTCCAAATCCGATCTGGCAGTATTTACTTGGAAGTGCATTCCGTTGGTTTTAACAGGATTTGTAGCTGAGCTATATATACAGCAGAATTGTGTAATCAATTTGTCTTAGACTGTACCCGAATAGTAAGCACATGGATGAGATCATGTATTAGTGCTTTTTCCACATGAGTTCTCATGCAGACCATTTTACTTGCCACTTTTCTATTACCAGGAGATGATTTCAGTATATGAGCTGCTTACCAATAGTCTGCTGTGGTACAGTTGAGGTAGAGTGGTATTATGAAGTCCTAGTGGCGCAGTGGTTAAATGCCAGTTCTGCAGCTACAAGGTTGTGAGTTCAATCCCAAGGCTTCATGGTTGACTCAGTCTTCCATCCTTTTGTAGCTCAGTAAAATGAGTACCCAGCTTGTTGGAGGCAAGCTTACAGGTTGTAAACTGCTTAGAGAGCTTTAGAGAGTGCTGAGTTCACTGATAAGTAGTATGGAAATGGAAATGCTGTTGCTGTTGCTAAATGCTTTTGAGCAATTCTACACGTGTAGCTTGACTCTTGGTTCAAAGTAAGCTCTCTTGCTACTGCAGACTGAATTGTTTAAAGATGGGCCAATAACTGATTAAAAATCTGTACTTGATTGTCATCACTAGAAGATGACAGCTTGTACTGCTTTTCTGAACAACATCAACCTTGGAATATAAGCCTGCTGTAGAAGTATAGGTTTATGTGGAAATGAGGTGTATTTGGGAGTAGCAGGCAGAAGCTTATGAAGGACACTGAAATGTCTTAATGGAAACTTGAACTACCCAGAGCTACCTCTCCCAGAATGCCCCCACTGGCCTATCTAGTGGCCGTACTTGATAGGGCACTGTAGGAGCTATAGTCTCCAAAATAACATTTGCGAGCTCTGGTCCTGTCCAGATGGGTCTTGTGTCTCCTTTCTTGTGGCTCTGATATAGCAGTGAAGTGCCTGTCACCTGCATCAGAGTACTTAATTTTATTATTATGAATAATAATAATTGCTCATTAGCAGTTATCTGTTTATAAAGCAGATCATTACAAAGCCTGCCAGGTGGAAATGCTTTTTGTAATTACCAGCACCTCAGCCAGAATCCAGATAATGCAATTGGAGGTGTTAAAGATAACAGAGACAGAGAGGACAGAGCTCTTTGGGTTCATCTACTGAGCCTCTCTACGGTGTATTTTCCAGGGCTCTGTCCGTTCTCATTTTAAACGACTGTAGCAGCCAAGCCTTTGCTGTTTCCCTGGGGAGGCTGTTGAACAACAGACTTATAGATTTGAGTGTCAGGAAGATTTTCCTAATGCTCCCAGTGAATGTATGGCTTTTCCCTTATTGCCGTGACGCCCAGGCAAAACATTGCTTGATGCAAGATATGATACAAGGGTAAACATGGTAAGCTTTATATGCCACTTAGCGTGAGATGTTTTGTGCCTGAGTAGCGAGTGGGTGTCTGTTAAAAAAGAAGAAAAGGAAAGAAAAATAACAGAACAACAGCTATCTGTCTTTTTAGAAGAAAGACTTGAGATTGTATTAATACCGGGCTGGTCTTTTTAAATCTCAAGGCTCCTTTTTATTCTAACAGTTAAGACTCTTGAAATAAAAAAGTCCCCAGGGATTAGATGTTTGTAAAGATTACTTGTTCTAAAAAACAAATGTTTTCCATTCTTCCTTTGGCTGGAATAGAATTACAGGTGGTAATAATATTTGCACGGTATAGACAGGAGTCCACATTCTTTGTGGTATAAGGAAATCATCCTAATTCTATCCCATTGTAACCCCAAATTCTCCGTGGAAGAAAAGTCGAATTTTAGGGATGTGAAAACATTATGGCATCAACAGGTTTGCATCACCCCCTCACTTAATTTGTTGCTTCTCCTAGTAATGGTAGTTAAGCAGAGTCTCAGGATGCTGCCTTCAGTCCAGTGAAAATCTAATTCAGTCTTTGCTCTGTCTTCAGAGATTATTCTAGATATTAGTAGACTGGTTTGAAGATGCTGAACTATAAGAACTAGAAACTTGATTGTGAAAAATTAAAACAGGGAAAGCTAGAAATCTGAGAAGTCTAAGTGTGGCAGTCAGTCCTGTGCTTTCAATTGACCCGTGGAGTACTCACATCTTGATGCCCACACAAGCAGTTGTCTTTGGAATAATACTGTTTTCACTTTGTGGTTATTTCCCAGTGTGTTGAGGTCAAACCTTATTTCTAATCCTGGCAAAATTGGCATTAATGGCAAATATAAGGGAGTTACTGTGTATGTAGATTCCTACTATATCCCTATTCTACTGAAAGATTGTGCTGTATGATGTCTTGTGCTGCCAGTAGTTTCAGTGGACAATGCCATCCACAGAACAATAACACATTTTGAAAGAACCGCTTTTGGTTTAATCTGTATAAAGGGATGCAGTTTCCTAAATCCCCCTCCCCAGAAGATTGTCTTTAACTAACATGAGAGGAATCTTCAGAGGATGAGGTAAGTTGCTAAATTCCTTTCTTCTTGCAGTACTGCAGTGGTGCCATGTTGACATCCAGCTTGCTCATGCATACTCGCCAACATTTCACAGATGAAAACACATGTGGCCAAACAACATCATAGTGTGATCAAGATGGTAATAGTTATTTGTGTGGAACAATGCACAAGCTAGGAGAGGAGCCAGCAGTTTGCTTTTGCTTGAGCCTACTTGCAAGAGCAAGGTTCTCCCCTGCCACCTGCTTAACTGACTTAGTGCAAACTACTTTTGCTCTTTGCACTCATTTTATAGGAACTGATGTAAGCTGAAGACAAAGGGGAAAAATGGAAGGAGGAGAAAGAAACTAGAACATTTTAAAAGCAGTTGAAAAAATGGGACAACGGAGGAAAAATTGGGTTTGTCCTTGCCAAATGGGGACGGTTGGAGGAAATGCTTATGGGAGAGTACTGGTTTCTATGTTCCTTCATCTGGACTGTAAGAGGCAAGGAACCTTGTCCACCCCAAGGGCAAAATCTTGCTTGTTGGAGAACCAGAATTCATTTACAGTGCAAAATCTGCATAGAATTGGATATACCTGGAAGCCTCTGTGCAGTCAGAAATTCTGATAAAGCAAATTGGCAAAATCTGAAGTTTCAGTTCATGTGAGATGTAGCTGTTTTCTTTTTGAATGGGAAAGTAATTCCCTGCCTGTTCTCCCCACCACAATATTGATCCAATTTGTAAAATGTCCATTGTAAACGTTTGGATCTAAAAAGCCTCATAAAATGAATCAACAAAAATTGATTGCACCTTTAATTAAAATTTAAATGTGAACTGTGATAATTAAGAATAATGAATTGAAGGGCATTACAGTATTCACATCTGAACTGAGATGAATTCTCTCTTATCCAGACTGCTGTGATGTTAAAGTGTTGTGTTGGATAAACAGGTAAGCCAGATTGCCACCTTTCTTCATTTATTAAATGTTCGTATCAAGTCTCAGAATAGCTGGGTCAGTAGAAGCATCTCCTAGGCTAGAGTGTGCTTATGTTTTGTTTTGAGGGAAAGATCAGCTCACCTTGTCTTTAATAGGACTGGGCGACTGAACAGGAGCTGATTTCCATCCCACACTTTTCCCAAGGATTGCACCACCCAATATGCAAAAATAACTTTTTTTATTCAGTGCTCACAAAATGGTGACTGGAAGTGGTATTGCTCACTTCCTGTAACTATTTTGAGAGGAACTTCAATGAAAACAGAGATACTTGGGGTGTTTTCATCTGGTTTTTGCACATTTGGGGTCGTTCTGATGGTTTTCAGGTGAAGATTGACTGATAATTGCATCATTTTAAAAAAAGGGGGGGACTTGGGAGCTTTCAGGGCATACGGCCCAAAGACTGCACTTTCCTCATTCCATCTTATCATGTCACACAATCTTTCTGCAAAGCTGATTCAAAGCCAGAGGTATGTGCCTTTGTTCTCACAAGGCGTCTTTTGGCACCAGCAAGATTTCTTGTCTTCAATTTGTTAATGTACTTCAGATGCCTTGACAGGTATGTGTAGGTAAGCAAACTAATAAAAATTGCATTGCAGTGGATAATCCTCCATCTGAAGGTATTTAAGAAGTATCTTCAAACTCAAGTTATCTTAAGAAGGGAGAGCAGGAGCTTTGTTGCCTACTTACAGTTAGCATCTGGAGAATAGACTGAGGAGGCACACAAGTAACTTGGTTAGAGGCTCTTCCAGTGCAGGGGTATATTGTGTTTTGACTTGTATTATAAAAAATATTTTCTAATTGTGCAGCTATGCATATAATTTAGCATATGCTTGTTTACATATCTTCTTTTTGTGTGTGATGCATTATCTCTCTTTTCTTTAGCAGTGCCCCAGTGTATACTCTGCCTATTAGCAAAGTTGTTCTAATGTGTTACTGGTTGATATAACTCTCTGGGCCTTTCTACTACATTCCTTCACTGTCAGGGATATACTAGCTGCCGGGATGTTGGCTGTATCACTGACATGGATACATCTCAGTACTATTCATCCAGAACCCCACTCACATTTTATGATGTTGACCTATAACCTTTATTGACCTTTATATCTGAGAAACATTTGCACTTGTCCTTCTAATCAAGATGGATGCTGCCTTTGTTCAGGTAATCTCAGATCATCTTCCCTCTTCTGATTGTCTCAATGGGACTGTCAAGTTAACATTTCTGTAGCTTGTGAAGCATTGTTATGTGGTAGGAAGCAACCCCCTCAACCTTTTCTCTACTCATTTTTCTGTCATTTCCTTACTTGTCGGGTCTTCCTTTTCCCCTCCAGCTTGTCCTCCTGTTCTCTGCTTTCCTTAAAAAAATTGTCAAAGTGTCTGTTACCATCACATTGTGTATTCCAACTGGATTGAGTACATTTCTTCTAATACACTTAGTGTGTGTGTGTGTGTGTGTGTGTGGAAATAGGTTTGCATCTGTCAGGGAGATACTTAAAACCAACAGCAAACTGTGCTGTTTAAAAGTATAGGAGGGGCCAAATTAGTTAGAATGCTGGGCAATTATCAAGAGAGAATTGGAAGGAGATAGGGTGCAATAATGCAACAATGCTATCTATAACAGTAAAAACCTACCACCTCCTCTCGGTAGGAGACAGTTGTCAGCTTGCTGTGCTATCGAAACTGATCTTATTTTAAGAATGGACTATTCTAGCTGGAGTTAAACATTAATGAGGTGAAAGACAAGAGTTTTAGCTTGCCATCCAGGTACAATTTTCTGGCTCTCATTTGTTCCCAGCAAGTCTTACCTAAATGCAAAATACTTGGCCATGGGTCCAGTACAGATGCCACACTTTCCACAGTACCACAGAGCACATGAAGTCACATTGCTTTGTACCACTGTGGGGTCATTTAAGTAGCAGGTGACTTCCCTGTGGTTGGGGGAGCAAGCGGACAGAAGACTGCTTGATGTGAATGAAGCATCAGAAGGCACATTGGTACAGTGGCCGCTTGATATCTGCAGGGGTTTGGTTTCAGGACCCCTGTGGATACCAAAAAAGGCAGATGCTCAAGTCAGTATTTAAAATTTAAAATTACCTATGTTTGAACTGCAGCCAGGCTGAAAAGCAGTCCCGGGGCAGTAACAGAATCTGGTGGCAAGGCCTGGGTGCCAAGCACACATTCTTCTTGCTTCAGCTGCAAGAGTTCTGTTCTTTCCTTCAAAATGCTGAAATGTGGCTTGTGTGCTCCAAGCAGGAAGAATGTGTGTCTCGTGTTCAGCTGTCCCAATCTCCACTTAGGGAAGTCAGTCTTGCCATGAAGCCTCAGAAGGAATTTAAACCCCTTCCTCAGTCCCTTTCCCATCTTCTCACCACAAAGTTTCAGCCAGATTTTAAACCCTTTGCCACTAACCCAGCTCCTTGCTCCACTCTTTCTCCTGCCCCTCCACCTCTCCATCATTGCCCTGCAAGGTGGATCTGTGAGAAAGGGATTTAAAATCTGGCAGAGGCTTTGTGGTGAGAAGATGGGAAAGGGAGTGAGGAAGGGGTTCAAATTCTGGCAGAGGGTTTGTGGTGGAAAAATGAGAAAAGGAGTGAGGAAGGGGTTCAAATTCTGGTAGAAGCCCCATGGTGGGAAGCCCCATGGTGGGAATCCTGCAAGGTGGATCTGTGGGAAAAGGATTTAAAATGTGGTAGAGGCTTTGTGGTGGGAAGGTGGGAAAAGGAGTGAGGAAAGGGTTTAAATTCTGGCAGAAACATTGTGGTGGGGATAATTTCCATCAGCTAGTGGGGGGCAGCAAACCACAAGCACCAGGCGCACATTCTTCCTGCTTGGAGCATGTCAGCCAGCTCTTCTGCCTTTTGAAAGAAAGAGCAGAATCGCCTCAACCGAAGCAGCAAGAATGCATGCCTGGTGCCTGGGCCTTGCTATCACAGCCTTGGCTACTGCCCTAGGGTTGCTTCTCAATTTGGCTGCAGTCTATCACAGGTAACTTTAAAAAAATGTTTCTTCGTTTCAGTCCACGGTTGCTCAGATCTGCAGGTTCCAAACCCATGGATACTGAGGACCCAACTGTACTTTGTGTAGATGATAAAACAAGACTTTGTATATTGTTTTATCTGGGCCAGTATCTCTTCATCCTTTCCATTCTCCTGTCAGGAGATATCAGGAGGTAACATCCAATCATTTAGTACAGGAGAATGGGGCTGTTTCACCTCATTTAGATCCTGTCTCCTCCTGCAGAAGTGGTAGATGGGAGCCGATGGTAGAATAGTCTCATTTTTGCTTTAGAATTAGTGTTTAGTAATTAAATCATGATAAGCAGCCTTATGTGCAGCTTGTTGGAAGAGCTATTTTGCACATGATCCTGCCAAAGCCTGTTTTCTCCTTGGGAGGTCACTGTATCTCATCACTATTTCTCAAGATTTACAGTGGGTGAGACCTGTGTCCATAGGTCGCTTCTCTAATTAGCGCATCTTTGTTTGTTTCAAGTGGCTGCCTTTTATGCTGCTCACTGCATGAATGCCAGTTTTTATGTGTGCGCGTGTTTGTGTGTGTTTGCTTTTGAAAGCCTAAAAAAGACAAGTGGTGGGTTTAAAAATAACCAGGAGGTGTGCTTAGTTTCTCCCTCTCTCTTTCTTTCTTCTCTACTCCCTTTCCTTTGCCTCATGCTTCAGTAATAGAAAAGTGTTTTCTTGCCCGGAATAACATTGCATCCTCCCACATGGAAGTGTAAAAGCTGGTTGTTTTATGGAGTGTTCATGAATGGAGAGTTTGGTCTTTGCTGGTCTATTCTTCAGTGCTTACTTATGCTGTGATGAATTTGTTGTTGTTGTTCTCAACCAATATGTATTTATTGACATTGTTTGGAATGGTGTGTCTAGTTTTTTATTGTTTTATCTTTACAGCAGTCTTGTGAAGTAGGCTGGGTTGAAAGAGAGTGGCTGGCCCAAGGTCACCTAGTGAATGTCAGAGCCAACAAGAAATTTTAAGTGAGGGCTTTGCAGTCTATTGTTATGTATAAACAGATGCACATGAAAAATGTATCATTTTGGCCACTGATAGCATATATGCTAATTGCATTGTCTTTATATCATGTGGGTGTATTTTCTTCTTTGTTTCAAAAACAGAAAAACATGAGCACATGTTGCGTGCACTAGTATCCTGACTTTGTGATGATGAAAAGAGCTATCTGACCATCTGATAACACACCATCAGATAACAGCAGCATTAGGTTGTTAATTCAGAATGATAAATATTAATTGATAAAATAATTACATAAACATTAACCTGATTCTTAATAATATAAAATTAGGTAGTTGTAGTTGTGATTGACTTTACTGTTTATGTTATGAGACACACTTCAGATGTTCCAAGGAAGCTATGGGAAAGGAATCATGGGGGCTTTCCAGGCCGGTGCAAAGCGCCGGTCTGGAAATGTGCTAGGGTTGCCCGAGGGCGGCGCCACCACACACTCCGCAACCCTAACATGTCGTGGCGGCGTGATAATGGCGATGCCCTGTATACATGGGCACCACCATTATGATGTCACAGCCACGCCACAGCCAAACAGCACAGCGTGGACGTGACATCCCTGTGACGCTGCAGAGTGCTTGGGGCGCCCTTTCAGTGTCGCGGGAAGGAGCTCCAAAATGAAGCTCCTTTTTGCCACACGCATTGCTGGCGCAGCCTTTACATGGCTGCACCAGTGATGCAGAAGAGAAAGGGGCCAATTGGCCCCTTTCTCCCCTTCCCCGCAGCTGTCAGGGTGTCCTTGGGGCATGAAGCCCCAAGGACACCCCTTTCCAGGCCACAAGGAAGCGGCGTTTTGCTGCTTCCCCAAGGCCTGGAGAAGCGGCGGATTGGGGCCTCTGGGGCTGCCACTGTGGATGCCCAGGCCCCAGTCAGGAGGGGAAAGGGGCGGGTGCAGGCTGCCTCAAAGGGGCGGTCTGTATCCCGCCATGAATACAGTCAGCCCTCCACATTTGCTGCTTTGACTTTTGTGGATTTGATTATTCATGGATTTGATTAATATGTTCTCTTTAGGAATCTCTAGGTCTTCCAGCGCAACTCTGTGGTGAATTCTGCCAGAGGTTGACCAATCATGCTGGAAGGCTTAGAGTTGTCTAGCAAGAACATTTTTAGGTCCTCCTGTGCAACTCTAGTCAACTTCAGCCAAAATTTGACCAAAGAGTTGAGGGCCTAGAGGCGGTCTCTCAGCTAAAAAAAATAGGATTTTTATTTCAGTTTTTCCACTTTCATGGGAGTCCTGTGCCCCTAACCCCAGCAAATGTGAGGGGGGCAGTAACTGTTGAGAAAATGCCCATTTGTTCTGAAGGAGGCTTTGTGGGTCCTTCACAAAGTGAGAGGAAGTATGAGAGAGGAAGCACAGATTATACTGATTCTTGCCACTTCCTTGGAATTGAAATGTAGCTGTGAATAAAAAAAAAAATTGAGGTGGCCTGGCTGTAGAAAGACTAGTTAATATACCTTACCCACTTTCTTGGGGTAATAGAAAACATACATTTATCTAGTATGTTTTATTCTTGGATGTTTTTGATGAATTGGAATCCTTCATTATTCAGGTTGGTAATCTGTTCAGCTTTGTTATCAGCCTCCCAAGAAATAAACCTCTTTACATTGTCACAAACTTACAAATTCACAGACTTAAATGCAAGCTGGTGAGATCCCCCCCCCAATATGGTTAACAGCCTGTGAATGGCATTGTAGATCATTGTATACACACTGACCTTTTCTAGCCAATATTATGGAAATCAGAATCTTTTGTTGATTCCATTCTAAGGTCAGCCTAACCAAATTAGGGAACTCCAAATGCAATTGCTCTTAGTGCTGTATTTCTTATTCTGAATATCTTACTTCAGGGAGAAAATGTTTGTCTGCTAGTGTAGTTCACTGACAGCCATTTTTGCAAAGGCTTAAGGGTTTCCCCCTCCTCTCTCTAGCTAACCACAACCAACTGCCAGATATTTAGGTTCCCAGGTTATAGGTGTGACATTTAGGCAGTCTGGAGCTTCTTGTTTTACATTTTTGGTTGACACTCACCTGTTATGTGAAGGACCCTCAATAATTCAAGAAGCAGAAGATGCTGCTGACTGGTCTATGTGCAGCTTAAATCCCAGTATCTTTCAGCATTGAGAAAGACCAATACAATTGATGGAAAAACCCAAGATGGTTAACAGGCTGAAATCAGTGTGTCAGTTTCTTTCTTTCTTTCTTTCTTTCAAAACAAGGCTCTAGTTTCATTGTCTGCTTTCAGTTTTAGAACCCTCCATAGTCTTTCATGTCTGTCTCCAGGCAGTCATTGACACCAGTTAATTGGTCATTTTGGCAAACCTATGGAACAGTGGTTGGCATTCACCATTTATCTTTGGCCCATCAGATTGGTTGATTGCAGTGGCTGGATTTCTGATTCATAGAGATACCTGCTTCCCAGGAATCCATCTCCTGTGGGCACTATTCCATATCTTTCTTTGTCTGTCAGCTGAAAATAAACACATTTATTAGTGTGATAATAGCTCCTTACAGTGACACATGGTGAGAGCTGCTTCTGGGTGCTTCTGCAGCTGGCACCCTTCATTAAAGAATTTAGTAAAAAGCAAGCCGCAGATTTGGTGCAGGGGGGCAGAGAATAGAGTGATGAAATGTTTTACTGTAGTCTTGATCAGAAGCTTCCTCTTGTCTCCCCACAGTTGCTACTGCTCTATTGCTGCTTTCAGCTGTGAGACAAATTCTGGTTGGTGGAGTGAAGATAATTGCAAGGAGTAGAAAGAGGTGAACATAGTTTACTGATAGAACAACTGCTTTCTATGGAAAAAGGCCCAGTCTCAGCCCCAGAATTGGCCTGGCTTGTCTCTGACATAATTTCCTATTAAGATGCCATCGTCTTCTCTTTTAAGAGATGGGATGATTGTGGGGCAAAGTTGCCTGTGGGACTTTCAGTCTCCAAAGAACCACTTAAGGCCCTATTGTATGAGCGGGCATTGAAACCACATGAGATTCCTATAGCGACAGTTTCCGTATCTCCAAAAGTGTCTTCTGATTCTGCAGTTAGTCATCGCTTGAAACGGTGTCTTGATACTGACTTGCCAATTAAGGCATCAAAATGGAACAAATCTGTCTTGATCTCAACTGTCAGTTCTAAGGCTATGAATCTGAGTGCTAATCCAGACCATGTGATACCATTGTGCCAGGAGATCTCTCCAACACCAGGATGTTCTGTGGTGCTTGAGCCTTCAGTTGCGAAGCCTTTAAGAGGGAAAAGCCGGCACAACAAGAAGGACAAGGACTCTGAGACTAAGGAATGCAGTCAGGCACCAACAACCTAGCAGGTGAGTGCTCAGATGAATTTGGCTCAGAGGATTCAGCTCAGGGAGTGTCGTTGGTACAGTGAGATTCCCATCCTCTTTCACCTTCAGTCTCTGTATTGCAGATGAACTTTGACTCACCATCTGAAGGGGATAGTTTTGACTCCACTCTGTTGGGGGCAGCACATTCTGCCCCTTCAGCAGTGATACCAGCAGCAACTCTTTCACTACTTTCTCAGGTTAGGAGCTCCTTGCCAATACCCTCCCCTCATCAGTGTCAACAGCCTGGAGTTCAGCTTCTTACTCTTCTAGATCTTGATTCTCAGTCTACCATCACCCATTGGTATCAAGACATTCTCCCAGGTGTAGCTACAATGATATGTTAGTGGCATTGCCAACCCCAGTGTCACCCAGTGTGTGGGGGGGAGTGGGGCTGCTGGGGGCACGGCCAAAAGGCCACACTCGCCCCTTGTCCTTCATTGCAGTGGTGGTGGCTTCACAAGGAGAGCACTGTGGCAACAGGGAAGCAGGGCTGAAGATGCTTGGTCTCCTCGTTCACCACTATGGCAGCAGTCTCACAAGGAGACTGCAGTGGTGGCAGGGAAGCAAGGCCCGGTGCCCTTGTCCTTGTCCTTCCTCACAGTGGTGGTGGCTCTTTGTGAGGAACCGCTGCCACGGTGGGGAAGCAGGGCCGTGGGAAGATGGCTTGATCAAGTGCTGCTCCTATTCTGGGATGTCACCCAGTGTGGGCCGCACCACTGCATCCTTCCCTAGTGATGTCACTGGCTGTGGTACAGAGAGGACTCCAGGACTGTAGGCATGATTGACGCTATTCTAGCCATAGCTAATATTATTCTCCCTACTCTTCCCAGTCCAGGGAGACTTACTGTGAATCTTGCCATGTTTGATATATTGTGGACAGGGGCCATGTGTATGAGGTTTTGTATTTCTATGTTCTTTCTGAGCACTCACCTGCTAGGTTGTTGGTCCTGCAGTCAGCACAGTTTTCTGTTTGCACCATGATAAGCAGATAGATCCACCACAGCGAGAAACAGTCTTCCTCTGTTCAACCTCACAGGGTGGAGCAGCTACCTCAAGACAAGGAGTAAACATCTGTGCATTTTAGAAAAGAATCAATTAATGAGCAAGCATTACTGAATCTGCCTCAGCGACCTCAGTCACTGACACCTTCTGAGACTGTATTCCCCACTGCTTATGTGTGAGCCCTTTTGGAGCAGATACTCCAAATGGTTAATGCCTTAGAACTCCAGGTGCTGGAACTCATGAAGCAGCAGGTGCTGGAACTCATGGATCCAGTGTATCATCACATTCAAGCTAAGGTTCCTACACCAGCTTCTGTCCCATTTCTACCATCACCGCTGAACATTTTGGGGCAGACCTGAGCTACCCTTCTACATCAAAAAAGATAGATATCTCTACAGACAGGATGATGATTCGGAGTAAGACTGGTGGCTGGAACACCCCAGCCCAAATTTTGTGGTTGACCTTGCATTTCAAGACAATCCATAAATCATTATCTACACCAAGCAATAAAAAGGGTTGGAAGCTTGATTTGATAGCGAAAATGTTCTACAGTGGTGCCTCGGGTTACGAAATTAATTCGTAACGCGGCCGCTTTCGTAACCCGAAAAGCCTTCGTAAGCCGAATTGCCATAGGCGCTAATGGGGAAAAGCCGCGATTCCGTGCGAAAAAGCCGAAAAAAGCACCAAAAGTTTTTTCGTAACCCGAAAAAACATTCGTAACCCGAAACAATAATTCCCTATGGGATTTTTTCGTATCCCGAAAATTTCGTAACCTGGGTATTTCGTATCCCGAGGTACCACTGTATTCCTCATCTTTCTCAGCCTTATAGTTGCTTACTGCATGGCTTGTATGGGAGCTTATCAACAGAATTTATGGGAAATGATTCAACTGCTGTGTGATAAGTTCCCAGAGGAAAAAACAACAACTCAACAACACCATCCAGGTTGAAGCCCATTCCTTGCCAGGCCAGCAAATGAATTCAGCTTGCCATATGACTGATTGTTCAGCTGGGGCCATTGCACTTTTTGTGATGTGTAGTTTCACTCTTCTGGCCTTTTGACTCAGACTAGGACTACCAACTAAGACCTCCCCTTTGATGAGTTTGAATCCACCAGTGAGTAACTTGACTTCATGCAGAAAATGAGCTTGATAGCTCAAAAACACGGCATTCCATCACATACTAAAGGGACCAACAGGGTAAGATTTGGTTGGCAATATTTGTCCTTGGAACTTAGGTGAACCAATAGCCCATCTGCTTCCAGACAGTACTGGCCTCCATCTCAATCTTCATGTTATTGTAAGAGGCAGTCTTCTGCAAAGTACAAGCTTGCCTGTAAGAAAAAAGCCCCATGGCCAGACAAAGGGGCATCTTTGACTCTTTTCCCACTCTTCCTTCCTCTTCAACCATTACCTTTGGTGACAAAGTAGCTTGTTTTTACCACGCATGGGCTATGATTGCCTGGGTCCTCAAGAAGGTTCTGAACATGCACTGGTCATATGTGGAATACCTCAGTTGTGTAAGGTTGTGGATGAATACTTGAAGAACCTGCACAGTGCATGTTTGGAACCTTCTAGAAGCTCTGCCCCTCCTTATTCCCTCTCATTAACTCCAGTTCCTTTTTGTCCACTGCATAAGCAGCATCAGAGGAACTTAGCTAGTATTTCTGTCATTTTATTCAGAAAAGAACTTTTATTTTTGACCTTTTCTTTGACTCTTCTTTGACTTTGTCCTTCTGTCATTGTGATGTGTGAATTTTTGGACACACTCAGACTATTACGACCATTCTTTAGAAGGTTCCTCAGCTTTGTTCTTGTTCATCTTCCTATTCTTCACTCTGCCTGTGTTTAGAAATGTCTTCATCATCCTCTTTTAAGAGGTGCACTGGCTGTGGGCAAAATTTCCTGGGCGCAACAGCCATTCCTGTTGTTTTCTATGCCTGGGAGAAGGCCATAATGTGAATACATGTGCTCATGGTAAGATGTTTACACTTCAAGCTTGAAAGAACTGAGAATTACACCTTAGAGCTCTTTTGTATTAGCAGATCCTGAAATTGCTACAATTTTAACCCCTCCGAGATTGCCCTCCAATTCTGTTAAAAGCTGCTCTGTGAAGTGACCCTTTGACACCAGCACACTGTCCAAGGAAGTGAAATTCAGTCATATTGCTTCGGTATTGAATGGTGGTACCAAGCCGTCGGGTTTGAGAACTACTCCTGATCGCTCTGTGAGCCAAGATGTTCTACTTGAGCCATCTTCTCAGAAACCTTCTGGTGAAAAAATAAATAATAAGGGAGACAAATGCTCTGAAGTCATGAAGGAGCATTTTTTTCATCACACAGTTGCTGTTGAGGAACTTAAACAGGCAATACTGGCAGTAACACAGTTCATGACCTCTCTCTCCACCAGAGTTGCTGCACGTAGTGCATAGTGAAATAAACTTGACCTCTGAAGATGAGATTCTAGATTCCACATGAACAGTACCATCTGCCCCTCTGGCTTCAAAGCCTCCAGTGATCGAGACTCCTACTTATCTTTCCAGAAGCCCATTGCTTATATTATTACCTCCTCGATAGCAGCTAGAAGATGCTTTCATTGTCTTCTAGCTCTCCATCTCCATGATCCAAACATGGCCTAGAGACAGAAGGCAGTATGAAGATCCCAGGGATTGTTGACATTGTAGGGATCCTTCTGAACATGACTGGTATTACTCCCCTTACTGTTTGCCATCAAAGAAAGTTTGCTAAAACGTCCACCATGGATAATATATCTTGGACAGGGGTCATAAGGAAGTAGTTGAGTAGCAACCTCAGGAGAAAGAAGCTACCTCTGACTGTCCTCCCCTGATACCTCCTAGAAAGGAATCACTAAAAGAACACTAAATGAAGACTCTTTGTGTGCTATTCCATCTTGAAACTTGGCCAACCGGTATTAATGCAGCATATTTTGAAATGCCTAGTCTCAGCAATTCACCTCACCTATGAATTGGCTAAAAGAGAACCACCCATTCTCATTCAAACTAATTCCAACAGAGTGGTAGCTGTTTCCTTTGCCTTCCTGAGTGGTATACCACTTGATGATGTATGTAGGGCTGCTGTGTGGTTACAGCCATTATCTTTCATACCACACTATGGACTGGATGCTCAATCCACATCTGATGCATCCCGTGAGAGGGCAGTATTGTTTTCTAGTTTGAAGTAAGACAGCTAATTATTAATGATCTCTGGTAAGAGTTTATTGCATTGTGTTTAATTACTTTTTGGTTGAATTGTTACACATTGTGTTTATGGCATGACACTCTTGCCTCCTTGTGTGAATAACTTTCTAGTTTCCCAACTGTGTGATTCACAGACACCACAAAGAAAAAGGGCAGGTTTTATATCTGTAACCATAGTTCTTTCAGTGGTCATCTGTGGAATCACACAACTCTTCCTATCCTCCCCTCATCATGTGTCCTGCGTCTTTGGTCCTTTGGATACTGCCATGTGGTAACCTTGGGAACTGAGGTAAATGAGTGGGAACAGGGTGGAATAGAAATGAGGGTGGTTGAAGCTACCATCAAAAAGCTTGTGCAACTAATCCAGAAGGTTGATTTTACATATAATCACTCAAAGAATTACAGTTACAGGTATGCAACCTATCTTTGTTAATCCTTGGCCCTATCAGCATTCTTACCAACTTTTCCAGCACACTGGCTTTTCCCAAAGAATGACAGATGAGGAGGGAGTGTGGCTGCTTAAAGATTCCCCAAGCAATGTTGGTTTGGCCCTTTGTGGCCAAGGATCTCCAGACCTCTTGGTTGCACAGATGCTGAACAATCCTCTGCATCCTTCCCAGTTGAAGGAAGGGCAGTTACAAAGATGTCTGTGCCAACGTACCTATTGAAGTTTCAGGATGGTATGAATGGTGACCATTTGTTGCCCTCACCACTGATTATTGAAGCTGACTTACATTTTTAGCATTCCCCTGTGTTTTAAAACAGCAGCAACTATCACTAAGAAATATCCCTGCTAATAAAAATCCAGCACATTAGACAAATGGCTGGGTAAGACATGTCTTCTCTGATTTGCTGTTTGTCCACTTGCAGGAAGTTATTTTCAAACATGGTGGAGGAGCAGTGAAAACCAGTATCCCTTAGATGTAGTCTAAATTGGCACTGTATTATTTTATTACCTTAGCAAGTGAGCCACCTTGTTCAGATGCATGTATACTGTTTGTCTCTCTTGTACTCTTACACCCAGAATTATAGTTAAACAAAGTCACTACTGAAGTCAGTGGTGCCTTTAAAGATAAATAAAGGGACTGCTGTATAGCCCTGACAGCATTTTAAATAGCCTGAGATTTGGAGTGAACTAATAGCTTATGTCAGCTAGACAAGTGATTATTACTTAGCCTGAAAGTGATTCTCTGTCTAACATGGAATTCTTGAGTCTCCCGCTAAAGTGACTGTGTTTAGGGCAATGATTGTTAATGAGGCAGCAGTTAAAAGTAAAACGGGCCCTCCTTTTCCCCATGCAATGTCATCCTAGCTCACTCAGCTCATTAAAACCTCCTTCCTCCAACAGAGGATGCTTGGTCCACTATAAATACAAAACTAACATAGGCGGGAGCTTCCTCATTAAAGATGAGCCTCTATGGAAATTGGAGTTGAAGATTGCTTTTCAGCCACATGAGAAGGGTATAGGGGAGTTGACACCTGCATTTGCCATGAGATCCGTACAGTAGTCCTTCCTGGAACCATGGAACATGCTGGATTATACTACCTTTTGTAGTGGCAAGTGTATGCCACAGGGCAAGCTTTAGAATATCGGTGTTGGTGGACTGCATTAACTTACCCTAAATCAGACATACGAAATTCCATTAAACTAAACCTCCTCTGGTGTTTTTCTTACCAGGCTAAAGATCTACAGGCTAAGAGAATTGGATTGGTAGGTCTATTAGGGAAATGATGGTTTTAAAATAATAACATTTGTCTTTGGCCTGCATTTTTGCATGACAAGGGTATTTTCCCTTGCTTCTCTCTCTCTCTCCCTCTCCCTCTCCATCTCTCCCTCTCCGCCTTCCCTTGCAGATGGTGCTTTGATTTAGGTCAAGAGGGGAGAAAAAGATTGCTTGTAACCATAAGTGCTAGATAGATACATGAATTGAATTATTCTGCATCTCTTTATGGATACATAATATTTTCAGGAAACAGCTTTCCCCACCCACGACCAGTCAAAATAAACAATATAATATATAATCATGGATCTACCTTTAGTTCCTTTTGTTGTAAGTACTTTGAATTCTTTGCCATTTTTTTGTGTAAGGATTGGCTATTTGGCACGTTATGGCATAGGTCTTAGCATCTGGAGGAATTTTATTTGGCATCACCAAATTACCCAACCTTTTTAGAAAAGTCACTGAGCATCTAAGAGGCAGGAATTGAATTGTTTTTACTTTTGCTGTTCATGACTAATCTACATTCACTGCAGTGTTTGCACACAGAGACAGTATTCTGAGCTGATTTTCTTCCTATCAACTTTATTCACTGTCCTGCTTTCGTAACCATACATAGAAATTGGAGATATGATGGCATGGACAATCCTAAGTTTACTATTCAATAATTCATCTAATCACTGCCCTTCCAAGTCAAATTTGATAAGCATGATAAGCAAGTAAATGCACCCTTTGCACTTACTTCCTTGTCTTTCTGAAGTTATCATTTCAAGTCTTGGCTATTTTCTGCTAATATATTGATTCTCAACCTTTGGTCTTCCAGCTACTATGGATTTCACTTCCCAGAAACACTTGCCAGTATGGCCTGTGGTGAGGAATTCTGGAAGTTGACATCTAAAACAATTGGAGAACCCAAGGTTGAAAAACCTGCGCCATTTGTATGCTGTCATCTACATGTCTTAAACTGTTGATGTTCTTCCCTCCAGTTTTCATACCTCCTTCCTCTAAATCTAATCCTGTTTTACTTATGGTATGTTCAGATACACATTAAAGAGATAAGGAGAGAAAATGCAACCTTGCCTGACCAACTTGCATGAAGTTTCTCCATAGTCTGTCCTAAAAGTAACCTCTTGTCCTGAGTACAAGTTACACATCAGGACAGTCAAATGTTGTGGTACACCTATACAATCTTTAGTTGGTGTTAAGATCCAAAGGGATCTTTTGTCCAGTTCTAGCATGCGCCATGTCGTGCCTACCTTTCACATCAAAGTTCAAGATGAGGTTGTCAGAAAGAAGAAGTGGCAACCCTAATTCAGCACCATACTTGACTGAATACACTGGGATTCAAAGTCAGACTTTTGAGAGCTAAAACCTCAAAGTCCTGGATCTGAATGGATGAATCTGATTCTGATCTAACACAACATATAATGACTGAATGCGTTTCGCCGGAAAAAAAGTACTGCTTCGTGTCTGAAAGGTGGGCAAGGAAAATCTCTTAGGGGATGTGAAAATGCACTGCATGGTGGTGGAAGACAGAATTATGCACAGTGAGTGAACTGAAACATTGCCACCTGTCAAGAGCTGCCTCCCCCCACTCCAGTTCAATGACCCAGCCTTCTGTATTTCAAATAGTAAGAACTTTATTTCAGTAGCTGTAAGTATTAGCAGGAAGATATTTGCAGAACGAACGGCCATCATCCACAAACATTGGCATAAAATTATCAGTGCCCCACCCTAACATGTCACAGGTTTGATTTGTTTAAAATGTAAAACATATCTTCCCCACCAGTCATGTTTGCCCAGTCTGCCTGGCCTCCATACACTTTCAGACTTGTCTCTGCTTTCCATTTCTCATTAGAAAGTCCTGGTGAAGGAAAATGTCTCCAGACGATTGCACATTCTTTTGCCCGTCAACAGTCACCTCTTTGAACCACTACTGAATGTTTACATGAACACTATGCCTCCCATCATTCCCCAGCAGCATAGGTTATGTACTCTAATATTCCTATAATACTATATTAACTAATATAACAAAGTAGCACAGTACGTACAGACAATCTATGACAGATTTGGTTAGATTCTGACACTACCACTTAGATGCTGCAACAATTAAAATCCAACATTTCATAGATGATAACTGGGACACGTGTGGCCAAGCAACATCAATGTGTTGTCAAGATGGCAAAAGTTATGAATGACAGGGAACAGACAAGTGAGAAGAGGCTGTAGCACTTTGCTTTTGCCTGAGTCTACTGGGAAAGGCAGGCTTCTGCTCTCCTATCTCTCCACCCATGGAGTTAAGAGTGCAAACTCTTTTTGCACTTTGAACAGCAGTAGAAGTAAGCTGAGGATAAAGAAGGAAAGTGGGAGGAAGAGGGAGAAACCAGGAAATTTTAAAAGCAGCTGAAACAGTGAGACTACAGGAAAACAGTGTTCAACCTGGGGGAAATGGAGCAGATGATGCAGTAGGGGAAATGCAGCACAGACTAGGTATGGGAATATATCTTCATGGTCTCTGTGAATCACACAAATGGGTTATCCTGTGCCTGCACAGTGCATTTTTGAAACCTTCTAGAGCTTTTACATAAGCATTTGGGTGTAGCCTTGGTCACTGTTGGAGCGACCCAGCAGCTTGTTTCCTGCCTAATCCCTCAATTCCTTTTTGTCCTCTGCAGCAGCAGTGTCTCAGGAATGCTTCATAGTCTATTTCATAACCAATTTAAACACCTTTTCCCATTAAAAGGCAAGGCACAGGAGCCCTGTTCCTCATTTCACTTGGCGACCCGCTGACAAACAGAGTTAAATTCTGTCTTCCAGGATTTTTTAAAAAGTAATAATTTAAAAATTAATTTAATGAATTAGAATATTTCTCCATTAAAGATAATGTAAACTGAATTAGGTTTATGATCTCTCTGGAATTTTAATGAATTATGCTTTCTGTTCTAATATCATAAGCTCTGAGTAGAATCTGGCAGAGCTTGTGCTCTGCCAGCTAGTGTTTGGGAATTCAGAGTCACCTCCACAGCATGATGAAGCAGCAGAGTAGTATTTATGGAGGATCTGCTATAAAATAATCTAAAGCTTTCTCCAATGATTCCTTTTCTGACCATTGGATGAGCCACTTATGAACTACTGTGATGTTATGGGATGCTAACACCTATTCTGGGCAATAAAACTGCCCTCTCAAGGACTCTTGAAGCCAGGCCTTTACTCATGTACAGACAACCTCCCATCCTCAAATAGTTACTTGCCTTTTGGAGGACACATAACACAGATATGAACATGGATACAAAACCTTGTCACAAACACAGATGCCAACTCTTGACCACATATCTATTGAGGAAGTGTAATCACAGGACCTAATGGCATCACCCGCAATATTACAGGAACTTTCTTTTCTCATCCTCTAATGTGATTTCTGCCATACCATGTCAACAATGCCCTTTAGCACTCTACACTGGGCAAACAGGCCAGTCTGCACCAGAAGATAAAATGAACATAAACCAGACATTAGGAATGGGTATATAGAAAAAAAAAAAAAACGGTGGCAGAACACTTCAGTTTTTCTGAGCATTTCATCTCACACCTCAGAACAGCAATCCTTGAATAACACCACCACAAAATTAAAAAGGAAAATTGGAAAGAGAAATAGCAGAAAGGGGCTGTATCCACAACAGCCCATCAACAGTGGGTTGAACAGAGATAGTGGTTTCCTGGCGCACTATATGATTGTCACACTAGCTAACCCCCGCAGCCTCAAGAAGGCTCTCTTGGACAGTTCATCACATTTCCTTTCTGGTCCCCACACTACATTCCAAAATTAATTGATATGGCTATCTACTCACCTTGCCTCAGGCAACATCCTAAATAATAATAATAAATAAAATTTTTATTTATATGCCGCCCTTCAGGGCGGCTTACATCAGAGTTAAAACACAAATACATATACAATCAGATTAAAATACATCACAATAAAATCAAACAAACAAGCAAAAAGCCCCATAGCCCAACCTCTTGGCCACGGAAAGAGGAGGGAGGCCCACAGGATTTTTATTCGGGGAATGCCTGTTGGAATAGGAAGGTTTTAAGGTCCTTCCTAAATTTTATCCTACCTCTTGCTTTGTCCCCATCAACCACTCACCATCATTAAAATCACTTGTCACCTTTTGCATTTCTATTGACATTTTCACACACAGCCTGCTTATATAGATCTGTCTCTGGACTTGCCACTCCATTCTATGCATCTGAGGAAGTACACTCAAGTCTATGAAAGTTCATGCTATCAATTTCTCTCTTCCAGTTAGTCTTAAAGGTGCTACAAGATCCCTTTGCACACTGATTTTCTATGAATCTTTGAACAATTGATTTCAATGTCAGCAAACTCAGGTTTCTGGAGGGTTTGTAACATAGGTAGGAAGGGAATGCATGGGAAAGTTAGGGAAGTGGGGAATTTGAATTAAGGAGGAAGCAGTGATGATGTGGGGTTAAATGGTGCTTCTCAGTGGAACCAGTTGGTCCTATTTTTGATGGTAAGTCTTTGTAATAAATAGTTCTCATTTCCTTTGCAACAGGCTGTTTTGTTTTTCAAAGCTGATCATGACAGTGTAGTCAAGAGAAAGAAGAGGTGATGCAAAGACAGGCATGTCTTCTTTTCATGTCATTTGCAAGAGATTCTTTGCAAATTTGCATTAGATACAAAGTGTTACTTGCTGTAGTGCCAGCAGAGGGAGCCGAAAAGCATAATGAATGTTATACAAACCAGCAACTGACAGCAGCTGCCTGCTTTCTTATTTAGACATGCTTGCAGTGAGGGCACAGGATGGCTTTTCATTGAGAGTGAAGGGAGATATCTCAAATTTAAGACACCACTCTTGTTAATTGCCAAATGTCAGGTGCACTGATTAGAACAGTTGTCTCCAATATGTTGTCCTCCTGGTTTGCTGTACTATTTTTGTGCTGCTTGTGGATGATTGGAGTTGTAGTCCCATATACCCAGAGAGTCCTGGGTTACAGAAGGATGTGTTAAGTCATACTACAGGGTGAGCAATGTATGGCCTGCCAGATGGGTGGCACTGCATCTTCCACGATCCTCCTCCTTATCTGTTTTTTTTAGGGTTAGCAGTAGTGGCAATTTTACAACATTTGCTACCTTTGGTACAGAATGACTTGATAGATCAAGAGATAAATTGCTTCACAGTTCCTTATAAATTCCACTGATCTATCATTGTATTTGGGGTGGCTGTGAAGCAAAGGCCATTGTGGGCACATGAAAGGAACTTTGGGGGAAACGGTTTTATGGAACTGCTTCCTGATGACTCGAGGAATGTGCTGTTTTATATTTGCTTTGCTTTGTAGAATTGATGGATTGATATGTACAGGTGACATGATCAAAAGTTGTACTGATTTTACCTGTATTGGTAAGGGCTTCTTAGCAGCTCTGATTTCTCAGGGGCACTTTCTATTTTGAGTAGTGTGTCATAGTACACGCTGTGGAGAACTCCGGAGGAGTGCCATATGTCTCAGCACAGCAATTGCTCAGAAGGGTCAGAGGAAGTGCCAGAGAGTCTTGTGTTGTCTCCAACTTCTCAGGGCACTCTGCATGAGGATGAATGCGAAGTGCTTGGGCTCAGTAGGAACCATGTTGCCATTCTGGCTTTGGCAAATGCCTGACTATGATAACCAAGACTTCTGGCCTTGCCACTACTTGGTGAGAAGGACATCTTGTGTTTTGGCCTGGTTTCAGTGTGATTCAGTTTTGATTTTTTTACCTTTCTAATGATTTTTCTTTCTTTCTGGATTCTTTTCTTAATGGGAATGTGAGAGCTCACTACGGAGGTGAGGAAAATAGTGGGAACATTCTTGTTTCAGAGACTATACTTTTCAAGCTAGAGGTGTAAAATTTCTGATAGTTTTGAAGCCATGGTAAATTCCACCTCTCCTTTCCCGAAACCTTGGGGAAAATTGACATATGTGTGAAATATTTAGGTTCCAATTAGCTTTAGTCTTTTGTAAGCACAATTGTGAATGTATCTTGTACTGAAGAACTATCTACAAACTGCTGAGCCCTCAGCCACCTATAGCTTGTGCTAGTTGAGAAATAGAAGAATAACAATGAAAATTGGATCTACGGATTTTGAAATAAATAAAATAAGCAGAAGCCACAGCTTTTCTAACAATGTTTTGAAAAACCCTCACAGTGTCATACAGTCATGGTCTAAAGGACTAGGCAAGATGGATATTTGAATATAAGGTTCAAATCAACATTGAGTTAAGTACATTGTCATCTTTTTTCCACATGCAGTAAAGCCCGCTCTGCATGTTTTTCTCATGAAGATGGTAGTACTCCTTAGGTGTCCCAAAATGCATCCTTGAGTTGAACATTATTTCTACAGCATACACAGATTTTTTTTCATTCTCTTATTCTACAAACTGTTTTACAAATGGTTGCTATGAATGTCTTTCTCTCAGTTTGTCAGATGACACTGGGGATACACTTTCAGTCTAGCAAGTTCTTCCTTTTAGACCAGGGGTGGGCATTTTGCCACTTCCTTTGGGGCTGGATCTGGTGGGCGGCGTGTGGCTGCTGCAGCCCTGATCCTGCGCTCAAAGGGGCAGTGTTAAGCTACCCCATACCAGCTGTTTGTTTTGCTCTTTAGACATGTTCGACAACTTATTTGAGATTAAGTACCATCTATGCATTACCTTATGCAGGTTTTCTTTTAAATTACAATGGGAGCTTGACATCTGCTGGGGTTCCAGGATGCCTGTGGATAACAATATCTGTGGATGCTCAAGTCCCATTAAATATAATGGCAGAGTAAAATGGTGTCCCTTATATAAAATGGAAAATCAAGGTTTGCTATTTTGGGCCCACCTTAACACGTACTTTTTTACAAATTCATCTTCTGTGTCTAATTTCAAAAGCCATTTACAGTACATACATTTTAAATTACATGTTCATTGTCTTTACACAGCTTTAAATAAAATTCATTTTCTCCAAAGTCTATTGCTTCACTTCTCTCATCTTCATTACATCTTTCCTTAAGTCGTATATAAGCACACCAATTAAGATCTTTGCTTTCCTTAAGAAACTTTTCACTTAATTTAAACACCTAGCTGTCTTTTTCAAAGTACAAAACATCCTTATAAAACAACCACCTCCATTCTTTAACCCATTCTTTCCTTTAAAAAAAGCTTCCTGTGGTGAGGTGCCTAATACTGTCACAGGAAAAAGTCTCTGCTTGTTTTTATACCAAATGTTTAAAAGAGTCTTTCTACTTCAGTGACTTTTAAATTCAACATGTGCTTTACCTTTATCATACCAAAGATAACAATGTCACCCATAATTTAAATTGTGACTGTCAAGTACCAATAGTCTCTAATTTCTAAGCAATATCCATCCTGTAACCATATAAAACAGGAGGCCTGAAAATACAATTTAATTCTTTAGCATCATTTGTTGTTGTTGTTGTTGGCTGCCTTCAAGTAGTTTCTGACTTATGGCAACCTTAAGGTGAACCTATCATGGTTTTTTCTTACAAGATTTGTTCAGAATAGGTTTGGCATTGCCTTTCCCTGAGGCTGAGACAGTGTGAGTGGGTTTCTATGGCTGAGTGAGGATTTGAACCCTGGTCTCCAGAGTTCTAGTCTGATACTCAAACCACTACACCATGCTTTAGCATCTTTAGCATCATACATTCTTGTGGTCTCTGTGACTCGCAGGTGCATTATCCTGTGCCTCTCAATGTCTCTTTTGGAATATTCCAAACTGTTCTGAAGTGTTTTGGTTGTAGACCTGCCCACCTCTGGCTGCCCTACGTAAAGGTCTTCCCACTGAAATATCCAGTTCTTTTTTTTCCACTGCTGCAACTGCCTTGATTGGAACGGCTTGTGTTATTGATTTTTTTGAGAGAGATTCCTTGGATTTGTGTATCGTCAGTGTTGCCTCTGCCCAACAGCCTATGACATTCTAGCCTATGACTTCTATTTTGCACTACGGAGTGGACTTGAGGTCTTGAGCTGATACTGATTTTGGGAAAGCTGTACATCATTCATTATTTTCATGGATGTACTGTTGAATTTTTATACAGTGGTACCCCGGGATACGAATTGATCGCGTTACGAAATTTCCGGGATACGAAAAAGTTCCATTGGAAAAAACTGTTCCGGGATACAAAGGTTTTTTCGGGTTACGAATTTTTTTTCGGCGCGAAATTCAAACGCGCGGCTTGCCAGCGCTAACGGAAAGCCCTTTTCGGCTTGCGAAATGCATCGGGTTACGAACAGCGCGGCGGAACGAATTAATTTCGTAACCCGAGGGAGCACTGTACTGTGTTGCTGAATGCCTCGAATGTAGCTTTATTTTGGTACTGTGTTTACTGTTTCAGGGATGTCTTCCCTTTGAAACTGTGTTGATACTATCATATTATTATATGAGTATTTAGGCAGAGGGCTGTTGTGTTGATGCTGAGATGGATGGATTTCAATGATTAATATCCCCACAATAGATTTATAGAAAATGGTTGCATAGTGGATACAGAGAAATAAGATTTTTGAGTTGAGGCCTTGTGAGAGAGAGAATGCTGAAAAGGATTTGCAGTAGGAATGTTTAGAGACAAGATGACCTTTGAAGGCTCATCAAGGCGCTTGGCTTGCTTTGAAAGCCAAAACAATTAAGAGTAGCATCCTTGAATGAGAGAATAACACATGAGTGATAAGGGTGATGGAATATTCCAAATATGCCTTAAGTGTATTTTAATCTCTTTTATTTCAATGCTTGTATGATTGTTTATTTCAGTAAAGTTTGCTTGGTTGTACCGAAACTCCTGATTTCTACTTCTTGTACCTTGCTAGTTATTAGTGTGAGTCACAGAGACCACAAAGAAGGAGGACAGGTTGCATACCTATTACTGTAGTTCTTTGAGTGGTCATCTGTGAACTCACATAACCCCGCCCATCCTCCCCTCATTGTGTGTTGTTGGTTTCTTTGGATTTTATTGGCACACAATGGAACTGGTGGTTTCAGCAGGCAGCCCCTAATAGAGGAACTGCACAGGCTCAGGATAACCCATTTATGTAAGTTCACAGATGGCCACTTGAAGATCTGTTGTTATATGTATGCAACCTGTCTTTATTTAGCATCATACAGTCTGCCCTCCCCATACGCAGGAGATCCTGTGGGATCCTGGGGAAAAGAACATATGTTCAGGTCTCATAGAAATGAATGGGTTGCTGCTCATGGCGGTGCTCAGGGCGCACGGTGCGAGTACCTGCCCCATTATTTATAGTGGGACTTGCCTTCTGCGGGATCTCAAAGCCATAGAAGGCAAGCCTGCCTATAAGGGCTGTACATTATTTTACATTGTATTCTTGGTTTGCCTGGAGATTTCTTTCTGCCATTTCACAAAACATATTCCATTTAAAAAAAATAATGAAGATCATTTGAAAGAAAAATAAAAACTCTAGGAAAACAGTAGCTTTTATTACTACGATTCTTCCCCAAAGGGATAAATTTAACTTTCTCTATTTTTTCTAAATGTCTTTTAATTTCTTTCCAGACTTTTTCATAATTATTTTGAAATAGTAAACTATTATTCTTCATGATTGTAAGTCATAAAGATTTAATCCCCCCTTTTCCACTTTATAATTAGAAACCACTGTTAATCTTTTTCCTCTTCTGAGGTCATATTTTAGTCAACAATCTTGTTTTATCACACTTCACTTTAAACAACAGCAATTATAATCAATAATTATAACTCCACCTTTCTTCAAAGGGAAAACTAGGCAGCCAACCCCAAATGAGCACAGTACAAAATGAGGTAAAATAAAAAAATAAAATAAAAAAGGACATCTTAAACACAATTTAAAGAAGCTAACCAAGAACAGTAAAACAGGTAGATTTCAAAGCAGCAGATCACACAGTGGCAGGAGTGAGGAAAGAGCTGGAAGAAAGCACAAGGGCCATCCAGTCCAACCCTCTGCCACACATGAATACACAGTCAAAGCACTCACAACAGATGGCCATCCAGCCTCTGTTTAAAAACCTCCAAATAAGGATACACCACCACTCTCTGAGGCAGCGTATTTCACTGTTGAACAGCTGTTACTGTCAGAAAGGTCTTCCAAATACAGTACTGAGGTGTAATCTCTTCCCCGGTACAGTTCCATCCGTTTTCGTGGGGATCCATTTCGGACTTGAATGTGGTGTGTACCTGTGCACCATAGGCTTGAATGTGGTGTGCACCTGTGCGCGTGCGCCAGGCGGAGGTCGCTCCTCTGCGGATTTTTGAGGTCGTGGATCTCAGATCCATTGGAGGGGCGACTGTAGCTTGAATCCATTGCTCTGGATACTAGTCTCTGACACAGCAGAAAACAAGCTTGCTCCATCCTCAATATGATGTCACTTCAGAAATGTACATGTCATCTCTTAACCTTTTCTTCCCAAGGCCAAACATACCCAGCTCCCTAAACCAATAATAATAGGTCATTATTTCCAGACCATTCACCATTTTGGTCCCCCTCCCCTGAACACACTCCAGGTTGTCAATATCCCTGTTGCGTTTTGGTGACCAGAACTGAACACATGATTCAAGATGAGGTCTGACCAAAATAGAATAGAGTGGCACTATTACTTCCCTTGATCTAGACACTATACCTTTATTGATGCAGCCTAAAATTGCATTGGCCTTTTTTAGCTGCCGCATCGCACTGTTGACTCATGTTCAACTTGTGGTTTACTTGGACTTCTAGATCCCTTTCACATGTAGTCTCATTCAGCCAGGTGTCACCCATTCTTTGGTCAGACCCACTTGGAATATTGTGTCCAGTTTTGGGCACCACAATTCAGAAAGGACATTGAGAACTGGAGCGTGTCCAAAGGAGGACGACTAAAATAGTGAAGGGTCTGGAAACCATCCTTATGAGAAATGCCTTAGCGAGCTGGGGATGTTTAACATGGAGAAGAGAAGGTTAAGAGGTGATATGATAGCCCTGTTTAAATACTTGAAGGGATGCCATGTTGAGGAGGGAGCAAGCTTGTTTTCTTCTGCTCCAGAGACTAGGACCTGGAACAATGGATGCAAGCTCCAAGAAAAGAGATTCCACCTCAACATTAGGAGGAACTTCCTGACAGTAAGGACTGTTCAACAGTGAAACACACTCCCTTGGAGTGTAGTGTAGTCTCCTTCCTTTGAGGTCTTTACACAAAGACTGGATGGCCATCTGTCGGATATGCTTTGATTGTGATTTCTTGCACGGCAGGGGGTTGGACTGGATGGCCCTTGCGGTCTCTTCCAACTCTATGATTCTATGATTCTATGACCTTGTCAAAGGCCTTACTGAAGTACACCCAAAGCCTTCCCATCATCTACCAAGCCTGTATCTTCAAAAAAGGTGATAACATTAATCTGACATAACTTGTTTTTGAGAATCCCACATTTATGGCATTTCTGAAGGTTCTCTGCGTTCCCCTTCCACTCCTGCTGAGCAGGATGGGACCCCTTAAGATCACCTTTTAGCCAAACAACTTGCTGCCATCACCCAATGATTAACCAGTTACACTTTAGCAATTCATTGGGGTGTTTCTGGGAATTCTGCCAGTATTTGCCAACCCAGTGACCTTTTTGAAGATAGGGACAACATTTGCCCTCCTCCAGTCTGTTGGGACTTCTGTTCTCCAGGATTGCTCCAGGATTATTGCCAGTGGTTCAGAGATTACTTATGCCTGTTCTTTCAGTACCCTTGGATCAAGGTCATCTGGTCCTGGAGACTTGAATGCATTTATAGTAGAGTGATGTCCAAATTTGGGATTATGATTTATTGTACCCAGGCAAGTCAGGATTGAAAGCCAGTGAGAAGATCAGTGTACTGTTATGTTTGAACATGGCCAATGAGAGATTGGGAACAGTGGGACGGCATGCTTTTTTATTTTTCTTGGAGAAATCTCTCCTCCTACTCTTAATCAACATTTGAAATTAGGATTTGAGGCATGCCTCCTGAGTTGAAAAAAGGAAGAATGAATGCTTGATAAATCTCTTATTGGAATTAGTGATGGCTGAAGCAATGTAACAGTATTTACCATGCAATGTGGCAATGGGGGAAAGGAAGGTAGTGCATTGTGTATGTACTAACAGTTACAGAAAGTGATCTGTCTGTCTGTCTGTCTGTATTTGTTAATCTATGTATCTGTCCATCTCACCTTTCTCCTAGAACTGGGACTGAAGGTGACCTACACAATTAGAACAGATAAGGATAAAAATTACACGTAGGAGAATGTCCTTCTCCCGTGCTTAATTTGTGTTATTAGTGCGATCGAAGGGAAGATAATCTTCCCCCAGTTGCACTAATAACACGCATTAAGCATGAGAGAAGGATGCTTTCCTCCCGTGTGATACTTTCCATAGATAAAAGTATACAAAAGATTATTGCCCAGGCAGGCCCATATGGGACCATGCAGTCCTTCAGATACTCTGGGCCTGAGCCACATAGAACTTTGTACAGCATTAAGCAGTACTTTGAACTGTGTCTGGAAACAGGTCAGTAGCCAGTGGAGCTGTTGTAACAAGGGAGTTGTATCCTCCCTTTAACCACCACTGCTGTGCACTCGGGCAGCAATTGTTCAGGCCAGGTAAAGGTTCTGAGCACTTTTCAAAGGCAGACTACATTACAGTTATTCAGAAGAGAACTAACCAAGGCACTTGGAGGGGGAAACTGTGAGCCTGTGCCATCAGAGTTAGCGCATGAGCAACAGTCTGAGGAGGCTCATGGGTCCCGTAGTCAGTGTTCCCCATCGTGTGCTGCTATTTAAATTATAGAAATGATTTCTCAGTTTACAACTATGTCTATCACTTGGCACAGGTAAACGCCATACACATCTGTCTCTTGGTTTTTGATAATACATTTCCGCTTGTGGGAGAAATTGGTAAATGGCCACTTAATAGGCAGGATGGGAATGTAAGCCAGCACCCATGACACAGTCATGCTTCTGCACAGCTGCCAACGATAGTGTCATGCATGGCACCCGTATTACAGATTAACCTCCCACATGGCCTATAGTTAATGAGCTTTTTAGTTACGGAACAAGTAAATGATATTTTATTTTCATTTGATGTTAAATCTGGTTCCTGCATTTAAAATAAAGGAGTATTTCATAAGAGGCATGTTTTAGAAAATGAGTCAGCTATTAAAGTTGCTTCTTTTTGTTAGAAACATACTACAAAATGGAAGATTTGGATAGGATGGATGTTTTAGATTTTTTAAAAGAACCAGCAAGAACAATCTAACATTTTTTTAATTTACTATCTCTGCTATTAAAGTAAAAGGGCTGTGCTATCACATTTCAAGCTAGATCTACTGGTATATTATAAATTGGAAGTAATTGACATGCCTGCTACTTGTGAAATTCATTCAGCAGCCTCCACTCATTCTCCTGCTTGAAGCACTATTCCAGCATTCTTGAGTAGCCTATGGTTCCTTCTGGCCTAGCCTAATCGAATTCCATGCTCAAAGGGGATTTTCTGCCAGAGAAAAATGAAGAGGAAGAAATATGTCCATAACACACATTTTCCAGGCTGAGGTTTTTTTTTGGTGGCTTTATTTTGATGACCCCTTCAGTGCCACGATGACAAATCTGATATATAGGTGTTCATGTTACCCTCTTGTGTACTTTGAAGGCCTGGTCAGTGACCAGTTTCAACAGTTACTTTGAGAGGTAATCAGAAATGGAGAAACATTACATCTCCTCTCCACTCCCAAAGCATCTAATGTTTGTAGCTGGCATGTGAGATATTTCTGATGTATTGTAATGTTTTGTGAATGAAGCTTATGAATCCTGGCACCAAGAATAGTTGATCCAAATGAAATGAACCCCAGAGTTTTAAAGTAGATAATTGTCATTAATTCTGTCTCTCATCTACAAAGTTGTAACAATGTTAGGTTATGATTTTACCTTAATGAGGGCTAACTTTTGCAGTGTGACTAGTTTTAATAGTGATGGAGCATGGCCTCAATAAATGAGAGAGGGGGAATATTACATTGTTCAAATGCTAGCTTCCACTGTACATCATGCTGCTACCTTCTGGTGGTAACTTAAAAGTAGTTAAGTTACTTTTGAGAAGGGAAAGTGAAAGGTTATTTGTAAAAATGCAGCTGTAACTATCTTTTGGGAGCTTTGGAAATGCAATAACAAGAAATTATTTTTAAGAGGTAAATTCACTAATAAGAGATCCACTGAGTAATGTTTGATTTGGAAACCCAAGGTCAGACATATAAGCTGAGAACCTTTATGGATTACCCTGTAATATTCTTAGATGACCCTTATGGCATAAAAAGGCTATGGAAACATTAGAATTCAGTGAACTAACAGGATTCAAAATTAATTTTAAAAAAAACCAATTACAGTGCTCCCTCGGGTTACGAATTTAATTCGTTCCGCCGCTCCGTTCGTAACCCGAGTAATTTCGCAACCCGAAAAGGGCTTTCCGTTAGCGCTGGAAAGCCGCGCGTTTGAATTTCGCGCCGAAAAAAATTCGTAACCCGAAAAAAACATCGTAACCCGGAACAGTTTTTTCCAATCTAATTTTTTCGTAACCCGGAAATTTCGTAACGCGGTCAATTCGTATCCCGGGGTACCACTATATTAACAATGAATGTCACTAGAGCTGAAGAATTAGAATTATCAGAAAAATCAGGATTTAAAATAGAAAAGAAAGTGAAATATTTACACTGATATTTACAAAAAAATTGGAGTTATATGACAATCACAATAATCACATTGTGATTGTTAATAATATGGAATCATATTAAAGAGGACTTGAATAAGGTTCAAACTCTATCTCTATGAAGGAGAATATAAGCAGTTCAAATGAACATCCTGCCCAAGATGTTATACCTGTTTCAGAATTTTCCCATAGTCATAAATGACAAACCTTTTAAACAATGTGATAAAGAACTATCTAAGTTTGTATCATTAGTGAAGAAGTCAAGAATAAAATAGAAAATCCTGTAAGACAGGAAGGGAAAAGAGAAAAGCTGGTTTTGGACTCCCCAACCTGAAAGCATATTACCACCCATTTAGCCTGACATCAATATCAAGAAAGATTCTAGAGCAGCTCATTAAACGGAGAGTCTGTAAGCATTTAGGAAGGAATGCCATAATTGCAAAAAACTAGGAGAAGCAGCTAGTACCCCAGAGAAGAGGATAAAAATTCAAAATGACCTGAATAGATTAGAAAGCTGGGCCAAAACTAGCAAAATGAACTTCAACAAGGAGAAATGGATGATATTGCATTTAGGCAGTATGAAAAATGAAATGGATAGATATAGGATGGGGGACACCTGGCTTAACAAGACTACATGTGAAAGGCATCTAGGAGTCCTAGTAGACCACAAGTTGAACATGAGTCAACAGTGCGATGGAGCAGCTAAAAAGCCAATGTGATTCGATGCGACATCAACAGAAGTATAGTGTCTAGATCAAGGGAAGGAATAGTACCACCCTATTTTGCTTTAGTCAGACCTCATCTGGAATATTGTGTCCAGTTCTGGGCTCCACAATTCAAAAAGGATGTTGAGAAGCTGGAGCTGGAAACCATGCCCTGTGTGGAGTGACTTAGGGAGCTGGGTATGTTTAGCCTGGAGAAGAGAAGGTTAAGAGGTGAAATGATAACCTTGTTTAAACATTTGAAAAAGAAGCTCTGCATAAAGATAACTTGCTTACCTATACAGAGCTACAGAGATGACTACCGAAAGAAAACAAAAGAGGAACTGAATCAAGATGGTATTACATGTCATTGATTTTTGTATTGACAATTAATGGAAAACTTTAAGAAAGAAGTTAAAGTAGAAGGCATATTGGATAGGAAAACAGAAATTGAAATTTTGCTTCAAAATGGAAATAAAGGCCCTCTTCGGAAATAACCCGGTGTGAAATGGAGAAGCTAATGACCTTGCCCAGTGATAAGACAATGAAGCAATACAGAGAGGATTGGAATTCTGTTATACCTCTTTGGGAAGGGAAATGAGGGAAAACAGTAACAACCACATTCACAGAATAGGAAATAATAATGAATAAGACTAGTTAGAGAAGGAAATATTAACAATGATTTGAAGATGTAGATTACCAGATCACTAATCATAACAGAATGAAAAGGGATAGAGATGTTGAATCTTGGGTAGTACATTTTTTTTTATGTTTGTATATAGAAAAACCAATGAAGATAAAATGAAGAACCTATTTTTGGTAGGAGAAGGGAGTCATTAGTTTAAATTCTATGTGTGTATGTTGTGCGTTTCTTTTTTTGGATGTTGTGTTTTGAATATTTGGATTTTTTTTTACAGTTTTAAAATAATTTTATATAGTAATAAAATATTGTTCAGAGGAAAAAAAGTGAATTCACAATGTGGTGAATTTAATTTAAAAGGCCACTATTTGCTTTTTGTTAGAGAATAGGACCTGGATTGGGGAAACATTCATGTTCTGCCCTAGTCATACATTTTTTATGAAATCTCTTCCCTACCTTGAGTACAAAGGTTGCTGCATGCGAGGACAAAGCTTGCAAATCATTTGGCAAATTAAAATTGCTATTTAGTGATTACTAGTAGGAAAAACAAGAACTTCCTTCTAGTAGAAACACACTGCTATGATTTGAGGGCCCCAGGCAGAAGAATTTAATCTGTTATTTCCCATTTGGAAGGCATTAGAAATGAATAAGCAGCATGTGTGGTGGATCTGAATTGGATTTTTAAAATTTCTTTGGGGCATTAGTCTAGTTGGGTAAGTGAGGATTCTTGATTTTGTGGGGAGGGGGGGAGAGCCTTATTACATTACTGTTAATGCCCACAAAGCATAGGATAAACCACAGGCTTAAGTCGTAGAAACTGGGCAGATTTAGAATAAATACAGAGGAAATATCTTCTTGCTTTGAGAATAGTTAGAGAGAGATGCAAGATAACAAAGAGGTGGCTGGGACAGGAAAATGAATTTGACATGAAGGGAGAAATTGGTTTACTGCATCGATTTGATTCTGCCGTGGAATCTTACATATCCCAAAATGCCCAATTTCTATGTTAAGGCTGAGCAATAGGTTTCTAGTGCTCACAGGCAAAGTAAGCCAGTTAGAGAGAGAGCTTTTCAGAGGGGTCATCCACACTATGGAAATAAACTGGTGTGGAACAGGTTTATTTCAGTGAAGTTCACACTTGCCCCGACTGCACTCAGTGCATTGTGTGTGTGTGTGTATGATGGAAAAGCCCACTTAAACTGGTGCATTTGACACCGGATCCCTTACCAGTTCTTTTTTTTAAACTGCAACAATTTGTATCTCTGATAGTATGAGTAAGCTATTGGATTGATTTGCATTGCACTGCCACCGTTCTGGAAAAGGAGGTGCCTCCATTTTGATCTGAAATGGTGGCAAGTGGGAACGGCGATTGAGTTTAAATGCCTTAGAGAGATTCTGTAGTGTAAAACATAATGGGAACACCAAACTGATTCTGAATTGGGGCAGAGATGCGGATCTCTTCGTTACAAAAAAGTAAGTGTGAATAAGCCCAGAGAGTGAAAGTGTTATGTAAAGTGATGTTACAGTCAGAGCTTGGAAAAGTTATTGTTTCAGACTACAAATCACAGAATCCTCACCTATAGTGTCTATTTTTCTAAATTCTGTTATTGTCCTTGGTAAATGAATGCTCATTACTTATGCTTTACCGTCATAAATTCATAAAATCATAGAACTGGAGGAAACCACAAGGGCCGTCCAGCCCACCCTCTGTACATAGTTTCATGTGCAGTCCGCCCTTCCATTACGCGGGAGATCCATTCTGGATCCCTAAGTGTAAAGGAAAAAAATGTGAATGCTCAATCCCCATTCAAATGAATGGGGCTCGTGCCCGTGGAGGTGCAGCAACGGCGCACGGGGAGCATGCCATGCATGCCTCCCTCACTTCCATTGCGGCTTCCAGTGTATGCTGGAATCTGTATAAAACGTGCCTGCGTATAATGTGGGCACACTATAGTTAAAGTGATAATTTGGTAAGTTGTGATGTTTTTAAAGCAAATTTTAAAAGGAATTTAAAAAAGTTTTTTTTAATTTTTCTTAAAAACCTTGTGGCCTCTCCTTTTTCCTCCCACTGAGCCTTGCTTACACCACCTCTTCAGCATTTTAAAAGGATACACGCGAACGCCACAACCCATTTCTGCCCAAAGCCCCATTTAGAGTGTCACTTGGTGCAGTTTGCATCCCCTGCACTCCCCTCATGATGACCCTGGGTCTTTTGAGCTTGTTCTTGTTGTTAACTGCCTTCCAGTCGACCTGGACTCATGGTGACCATGTGGAGGAGACATTCTAAGACTTATCCTTAGCCCCTCTGCCAGGTCCTGCAGGTTCAGACCCATGGCTTCCCTGATTGAGTCTATCCATTTGGTGTGTTGTCTTCCTCTCTTTCTACAGCTCTCTACCTTTCCTAGCATTATTATCTTTTCTAATGAGTCATGCCTTCTCATGATGTTGCCAAGGTACAGCAGTCTCAGTTTCATCATCCAGGCTTCCAGGGAGAGTTCAGGTTTGATCTATTCTTGGACCCATTTGTTTGTCATTTTGGCTGTTTACGGTATCCTCAGCACTCTTCTCCAGCACCACATCTAAAATGAGTTGATCTTTTTATTGTCCGAAATGGGCTTTAAAAAAAAACAGGTTTAGGGGCTGTGAAGACCAGCAATTTGGGCTGGCTTGGGGGTGGAGTTGGGGCATAGTGTCTACATGACACACTACGGAGTTGGGGTGGTGTGACAGCATGTGCCACACCGCACAGCATGCAGCATCACGGTGCTCTTCTGGCGCTGCGCACATATGATGCAGTGCTGAAGGAGTGCCGCCAAGCCATGACAATGCAGCTATCACACCCTTTGCAGGGTGCAAAAAGGAGCCGCTTTTTGTGGCTCCTTTTTGTGCCCTGCAAAGGCCAGACTGGGGCTGCTGTAACAGGGAGGACGCCTGTGTGCACAGCCATTTAGCTTTAAGTTCATGAATAAAAAGACAATGTAATGATGAAGCTTCCCTCTTCTGCAATGCTGAAGACTCTCATTTTTTACCTTAGCATATGAAAAGAAGAGATGTTGACTGATTCGTTTTATTTGTGGCACAATGTTAATTACAAAACACTATGTTAATACAACATACCTGCTAAAACAGATCAAAGACAGGTAGAAGAGATGTGACAACTGCCTGAAATGTAAAAAGGGTAGGTGGGGTGGTTTCAAAATGGGAATAAGTGTTTGTAAACTTAGAAAGCAATGACATGCCCCTACTGTACTTCATAGTCATGCTTTTTTACTAAGTTATAGTACTTTTTACTAAACTGGAGAAGCATAAGGATTCTCTCTGAAGCCAAGGAGGAGAGGTTCTTCAAAAATCTATTGTGTGTGTGTTTGTGTGTGTGTGTAAATTAGGATGCTGTACCAGTCCATTCTATCCACTGGTTATGACTGCCTCCACAAACAGCCACAACTGAATTGGTGAGACAGTGAAGTTTATCTCATTAACGTTGGAATGGCCCTTAAGCGTTCTTAAAGGAACCGTTCCTGGAATGGGAGGTGGCGGGGAATGCTGTATATCGCACAGTGGGAACGCTGCCGCCACCGTTCTGGAAGTGTTCCAGAGGGCCGATTTTTGAGAATGCTTGAGAAAGTGTTCCTGAAAATCAGCCCCTGGGGAATGCTTACAGAACGGAAGGGGAACGCTTGGCGGCGGTGGCGGCGTTCCCGCTGTGCGATATACAGCGTTCCCTGCTGCCTCCCATTCCAGGAACGGTCCCTTTAAGAACGCTTAAGGGCCGTTCCATCTTTAATGCGATAAACTCCAGTGAGTCATGGCTCCACTTGCTGAAGCAAAAGCTAAATAGAAAAGACTGGAGGAGCACATTGATTTTCAAAATCTCTCAGTGGCTCTTATGCAGAAATAACTCATATCATGATTCCCCCCCCCCCTTTGCAACCACACCACTAGGCACAATTTAGTACCTCTTTCTTCTTTATGTACATCTAGTGGCAACTCTGCGCTAAACTAAGTTTACAAGATGGTGGGATGTGAAGATGATGGAGAATAACTGAACGCGTGTACAATTTTGAGAGGTGATCATAGCTCATAGAGAGGCCCAGACAGGCCCAGTATTGGACAGGATTGTACAATACTCTGATGTGCTGTAAGTAACTAGCTACCTCTTAGTTCTATTTGCCATACTGGAGAAAAACAGCTCCATTGAATTTAGGGAAAGAGACTTCCTAATGAAACTACCTCTTCCAGAATTAGATTTTAAAAGTGAGCTAAAAGTATGACAGGTAAATAGTGATAGGATTTCAAAATATGTGCTTTTTAATCAACGTGACTCCATTTCCCTGCTTCCAGAATTGTGCTTTCACTATAAAACAAAGGCAGGAGCAACAGAGAAGCCAATGAACAGATTTTGATTCTTAAAAAAAGAAAAAGAAGAAATTGACTTTTGTTAATGGCAAAAATCATTCTCCACTCAAATGAAAGGACCTATGAAGGGTGGGTGACTTGGTATTTATGATGGTGTAAGCAGACTTATGCCACTGCAACTCACATTTTAGGTGTTGTGGAGGATGAAATTTTCTGCTGTCCACACAATGATCAAAATTCACTCCTCGGACCCTAAATAGGCAGCCTCCCCATTGCCTGTTCAGTGGAGAGCAGGGAGCAGCATAGAAGCATCCAGTTATTTTCCCATAGTTGGCTGTAGAATAATGATAGCATCTGCAAAGACTCCTGGAAGTCCCCATGGATCAGTGGGTGTCCAGCTGTAGAAAAATAGCTGAATTATTGTCTGCTGTGAACTATGCTTTCCACACTTATTAACTAGAACTGCCTAGATTCGGGGAACTGCAACTGTGAAGAGGTGGATTGGGGTGGGGTTGGACAGGAAACTATCATAGCTGTATATCCTGGTGCAAGCTCACTGCCAGGATTTTAAAACAAGATGTAGAAGAGAAGCAAATGTGAAAGAACCAGAGAATGCTGGGCGAGTTTAGTGGTGGCAACACTTCAACTATACTTTCTGGACTCCACAACTGTTTTCTTCCTGGAGTCCAGAAGACAAAGTGGGCAAAGCAAAGCCTGGGGTTACATGTCCCCCCCCCCCCAGTGTTTTTATTTTAGCCCTCAACAACTCTAGACTTCCTACATTCATTCTCATTTTTATTATTTATCATCTCAAGTACCCCAAAGCATATGTCAGTTGCTGAATGTTTCATTTGTTCAAAATGACTAACCAGAGGTGTCCCTGTTTTCTTATTTCACAAATTGGACAGATGTTCTGATATTCTTTGTTTTATAGATCTTGATGTTCTCCCCACATTTACATTGGATTGCATAAATTACAAGTACTGAAATGGGACAGATTATACTATTTTTGATCTACAAAATTGTTGAGTCCTTTCATTTTGATTGTGTATCTACAATATATACAGTGACTCCATGGATAATGTCCTGTGGACATATTTGCCCCCAACTCTGTGTCGTTGGATTTTCTATTAGGGACCCTAAAATCTGTCCTCATTACCATCCTTTTAATATTTCTTGATATTTTATATGAAATTATTGGTTTTTCTTTGCATCTTGAAATATTTCCTTTTAAATACCATTCAAAAAAATAAATTGTTGTATATTGTTTGTGACATTGTTAAATGTTAATATACAATGTATGTGATTATTGTAGGGTCTATCTTATTTTTTCAAATGTTCTAAGCGAGATCTACACACTGCTTTATGATATCCATTATCTTTTACATGTTGTGGATAACCTCTATCCCTTAACTGTTTACATAATAAATCTTATTCCATTGTTAATAAATTATTCCTCTTTGAAACAGTTCTATTCGAATCTAAGAAACTGACCATATGGGAGGTTATGTTTCATAGGTCTGGGATGGCAGCTATCTGTAGGTTTTCTGTACATTGTTCTCATAAGATGGTCACCTACATTTGGATGTTGGGTGTGCACTAGAAGCAAGGCCAGCCAGCACAACCACAGCCCCCCAACACATTCAGCAAAACTTTAGAGGCAGAACTATAATGTTTCATTTTGGGCACACTTGCACTTTCCCTTGTGCTGTTACTGATTTCTGATACTTCAGCTCAACAAGTATTAGCCACTTTTGTGGATCATAATTAAGTCTTTACTATGACCTGCAGCTTCGAGGATCTAGGTTTCTAATCCGAGCTCCTTCTGGAGGGGGAGAGTTGCAACTGTTCCTTTCCTTCGCTTTTCTTATCTGTCTTCAGATAAAAATGAGCCAGTGTATAAATAAAAATAAAATGAAAGAAAGAAATGAAAAATGAATCCATCTAGCATCAAACCCAGTACTTATTTAGGAAGGAGACAGGAATTCAGAATGGATTAGTAAATATGCTTGTGCTGTAATATATAATCTGTTGTGATACTTTTTCTCATTATGGAACAGCGAGCAATGGAAAGGGATCAACTTATCCCTTGCTTCAGTTAGTGCTTTCTCTCTCTTTCTCCCCCCACACTTTCTGCAGTGCTTTTTTATTTTATTGGTCGAAATGGAGGCTCAACAGTTCTCTCACTCTCCTTAATAATCTCCATCAAAATCTGATGCCCTTTCTGTAAACTGCAACAATAATTAGAAGGTTGCTGGAGTTAAGCAGGCAGAGGCTGAATCTGAGAAACATTCATTGTGGCTCATTAAATTTGGAATTAGGACTTAAAAGGTCAGAAATAAGTATTCTGTTTATATTTCTGGACAGTCAGTCTGAAGGGACTATGCATTTACATACCCCTCTGCCACATTTGTCGCTCCGCTCCACTTGAGCTGAGCAGTTGAATAGCCATCGTGATGTCTGATGAAAACAAAAATGGGTACAGCTGTATTGATCAAAGGCAAGGAGATGATCTCTTGTATTCCCTGTAATTACAAAACATTGATATAAAAAGCCGCATGCTCTTACTGTTTCAGAGAGAGGGTTTCTTGATTGCTATTGTTCAGTTTGCAATCTTGGGTATTGTTGGGGGTTGCAATAAATATGGAGATAGGGAAATGGCTTCCAGAGGGTGATGGGGGAGATCAGAACTGTGTTAACCATTATTGAAACGGTTTGATGATTGGCACTTTAAATGGTATTTAATAATAGATGGTTCATCAAGCTGCTTCTAGTCTGCCTTTCTGTCTCATTTTCTGGCATTGAACTAGTGTAAGTATGTCTGTCTAGAGCTTGGAACATTAGTTTTGAAAAACAATTAGTTACAGCTAGGCTTCAAGGCCATCCAAGCAGTTACTTACCATCACAGTTATAAATTTTAAAAGTAACTATTTATGTTCTGTTTTTTAGTAATAAACTACAATGGTTCCTTGTAATTACTTTATATCAGAAAGCCAGCAGCTGCTGACCTGTGGTGGAAAAGAAGCTATTCTTCCATCTACCTCATTTTCACTTCAGCATCCATGAGTGTAGGGCATAGCACAAACCAACCTTTGAAATACATCATATTTATTCTCTATCATTTAATAAGGCCAGAGCTCTGTCTAGGAGTGTAGTTATGGGGAGGAGAGGTAGGAGGGCAAAATGTTCCCCAAATAATAATTTTGTCCCCAGTAAAATTTTCCTTAATTCCTCACATTTTTTCAGTTGCAGTTTTTTGACTAAATACAGAGTTAACTGGCCACTTCAGTTCCGACTCCATGGACGTGTCAGACCGATTGGCTCTCAGGTGGTCTTACATGACACTTATCCCTACGCTTGTTGGTCACTGGGGGCATGATTTTAAGCAATTTGTGCTTGGAGAAGTAAGCGGAGAAAACAACAGACCTGATCACATTAAAGAGAAGTGCAAGTGGACCAGATGTGGAGATGGAAAAGGGAAGATGAATGTGGAGGCATTATGTATAGGCATGCACATTGCTATTGCAAGGTTTATGGCATCATTACTTAAAATAAAAAGTGGTGTGTGTCTGAAATATAACAGGCTGCTATATACCAAGTTAGCTATATTGCTCCATCTAGCTCATTATTGCCTATGCTGGCTAGTACTAGCAGCTTTGCACAGCTTCAGATAGGAATCTTTCCCCTACTCTATGCAGTGATGCCAGGAATTAACCTTGCAACAGTCTGGTTACCAAACTTGTGATCTATCACTGAATTGTCCTTCTTTAGGTAGCTGGACTTTTGTAGACGTTGAAGAACCTTTGCCAGAGTAGACAAACACTGAATGATGAACCTTTGTAATAAAGGCAGCTGTAAATGTTCAGTGAGAGATTTAAGATTAGTGAAGTGAATGCAGGGAGATCAATTTAAAAAAAAATAACAACCAGAGTTTGCAAATATTATTTTTGGGTTGAAATTCCCAAGCTCTCCCCCAAAAGTCAGTATGGTATTAAATTGTTCCTAGAAAGAGTGCTGACTCCTAGCTTGTCGGTGTTTGCTTCCTTTCCCATGGTTTGGGGTGCTAAGCCTGGGGAATGGGAGCCACCCACCTCTCAGCTGCAACTGTTGCATAGGGCTGGAGCAGAGGCCATGACACCATGCCCTGCTTCTTATGTAGATTCTGAAGTGCTCTGCAGGAAAATGTTAGTGATAAGGTCATAGGCTGCAGACCCCACTGCCTCCAACAGTAACATACAGACATCTGCTGGTACCTCTGCTAGAGCATCAGTTGCGTCATGGGCTAGAGGTCCCTGGTGAGTTCCAGGTGGTGGTGAATCACAACCATGACTGGCACTAATTGGCTTCCTTGTTGTCAGTCTCGACAGAGAAGCTGGGTCCAAAATGGTCACAGCAGGTGGAATCTCCTTACCATCACTCTGGTCAAGGTTGGGGTTTGTTGGGAGAGCATACAGCATTTCGGTCTGCTCTGGGATAATTAGAAACATCTCTTTGTTCAGGATTGACAATCTGGTGTGAAAAAGTTCAGGAAAAGAGTCTGTGGGAGTTTGATATATTCTCTGTTTGGTTGGTGAAAAGCGAGACTCAGCTCTGCTTCAATTACTGTACTGGGAAAGAACAGCACTTTGAAAAAGAGTAAAAAAGAAAAGTTGATTCAGCCCAAGAGAAGAGACAGGCATTTCTTTGTTGTCCCCTTATCTTTAACATCTTGGGTTTTTAAAATTGTATTTATTTGTTATATTCATATCCCACCTTGCTCTCTTCCGTGCTTTATCCTTACAACAATCCTGCAAGGCAAGTCAGGCTGAGAGAATGACTTGTCCAGGATTTCTCAGTTTCATGGCTTAGCAAAGAAACTGGAACAGAACGAAAAACTGGAAAGCACATATTCACAATGGAAGAATAAAAAGAGACAAAGTCCCACGTTCTTTGTGATGGTCCAAAACTTTTACTTCTTAAAATGCCCGACACATTTCAGCCTTGTCACCAGTTGGTCTTCTTCAGGGGCTATTATAAAATAAGTACATTTACTATATTTGTGGTATTAGGACAACACATAAACCACCCCTAAAAATGTAATTTCTTAAAAATAAAATACTTCCCATTGTCCATATTATTATATACATACATATTACCAGAAATGTCTGGAGTTGCAGTCTGTACTCTCAGTCAAAGTGGACTTTCTGAGTATCGGAAGGAAGGGATTAGGACTATCACTGGGTTCATACTTATGGATTTTTTGAAATGGCCTCATTAAAGGGAACCATTATGAAGATATATGGTACAATCTGTCCCCAAAGTTACTCAGCTCTGTTCTATCTACATGATGCAATAAGTTGGTTTTTTAAAGCTTTTTATTCCAAAAACGTTATATTAAACATTGTATTTTTAAATTTTCATTCAAACCCCTGGTGCTAAAGTTTTAAGTTTCAAAATCCACTTTACCGCTTTCTTCTTCAAACAGTTCTCATTTTTATTATTTATCATCTCAAGTACCTCAAAGCATATGTCAGTTGCTGAATGTTTCATTTGTTCAAAATGACTGACCAGAGGTGTCCCTGTTCTTTTATTTCACAAATTGGACAGATGTTCTGATATTCTTTGTTTGATAGATCTTGATGTTCTCCCCATGTTTACATTGGATTGCATAAATTACAAGTACTGAAATGGGACAGATTATACTATTTTTGATCTACAAAATTGTTGAGTCCTTTCATTTTGATTGTGTATCTACAATATATAGAGTGACTGCATGGATAATGTCCAGTGGGCATATTTGCCCCCAACACAGTGTCATTGGATTTTCTATTGGGCCCCCCAAATCTGTCCTCATTACCATCCTTTTAATATTTCTTGGTATTTTATATGAAATTATCATTTTTTCTTTGCGTTTTGAAATATTTTCTATTAAATACCATTAAAAAAAATTATTGTATATTGTTTGCGACATTGTTAAATGTCAATGCACAATGTATATGATTACTGTGGGGCCTATCTTATTTTTTCAAATGTTCTAAGCGAGATCTACACACTGCTTTATGATATCCATTATCTTTTACATGTCGTGGATAACCTCTAACCCTTAACTGTCTACATAATAAATCTTATTCCATTGTTAATAAATTATTCCTCTCTGGAACAGTTCTGTTTCAATCTAAGAAACTGACCATATGGGAGGTTATGTTTCATAGGTCTGGGATGGCAGCTATCTGTAGGTTTTCTGTACATTGTTCTCATAAGATGCTCACATTCTCTTTAAACTCTTAAATCTAGAAAGTGGACATCTGAGTTACTATATTAAATCAAACTGTAAGAAGGTTAAGAGGTGATATGATAGCCCTGTTTAAACACTTGAAGGGATGCCATAATTAGGAGGGAGCAAGCTTGTTTTCTGCTGCTCCAGAGACTAGGACCTGGAGCAGTGGATGCAACCTAAAGGAAAAGAGATTCCACCTTGACATTAGGAGCAAGGGCTGTTTGACAGTGGAACACACTCCCTCAGAGTGTAGTGGAGTCTCATTTCTTGGAGGTCTTTAAATAGAGGCTGGATGGCCATCTGTCTGGGGTGCTTTGACTGAGAGTTCCTGCATGGCAGGGGTTTGGACTGGATGGCCCTTGTGGTCTCTTCCAACTCTACGATTCTATGATTCTATGTATATTGATATCAATGGTGTTCACCAACTTACAGAATTTTTAAAAATTATCTGCATTGCCTCTCCACATATATATAAAAAAACATCATCTGGTACCTGACCCACATTTTAAGCTTATCCTTTTGTTCTGTATTAGAGCAAATAATTTTTGTCTCCAAAATTTCAGTGTATAAATTTGCCACTTCAGGGGCTAGTAGAGACCCCATAGCCACCCACTTAATTTGCCAATAATATTTATTCTCCAGTTAAAGATAGTTTTTTGTTATAGCTATTTCTAAAAGTAAGAATAAAAAAATATGAAGGAGGATGTTTAGCCTTCCTCCTCTCTGAAGCGGAATATATAATAGTTAAAGTTTCTTCTTAGGGTACAGTATATTAGTGTATTTTACATCCATTGTACCTAATAAATCATCTCTCTCCAATCTTAGGGGACTATTTTTTAAAATGGAAATCTATGGTGTCTCATATGCATGATGGACTTGAGGAAATGAAAGGTTTCAAAAAATGATCTACGTATATTGCTGTTGGCTCAAAAACCGAGTCATAGGCTGAAACTCTGGTCTCCCTGGGGGAGGGAAAACACCTTTCTGTATTTGAGGCAAGATATAGAAAAGAGGTGTCCTGGGATTAGATTTTATAAGGAAGCTACTATCTTTGTGTGTAATATATCCCAGCGATATTCCTTCTTGTATTGTGGCCTCAATAATCTTGGAAATGTGTCTTAAAGGATCATTCCTACATGGACTATAAGCTGTATCATCAGCCAATTGCTGAAGCACTTCTCTTTTGTATTCTTCTCTGTCATGTATTAATATTGCTCCTCCGTTGTCTGCTTGTTTTATCGTTATAGAAGTGTCTGTTGCCAATTCTTTCAAGGCTGTGCTCTCACTCCTACTCACGCTATTTCATGGCTGAGATACTGTATCCTCTAGCCTTACTAACTCCTACATTATCACTCTTTCAGATATTATGATAGTGGGGGAATAACTTTAGATGTAATTTTAGGGTAGAACTGGTTATTGTTTGTTGATTATATTGTGTCTCCAAAATATTGTCTTAACTTAATATTTTTTTTTAAAAAAAAACTGAAATAGCTCCACTCTTGTCTATTCTGGATCACATTTGGGAGTGGGGACAAACTGCAAATCTTTATTCAACACTCTAAAAGGTCACTTAATGACCTTTTAGACAGATTAACTATCGTTTCCTTTGAGATTGTCACAAGGGAGGTATGAATTTCACTTGTTGTTTCACATGTCGGACTGAGAGACTGACTTGCCCAGGATGACTCAGTTTAATGGCCTAGCAAAGATGCGATCCTGGATTTCCAAATCCTAGACCAACACTGATCACTACACCACACTGGCTCTCTACACATGTTTTATGCTACAGCTCTCAGGACTGGATAGATTTGGTAGGAATGATGTATGAAACTCAACCTCATTCAGTCCATGACCTTATCTAACTTAGGTCGGTCAGAATGTGGCTACACACATTCACAGGACCAAGTCTTTACCAAAGCAACACAAAGCTCTGTGTCAGAAGAATTTCTTCAAGCATGTATGGGGTTGGGGTCTGATGGAGGACATGTCTCAAGAAGTGAATTTCTCGTGCATCTTATCTCCATCTCAGATAGATTGTAGTGAACTTGGAGCAATAGCAAGTAGGGATTTTGTTGCTTGGATCCTTTTTGATCCCAGAAGAGCTGAAAAATGAATTGGACTCTTCTCTAGTGTTACAGGGTAAATGAACAAAGATTAATCAACTTCTCTTAACCTCTTCCTTCATCTCTAAGAGACTGGCCTTTTGCAGTCTTCTGCTTCATGAAAGTGGAGGCTTAGTTGCTTCTTAGCTACTGATCCACATGTATTAGAAAAACAGTCATCAAGCAGGCATGGAATTTTGCTGAAGGAGAAAGGGAGGAAAAACTGCTACCCATGTATCGTAGTACTGAGGACATAAGCTTGCAGTAAGACAGATAGATACCTGTAGAATAATATAAGGATCTGTCATAATTTGCATTGATCCACATAACCAAGTATGCACAGCTTTCATTGGGAACAGCTCTCAGAAGTCATTGGTACAGATCAGCTGCTGTTCTGTCTGACTGTACACACATACATGCATATGGTTTAAAACTCTTCTTTTAAATAGCTAAGTCCTGTGAATGTGTATATCCATGGTACAGAGGTATTTCCAAACAATGCTACCCAAGATACTTCTTCGCTGGAGATGGTTAAAGAATGAACTTGGTTCTTTTTGGGGAGCTACTTATTTATTAAAATATTTATCTTCCCTATTTAATGAAATCTCAGAGCAGCATACAATAACATCAGTTTTTTACAAAAAAAATAGAACAATTTTAGAAGTAAAACCAATAAAATAATGTCAGCAATCTAAAAGAAGTTGCCTTCAACATGACAGTCTTCAGATGTTATTGAATTAGGGTTTCCCATCACTTGATTTTTGTCTGAGGCTGATGAAGGTAATAGTTTAAACCAACTGGAAGCTACCACCAGAGATAGCTGAGAAATTTGTTAAATTCCAAAACTGTAATTTTTTTTGAAGGGGTGACCTGCAGCCATCTTTCTTCGCCACATTGGGGCTGTGGCAACCGCATGCCATGGCCCCAATCTGGGCTTTCTGTGGTGTAAAAAGGATCTGCAAAATGTGGATCCTTTCTGCACCATGGAAAGGGCACCATAGCTGCTGGTGTTGCAGTTTTTCTGCACTCCTTTGGCGCTGTGTCATCTGGATGCATGCCAGAGGAGTGCCGTGATGCCGCCTGTCATGTGGTGGGCACGTGGCATCATGCTGGCATGGGGCAGAGTCAGGTTGTATGTCATATGGATGCCTCCACCCCATGCCAGCCTTTATGTCCAGCCTGTACAGCCTGTATATAGCAGAATTTTGAGCATAATTTTGCTTGCATGAGCGATTAGAGCTATGGGGTCCTATAGTTGCTGCAGTCTTTTGTATCTCCTTTTTTGTGGATGGGGATGTATATCAATTGTTTCCAATCTGTTGGCCACTGTTTTGTTTTCCATATCTGTTGACATATGTTGGTTAGCATTGGAGTTGATTCTATCAGTGTGGATTGTAGAAGTTCAACTGGAATATCCTGGTGATTTAGTTTTATGTTGACTGAATAGTATCAATAAAACCTAAGGGAAAACCCAACAATATAACCATAATCCAAGTTAATGCAGCAACTACAGAGGCAGAAGAAGAAGAACTTGAAAGATTCTGTACTGGAGTCCAGGAGGATATTGTTCATACAGTGAAACAGGACTTCTTGTTAGTCATAGGTAATTGGCATGCAAAGGTAGGAAATAACAAAGTCAAAGAACGTAGAAAAATTTGGCCTGTGATCAAGAAATGTAGCAGAAGTGACTGATTGAATTTTGCAAGTCCAACAGTTTGTTCATTGCAAACACATTCTTCAAGCAACCCAAGAGATGACAGGGACATCACCTGGTGGCCAGTATTGAAATCAAATAGATTACATAATTGGAACCAGAAGATGGTGAAGCTCAATGCTCTCTGCAAAACAAAACCAGGAGCAGATAAAACAGACCATAAACTGTTAATATCAAAAATTAGAGTATAGCTAAAGGACACTACATCAACCATTGTGCCAAAATACAACCTGGATAACATCCCTGTAGAATGTAAACAGAATGTAAATAATATCTTCTCACTATTAAGCTTAATTGACTAGGACTGAAGAAGAACTCTGGACTGAAGCCAGAGAACTTGTCAAGGGGAATGCAAAATGATACTGTCGGCAGCCAAAAAGAACGAGAAGCCTCAATGGGTGACAGATGAAACTCTTCAAGCAGTTGAAGACAGATGAAGATTCTGACACTATTAAAAGCTATTCTTTAGCTTTTTAAAAGACTTGGGCATTTTGCTCAAACGGGAAGTGACTATCTTTGCAAGAATGCCCAAGTGGTTCCAGTGCAGCAGAATGGCTGTGTGCCCTGAGGCTTGGGAGATACTGTTAGCCATCTTGTGGTGAAAAATTTGACCCTAATTTTGGAGTGTGTGGCTAATTTTGGAGTGTGTGCAAGGGGAGTGGAAGGCAGGTACAACCTTCCACAATTTCTCAGATAGCTGATGTGACACCCCTACCCATGGCAGTTGCACACCACGCCTATGCAATCACCAAAGCTATTTTTATTTTGTTTTTAAAAGTTAGGAAAATCAGGATTGTTGTGTGTGCTATGGCAAATGCGTGTGTGCACACTTACACTAAATAGCGTGTTAGGACTCTTGATATTAAGGAAGGGGTGTCCTGCGTATGTTATTCCTAAAAAATCTGGTCATTGTTAGAGTAGAATGTGTGGTTCACTGGCCCCTTTTATTTTGGTGAGTAGTTGGAAGGGTCATGCCTGAAGCACAATGTGCAATTCCTCTTCTAGAGTCAGGTACATTTTTGCCTGGGTCAGTCTGGTGAACCTGGGTGAACAATGGTCAGGAATTGAGGCCAGGGCTAGCTTGAATTGCATTTGGAAATTACCATGTTTTCCAAATAAGGCCAGATGTTTTGATTTAGTGCATGTATTTAGTTTTACATGTACTCATAACAGTTAAAGGTTGGCATGGATATCATCATAGTTTGGAATAAACATGCATGAGGTTTTGCTGTTTCATGAGTGATTGGCCCACAGAAATGCAGGTGGACATTCAAGGGATGGGGTATGATTGAAGTGATATTACATGCTGGGATTTTTCCGACTGAGAAAGCCCTGTGTGCTGCTGCCGAACGATTTGACTTTTTTGTGCGCTGACTTCGAGTATGCCTGCAGGCCTGACGTAAACTCAAAACACCTGTTTCATGATGAATACATGCATCTTGATACAGGCAGGGCCAAGATGAAATTGTGTTTGTGCATGCATGCGCCTGGTTAGTTTTCTGTGGGATTTGCACTAATACAAGTGAGACAGATCTGGGATTTGGCATTGGATAAAGGCCTGTGTTGTTTGTTTGATAATAAAGGAAGACATGCTAGCTTTCTTCTTCAGGCGTGCAGAGAAAAGGTTGTGGTGAGGGAGGGTAAGGCGAGCTCTGTAATTTTTATGCTGTCTTTTTTAGCAGCTATTTCTAGGAAGCCAGCTCCACATGTTACATGATAAACAAAATTGTAGGGTGTATATTTGTACTCCCTTCAGAAAATGTACAAAGTGTAGTGGTGCATTTAGGCAATTTTAGACCCTGGATTTAATAATCCTCCCCCACCTCTGTAGATGGTAATATAGATGGTATATAATTTCACTTACATCCAATGAGGGTAGGTCTGTTCTACTGCATTTTGGGGCAGGATCTAACTTATTCTGCTGTGTGGATCCTTGCCCCCAAGTCTTGCCCTTATGACACTCATTATGTGAATTTCATGCAGGGTGGGCAACCATATTCAATGTCCTCAGGCCTGACCCTAGTGAGGTCTGCCAGCATTGGCACTTGCCTTGACTGTCCTGGTTGTCTGTGAGCATTTTAAATTTCCTACAGTGGCCTAGCCTTCTACATCCTAGCCTTGTTCCATGGCACAGTACAAAATGTAAACCCTGCACCTCTGGGGTGCAAGTTTAATTTCCTACAATGCTTCATCACCAGGAAAGTGCACAGCCTGGGGCTGCTGCTACACAGGGGAGTGAAATACACTTTTCCCAAAGACCTCTTCAGATCTAGAGCTGGTACTGACTACTTGCTATATATACTCAAGTATATGTATAGAAATTTAGGTTAAAAAATTGACCCCAAAACTTGAGTTGACTTATCTATGGGTCACTGTAAGTATTGTATTTTAACACACACAGACACACACACAAACACACACATGGTGAAGGGCAAGAGTTTAATGGGCCATGGTAGCACTGACTCCCTTCTACTCTCTCATTCATCCATTCTTTAGTTTGAGCACAAATAGTTATGCCTGGGGAATTTCGTAAGTTCTTTGGCATTGTTTTCCTTAGCTTCATCCTTTACATCCTTCATTAAATGTCCCTAACTTTTACCCTTGCCTTATCCATGGGTCATATCAAAATCCATAATTCTGGCCCCAAAACTTGCCCTCGAATTATATATGAGGTCAACTTATAGTTGAATGTATACGTTATGTCTTCAAACACACAGGCATATACATCTGAGAATCTTACTCTATTCAGGGTAGCAGATGCATAAACATGGAGACTTAAAAATGAAGAATGGAAGGCCAGATTTAGGAATGGGTATCTTAATTGATTGCTAATGGGTAGTTTTTTAAATAGCTTATCTGCTTGATGATCCATTCAGATGGTACAAACAGTTAAAGGTGGCAGCACTAAGCTGTGTGGACAGCACTCCATTGTTCTTTTAATTCTCAGGAAAATGCTCACTATTTTATGTGACAGGGATAAATCACACATATAAATTGTGCAGTGAAGTTGCAAAATAGGCAACAAATTGATTAAAAACAGAAGGTGAACAATGTGATGAGCAGGGAATATGTGCTGAAATCAAGCTGTGTGGGTATGTCAGCTGCACTTTTAATGTGTCTACATGTTACTCCAAACTTAACCAGTGTTCACTGATTTTAGAAGCTAAGAAAGGTCAGTCCTGATTAGTGCTTGGATGGGAAACTGTGGCAGAGCCCATGCCCCCCTCCCTTATATTCTCACCGGGGTGTTGGTTAGCTTCCATAGTTACTTGTCCTCTGCATCCTGTCTCCTTTCCTCTTCTATCTTTTCTTATTCATATTCTTATTCTTCTTATCATAGTTTATTTATATAGCACTGTAAGTTTACACAGCGCTTTACATATCAACCAAGATACAGATAAAACCCACCTATGGCGTACAATCTAAAATCAATAGCAGCAAAAATTATAAAATAACAACTTCTAATAATACAATATGTAAAGAAATACATAGCAAATAACAATAAGAATCAAATAACATGGCAAATCACACTAACAATAAAAAGCGAAGAAATAGATAGCAATTCACAACAATAGTAAAAAAAAAGCATAGCAATTAACATGGCAAAACAGATACAATTGGATATTAATCCCTATTCTCAACCCGCCCCCCTCCCGTCCCGGTCCTGAAAAACAATATTAAACAGCCTCAGCTGTTGCCTTGGTGGGAAAAGGCACAGGCAGCCTCCCAGTTTGGCTTGGAGCTGGCTGGTGGTGTTGAAGGCAGGGCAGAAGAAGGCTCAGAGCCTTAGTCCTGTCCCCTGTCTAAGTCTAGCATTCCTTCTCCTGCTCCTTCAAGACAGTCCGGGGTCCCCTCTGTCTCATCGTATATCCCCCGGGCCAAGAGTGCTGTCTCATCCTCAGACATCCAAATGCCCTGTTGGGAAGAAAGCAACAGTGTTATCATGTTGGGGACCAATAGAAAATGCATAGGGTTGTAATGCGAGATACCATCTTGTAAGTCTTGGGTTGGTGTCCTTCATTGACACTAGCCATTGCAAAGGGGCATTTTCGGTGATTAACCTGAAAACACCTCCCCATAAATAATACTTCAATGCTAATTATGTATTGTTTCTGTGTAATTCAGATGGAATGGGCTAGTTATTTGCTCAGGGAAGAGTGGTTACTACCCTGAAGTCTCTAATTGGGCTTCTGCAGAACATTTTTCCTGTTGAGAATAACATTGCCTCTGCAATAATCAATTGCAGGCTGCAGCCAGTAGTGAGCAGTGTTAGCACCAAATGTAGACGGGGTCATCCTTTCTTTGTCTGTTCCTGGGCTTTACCATAAGAGCCAGGTTCATGTAGCAATTACATCAGTAAAAAATAATAATAAGAAGAATATACCGCGTTCAGAGCAGCCAGTATCACATGTCTTTGAATCACAACTGATACTCTCTTACCCCTGCCTCTCTGCCTTATGCTCTACCCATTATGCTTTATTTTTCTATTATTATTATTCCTCACTTTTTAATAAAATTCTACTGCAATCTACTGCAAGTTACATTTTTTTTAACAAAGAAAATAAAACAAAGACAACAACTGGGACTCAAGCTATTTGGGGATAGTGGGGGAGGAGAGGGGACAAGGGGAGAGGAGGGGACACTGATAGCATGTGAAGGCCAATCATGCAACTTGTAGGCAGTGATGTTTCACATCTAGGGACTTGCATGATTGGGAGGTTATTGGCGGGTCTCCCCCATCAGTGAAAAATGACAGGTCGGGGACAAAGAAGCTATGGGTTGGAGGTGTCATGTGATAAGTATCGCCAAAACTGCATTTTTCCTGATGTAGTCATAATTTCCCCTGTTTCCTCTCTGATTTACTGTTTACCAGTTGGCCATAGCACTAGTTCAGTCACTGAAACTATACCTACTGACCACAAATCTTTTGCCCTAACTTCTCAGACATCACCAGTCACCGATTGTAGACATGCAAGATTGTTCACCACACCCTTGAGATCTAGAAATTTGCTTTGTCAAAAGGCAGATTCCCATTTCACCCAGCTCCAGTAGCATTGTTGGGCAGCTACAAGGGTCCCAGCATTTCCAAAGAGTTCATCAGGACTGTACTCCTTCTCTTGGGTCTGTAGGGGCATCATGTAACAGATAGCCTGAAGAGCATACTTTGCTGAGGGCTCCTTCAGATATGGAGTCAGACCTGCTTGTAGTGCTTGGTTATTTACTTTTAAAATTATTATTCACAGACCTAGAATCAAGATCCCAGAGAAAAATGTGAACGTTTGACGTGGCTTTTTATATACATACACATTTTTGATTCTATGAATAGAAAATTCCTCCAATACGTTGTCTCTATAAAAAGCCCTACACAAAAACATTTTTTTCCAGTATAAAAGTACTTTTTTACTGGTTTGGCCAGGGTCCAACAATATGAAACTGTGGAAGAATTTTTGAGTGGCTAATGAGGCTTTTGTTTCTAATTAACATCATTGTTCTCTCCCTCAGAAAGCAGTAATGACGTCAAAATAAATAAATAAATAGATTAATATGTCTAAAATTGTCCCTGCTTGATGGCTGTTGCAGAAGGTTTCTGTTGATATATTTGTATTTTCTGTTGCTAAGACAACAGCTAAGAGCACTTTGAGAAATTATATATTAGTAAGCTGCATGGGGGCTTCAGGCTTTTTCGTTGATGGAACTGCTGTTAAAATGCTTGTCTGTAACAATCAGACTCCCGAAGTTTCCCTCTGCATGTGTATGTGTGTGTGTGTGAGAGAGAGTTTTTGTGAGTGTGTGCATTCCCTGGTAAGAGGAATTTGCTTTTTAAGTTCAATTTCAAGTAGAGATTTACATCCTGAGATCCAGGATGTCACATTGATTTTACCCTGTTTTTTCCCCTGAAATATTTTGCAGTTTAACTTTTTATTACAATGGTATAGTGCTTGTGCTTGCAACATGCAACCATGATTCCTAGTGGTATATCCTTCAGGGATGTGTATTTCCCCTGATCTTGGACTGCAACTTGCCATTGATTATGCTAATTAGGGGCAGGTGGGAGTTGCAGTCCACCAGTACCTTCATGTTCCCTGGCCCTATCCTTTGCACATATAGTTGTGCACATGTAAGGCACTTTCATTTGTTCTGCCCCAACCTGTGGACATGACAGGGCAGTAGCAGTGGCCATGATATGCAGGTCAGGGCTTGGAGCCATTGGCTGTGAACCTCTTCTCCTGTACACATTGAATGTAACACATGGAGAGATGTGAGAGAAGAGGTCTAGAAAACATACTGCCCAATGTACGTATAGAGTTAATAAAATAGTCATCCTATTCAGGCATCCATAATGAATGTGTGAGGAGGAGAAATACACTAGCCTTACTGTGCTTTCCTCATATGGAGAGCTGCAGTCCAAACAGGAGAGCCTTTACTATATCTGAGGGTTGTTCACTCAATAAGGGAAAGGGAAACGGAAAAGTATTCCCCGTTGACAAAGTTGTCAAGCCGTGTCCGAACATAGGGGCGTGACGCTTATCTCCATTACCAAGTCGGAAGAGCCAGCATTGTCAGAGACTACTCTGTGATCATGTGGCCATCATGATTGCACAGAACGCTGTTACCTTCCCACCGGAGTGGTACCTTTTTATCGACTTGCATTTGCATACTTTCAAACTGCTAGGTTGGCAGAAGCTGGGACTAGTGATGGGAACTCACACCATCATGTGGCACCCGGGCCTCGAACTACCAATCTTGCAATCAACAGAGTTAGCATCTTAACCACTTGAACCATCACATCCCTCACTCAGTCCATGTCTCTAAAAAACAGAACTCCCGGAATGCTTCCCTGTATAGAAGAGGCTCTCTTCTTCAGACTGTTGCTCTGCACACAAGAGGTCCAGGACTAGTGCACTTCTCTTCCTCATGGCCTTAATCCAGTTATTATTCCCAACTAGACCCACTGTATCAAAGCCAACCCTTAAGTAGGTTTCCTTGATTCAGTAGACAATACTCTTCCTGGGACTAGCAATAATGAGCACCTAAGTAATACTCCAGTGTTGTTGACAGATGTCAAGGATCTGTTTGTCTCTGTGCTTGTGAACCAGGAAGGTGGGTATGAACAAGCTGGTGCTCTGCACTTGCTTGTATTGATGATAACAAATATAATAATAATAATGATGATGATGTATTTTATTCTTTAACTATCAATCTATGTTAATATTGTAATAATGTAATTTCTTTTTAATGCATCTCTTTTCTATGTTTTTAATTGTACAATGCACCCACGTCATACGCTGGTGCACCTTACATGGCATCCAGCATACACTGGAAGCTGTGGTGGAAGAAGCAGCGCCATGCGCCGGAAAAAATAATGGCGGGCATGCTATTGCATGCCGCCGCAGGCACAACCCCCATTATCTTTAATGGGGCTTGAGCATACACAGAATTTCCCTTATGCAGGGTGGTGGTCCGGAACGGATCCCCCGCCTAAGGGAAGGGACCAGAGTATTGTTCTTTTAATATTGTTGAGCTGCTCTGAGTCCCAGTTCTAGGAAAGGAGCAGGATACAATGCTATTTTATACTGCTCCCTACCTTGGGAAGAAGAAGGGGGGAAAAATCATCCTGCTATTATTTTATTCACTTGTCATGGGGATCTCTGATATTTGAGGGGTCTGTGAGAAATTTTGAATTTTGAAGTAATTCTGTGGGTGCCACTCACTGGTTGCCACTATTTCCAGACTGTCCCTATCTCCCTCTGCAGAGAAATACTCTGGTCAGGAATACTAAAAGAGGAGGGAGTTTTGGACAGATGGAAATAGAAAAAATGGGAGATATCTCAAGAAACCAGGATGGATGACTAAAGAACTTTCAACTGAGCTAAGTTTTAAAAGGGACTTGTATAAGAAATGGAAAAAGAGAGAATTCAAAGAGGAATTCAAATAAATATCTAACAAGTGTAGAGGGCAAAGTTAGAAAGGGTAAAGTGCAGAATGAGTTCAGGCTTGCTAGAAAGGCTTGATACAGCCTAAAATTGCATTGGCCTAGACAATGCAAACTGTTAGGTGGATTTGTAATTGGTTGATCAGACGAACCCAGAGGGTGCTCAGCAATGGCTCCTCTTCATCCTGGAGAGAAGTTACTAGTGGGGTGGAACAAGGCCCTTTCCTGGGCCCAGTACTATTCAACATCTTTATCAATGACTTGGATGAAAGAATAGAGAGCATGCTTATCAGATTTGCAGATGACACCAAATTAGGAAGAGAAGCTAATATCTCAGAGGACAGGATCAAAATTAAAACTGCTCTCAATAGATTTCAAAGCTGGGCCAAAACTAAGAAAATGAGGAGAAATGTAAGGTTCTACACTAAGGGAAAAAATGAAATGTACAGATACAGGATGCTTGACAACAGTACATGTGAAAAGGCTCCAGGAGTCCTAGTAGACCACAAGCTGAACATGACTCAACAATGTGAGAAAAGCCAATATGATACTAGACTGCATCAAAGGAGTGTAGTGTCTACATCAGGGGAAGTAACAGTGCCATTCTATTCTACTTTGGTCAGACCTCACCTTGAATCATGTGTCTGGTCACCAAAACTCAAGAGGGATATTGACAAGCTGGAGCGTATTCAGAGAAGGGGGACCAAAATAATAAACGGTCTGGAAAGCATGCCTATGAGGAGTGGCTTAGGAAGCTGGTTAAGTTTATCGTGGAGAAGAGAAGGTTAAGAAGTGATATAATAGCCCTGTTTAAATATTTGAAGGGATATCATATTGAGGATAGAGCCAGCTTATTTCCTGAAGCTCCAGAGATGAGGGCACAGAACAATGGATGCAAGCTACAGGAAAAGAGATTCTCAACGTTAAGAAGAACCTCTAACAGTAATAGCTTTCGACAGTGGAACACACTCCCCTGGAGAATGGTGGACTCTCCTTCTTTGGAGGTTTTTAAACAGAGGCTGGATGGCCATCTATTGGGAGTGCTTTGATTTGAGTTTTTGCATGGCAGAGGGGGTTCGACTGGATGGCCCTTGTGGCCTCTTCCAACTTGATGATTTTATGATTCTATGAAAGTTACTTCAGAACACAGTTGAACGAAGTTGACTTTGTGTGAGTTTTTAAATTGTAGCTGCCCTTCCCAGTAAAGCTTACAGTCGTGTCTCAAGAGAGCCAGCTTGGTGTAGTGGTCTGAGTGTTAGACTTTGATTCTTGATACCAGGATTCAAATCCCCACTAAGTCATGGAAACCCACCTGGTGACCTTGGGCAAGTCACACTCTCTCAGCCTCAGCGGAAAGCAAAGGCAAAAACCCCTCTGAACAAATGTTGCCAATAAAGCCCTGTGATAGGTGCACCATAGGGTTGTCATATGTTAGAAACAACTTGAAGCCACAAAACAAAGTGTCCCAAGACTAACAAGAAAAAACAGTTGCTCAAGCACTTGCCAATATGAATATTTATAAATTCTTACATACTCATTTAAATGTCCATTGCTACTTCTATCTAGAAGCACTGTTGCACATTTAGGGATTATGTCCAGATGGGTGAGCATACAGGGATAACAAGAAACTGAGTATCACATAGTCTTGAAGGCATTATGCAGATATGGGCACTGCATTAAAGATAACAAACTTAACACTTTCGTGCTTGTGGAGGAAAACGCTGGACGATCATCTGTTCCAGAAAAAGAACTGAGCTCTTATTATAGATGAATTGATCCAGAAATTATCAGAGGCTTAGTGATGGGTCCAGCTGAGTCAGTAGGCCTGGTTTAATGCTGTAGCATGGAGGGAATACAACTTTTAAGATGGAACAGTGGTCTCTGATTAAATACGTGGAATCTACAAAATCATATTGGATATGCTTATTGATAATAAACTTATTTTGTTTCTATTTGTTAACCATTTACAGTAAACATTCTAAGGGTATATCTGCACTATACACTTACATCAGTTTCATGCCACTTTAACTGTCATGGCTACATGCCTAGATTTATATTGTGATGAGGTGCCATGACAGTCAAAACAGTATGAAGCTGATATAACTGCACAGTATAGATTATACCCTACCTCTGGAATGAACAAACTTCTTCATGTGGTTACATATGTACTTTTCTATTAGAAACATTGGCAATGTTTGTTTTGCAATTTTGTATGTATATTTTGACGATTTCAGCATTTTTCTTTACTTTTATGTATTAATGAACTGCATGAATGGTGTGAAGAGAAGTCAGTGTCCTTATACCAGCTCAGAGTTGTGGCCCTCCGGTTATTACAGGACTGCAGCTCCCAGCTGGGAATGAAAGCCAACAACACCCAGAAGGGCACAAATTGCCCATCTTTGGCCTTAGTGAAGTACAAAATACCATTTGTTTTCAGTCATGTAAATGTTGTCTTGTATAGTGCTTTCCTGCAAATGCCACCCCCCCAGCCCCTAAGACGTGTGGCCTTTATTTATAGTTCTTGCTAGGCATGGCACATTTTCCTCGAGTCTAACAGGAAGATTCCCATCTGCTCATCCTTTAACTCCAAGCACACAGAGAGAACAACTCTGGAACTCTTCTCTGTCCTTTCCATTCCCTGACTCCTCCATGGGAGAGACAGGCCTGTGTGTGTACGTGCATGTATATACACACAGAGATGCCCTCTGGCATGCAGGGTTGGCACTCAAAGAGATTTTGCACAGGTGGGAGCTGAATGAGTTGGGCATTAGCAGCTGGCATGAGGAGGTGGAGATGAGGCCAGTTTGCTTGGAGCCATCTGACAGCGCAAGATCACGCCACAGGCTCCCATAAGAGAAGCCAGGGCATTAAAGCCTTCTTCCTCATCTCTATGGCGCTTCCCCTTTCACACTTTGTTTATGAATGATGTCTGATCTTTTTTTAAAAATGCATTTTTTTTTAAAAAAGCCATTTGGTTTTCAAATCTCAGGGAGTGATTTGGAGAAGAAAAGCACTATGGAAGGGTCTTCAGAACTGTTGCCCTGGGGAAAGAATGATTGGTCAGGCTGAAGGAATTACTTGGCTCTGTCAAAATATAGCTTTTCTCTAGATCTTGGAAATAACTTGTTATACATCATGAGTTACTCATAATGAATTTTTAGTGTGATAGCTAAAGCCTAACTAAGTGACATCATATCTGCAGTGTAAGTATCCTGGATGTTGCAGTTTGGTATGAATAATAATCATTCTATGCTAGAGATCCCTATTTCCATAGTTTTCTGTGGGGTTTTTTTTTTTTTTGGGGGGGGCTATGATGCTGTGTTCTAGAAGAGTTTTTTCCTGACGTTTCACCAGCAGCTGTGGCTGACACCTTCAGATTTCACACTCGTCACCCAAACAATTATTTGTAGCTGTTGCTGCCTGTCTTTCTCACTCTTGCCTTGTGTTCAGCAGGATTGCCCCTAACCTGGAGAGGGGCTGTTTCAGCAGGTTTGGGGGACCAATTTTCTCACTATGAGACCCACAGACTTGCAACAAACCAATCTGGAAATTGCTGGATGCCAGTTTTGAGAAATTGGTATTCTTCAGAACAATAAGTAACTGCTTATTTTGAAAAACGGTTTAAAAATATTACTGTAGTGCAGAAGAAACACATGTCTTGAGAAGCTGTCACTCTTGGAGCCTTTTAGGAGAGACAGGGTCAAAACACACTGCAGAAATAATCCAGTTTGAGACTGCTTTAACTGCCTTGGCTCAATGCTAGGGAATTCAGGGAATTTTAGTTTTGTGAGACATTTAGCCTTCTCTGTTAGAGAGCTCTGGTGCCACAATAAACTACAATTCCCAGGATTCCCTAGCATTCAGCCAGGGCAGTTAAAGCAGTCTCAGACTAGATTATTTCTGCAGTGTGTTTTGGGCCGTTGTTTATATTTTGGTCAAAAAAGGGCTGTTTAGGGATGCTGGGGAAGCATTAGGCATGGCAGAAGCAACCTTGTGGGCTACATATTGGCCTTGGTTTAGTCAGTTTAGTGCCTATTTATTGCTTAAAGCAGTGGTAGGCAACCTGCGGCCCGTGGGCCGGATGCGGCCCGGCAAGGCCTTGGGACCGGCCCCAGCCCATATCCTGCCGCCGATTGCCACCGGAACCTTTGGCCTCTCGCGTGAGGGTGTGAGGCCTTTGGCCTATCAGGAGGAGGCAGGCAAGGGGTGCAATTGTCTATAGAAGCCTCAAAAACATGCATTTATATTAACATTTTTTAAAAAACCAGCATTTTTTTTCGTGTGTCCTCCATTTGAAAATTTTGTCCAACATTTGTCCTGGTTTATTTATTTATTTAATTTTTTTAAAAAATTATTTAATTATTTACATTTTGGCTTCAGCCCCCCAGTTGTCTGAGGGACAGCAACCCGTCGCCCGGCTCAAAAAAGTTGCCTACCCCTGGTTTAAAGAATGTTCATTCTGGTGGCTGTCAGCACCTTTTGCAGCGGTAAATTCCATAAATTAATGTTTAATGGTGTTTAATTGTCTCTCCCCCCACTCTTTTCTCCTTCAACACCTTCTTTGTCTTCTTTCCAACCCCACCTAACTGGCAATGTCTTGGAACATGCAGTTGCAAATGAAAAACAGCAAGCCAGAGGAGGGCTAAACATTCCTTCCACCTCTTGCTTCAAATCCTTCCCCCCAAATCCTTTGCATATTGGCATCAGGCCATAGTATTCTGTAGTTGCCACCAAAGATGCCATTCCTCTTTCTACTTTGTGTCACAACCTCTTAAGCAACAGCATCATCCTAGCAGAGCTGGCAACACTCTCAACAACCCAGTGTTGGATACTGGAAGCCCTGTAATTTTACAAAAAGCACGCATCTGTTTTCCTGCTGAGACCTCAGGCGCTTTGATATTCAAAATCATCTTGCAAGAATGAAGAGGACAGAATTGCAGGGACTGTTTTGTGCGCTAAATCTCTAGCTTGACTGTACAGCAATAATTACAAAGTGAAAGCAATAATAGAAGCGTGCTGTTGGTGAGGCTGACTCCCCCTAGCTTTCTGCAGATAACGTGTTTCTCCCTGGGAGGTTCCTGTTTTTCTTAAATTAGATATTGTGTTTGTATTTTTGAAAAAGGTCACAGCTAGCCAGCACAGCTTTAAGCTTTATTATCTTGGAACCGAAGCAGAGCCTCAACCAGCACACCCTCCGCAGTCCCAGTCTTGCACGTCTTGCCACTGTGATTATGCCAGCAGGAGACACAGCCTTCTTCCTTATGCATTGTGCCACTGAAGACGCATTTTTAATTAATTATTTTGCTTTGCTTATTATTGCAATAGAGGCCAAGCAAAAGGTTGTTCTTGCATGAAGAAGAGCTTTGAAGGTTCAACTGATTTCCATGCATCCCAGTGCATTGTTAAATATAGGATGTGTCAGAGCCATAGGATGAGGATATGCTGATACGGAATGTGATATAGACACTCCTATGATTCATAACCAGAAGCCCTGGCTTGGAATTCCATGAATCTGCAGTTGGCCCTCCACATTTGCAGCTTTGATTTTTTGTGGATTATTCACGGTTTTGATTAATATGTTCTCTCTAGGAATCTGTCAGAGGTTGACCATAGAGTTGTGCTGAAAAACCTAGAAACCCCTAGAGAAAACACTTCTCTAGGCACTTGTAGGTCCTCCTGTATGGTTCTGTGATCAACGTCTGGCAGATGTAGACCATAGTGTTGCACTAGAGGACCTGGAGATTCCTAGAGAGATTCCTAGAGAGGAAGTAAAAATAATAGTGCTTTTTTATTTGTAGTTTTTTTCATATTCACAGGGGTCTTTCACCCCTAATCCATTGAATGTGGAGGGACCATTGTATTACTCTTTAAAAAGGGTCTGAAACCTTAAGGTTGGAAGGATAGGCTTGTATATATTTGGGCAATGCCTTGTCTAGTTGCTGAAATTGTGTGTATGTGTGTTTGGCTAGTTTAATCCGTATAAAATAACCACTGGTCATGAGATGGGGCTTAGGTATTACAGACCTACTCTTTCTGATCTCTGTGACTCAGACAGTTGGGTAATCTGCACCCGGACAGTGCATCTTTGGAACCTTCTAGAATAGTGATATAAGCCTTTTGGTAGTTGCTTCTCCTACCATCAGCTCTGTCTCATGCTTATTAAACATGAAAACGATAGTGCCCTCACCCAGGGAGCAAGCAAGAGTACTAACTTTACTTCAGACTGGAAAATAAAGCCTGCCTTCCCAAAGGTTGTACCGGTTCTGGAATGAGCAACCAGTCTGTAATGTGATATAAAGGTCAATGGTTGTGGACACACAGCAGCCCTGCAAACATCTTCTAGTGGTATACCACCCAGGAAGGCAGTAGGCATGGCTTTGAACAAGTGGTTCTTTTTGAGCCAGTTCGTAAGCAAGGCATATGGCTGAAACCTCCCATTTCGGGAAGTGTTACGTCGATACCAGTTAACCTAGTTTCAAATCTGAATTGTGTGAGTTCACGGATGACTACTCAAAGAATTACAGTTGCAGGTATGCAACCTGTCAATCTGCCCCACCCCACCCACATTAATAAGGTCTCAGTTTGCAGTCTTCCTCCTTGATCCACTTACTGGACTTTTCCTGGGTCTTGACAGGGGCAACAACCCCACTTATCTCTAAACTCTGGGCAGTTTTTTGCTCAGATCTATTTCCCACTTAACTCCTTGAACTATATTCCCCTTTCTTTGCCTCACTTTTTTTTGTCACTCCAGAGTTGCTTTTCTGTCCCTGCCATCTTCAGGCAGTTTATGAAATTCTTTCTCCTATCCAGACCTTTCCTTTCTGTAAATTGAATTATTTATCCATGTTATGTTGTTGATACTTTCACCAGGAGCAGTTTAAATGTTTGTGAAGACTTTGTAACTTCATAGCAGCATAATCAGTTGAGAAAGGAAATGTTCCTAAGAGGTTATATATTAGGTGGAAAATAAAGGGTTGTGGCTGTCTTTCTACCAGAATTTGAGAACTGGGACCTTTCTTTCTTTCTTTCTTTCTTTCTTTCTTTCTTTCTTTCTTCTGAAGAGATCTTATTACTAATAGAACTGCAGTTTCCAAGGCAGGACAGCTGTCAAATCTCCTTAGCCAACACACCATGTTCCTTGCTGGATATTCCTTAGTGCTTTGTCCAGCTCTATTTGGAACAAGCCAGGCAAAGCAGAATGCCTGTTGCTTTCCCTTGGGAACCATTTCCACAGCCTAATAGACTGTGACACTAAAGCTGTTCTCTTTCCTGTTCTTTTGCATTTCATACCTGCTCTTAGAAGAAGCAGAAACAATGGGGTTTTGAAAGGAGTAAAGATGGCAGTTTGGGCATTGGACTATGATTGGAGACCAGGGTTCAAATCTCGGCTTGGCCATGTAAACCACTGGGTGACCTTGGACAAGTCACACTCTCTCAGCCTCAGAGGTAGCAGTGGTACCCCCCTGAAGAAACCTGCCAAGAAAACCCCATGTTGCCTTCACCTTAGGGTTGCCATAAGACTTGAAGGCACACAACAACAAAGATATACAATATTCAACAAAAAAATCGTGAACACATGATTGTGGTGACTTCTGAAGGGTGAGAGTGGCTCAAGACATGGGAAATGAAGACATACTTCCCTTCTGCAGGAGGGTAGAGGAAGATTGCATTGGTACTACAGTAGAAAGCATCTTGAAATCTTAAAATCTTGTTGATATATTCAGTCTCCAGATTTTTCAGGCTTCCAGTGTTGTGAAGGTTTCATTTGTTGCATGGAGCATAATGATGTCTTTCTTTGGCCCATCCTGCTAAAGGGGGGTACAGTTGAACCAGGGCTTCTAGCTGGAGCACTAGGACACATGGACTTGCAGGGGTAATGATATAATCTGCCAGGCTTCCTTGTTCCCTCTGAGCATAGAAAGAATGCTGACATTGATGAAGTGGAAAGGAAACATGGATTTTTCCAGCAATAATATTGTTGGGAGCTATCTCTGTTGAGATGTGAACATTTTCAGGGTGATTTGATCTTGAATGAGCAACTGAGACCCATTAGCTTCACAACTGCTAGAATTGGTTTTCTGGCATAGACTGGCATGGCTGACTTGGTTTTTGAACTTTCCTTGGTGATATGACAATGGGAACTGTTATGATGAGGACCAGTACTTCACTGTTTACCTCTATGCCAGTGATTCCCAAACTCTGACTTTCCAGGTGTTTTGGACTTCAGCTCCCAGAGTCCCAGAAGCTGGCTGAGGCTTCTGGGAACTGTCCAAAATGCTTGGAGGACCAGAGTTTGAGAATCACTGCTTTACAGCATTGCATGCCATTATGAGAAAGTTGGGAGGGCGGGCAGGAGGTAAAATATAGAATCATTTCAAATGGATTTTCAATCAGTTTTTCCGCTGGGAAATTTAAGGAAACATTGAAAGAAAGGGACTCTTATCTCCCCAAACTGGAGAATGGCCATTAAAATGACAAATGTGCAGTATTAGCAAGTATAAAGTGATGCACATTGGGATAAAAGAGTTCTAACTGCACTTACATGTAAATAGGGTCTGAGCTTTAGCGTGACAAACCAATAAAGGGATTTTGGTGGATAGCTTGAGGAAAATGTCAACCCAGTGTGCTACTGCTGTGAAAAAAAAAAGCCAAATTCCACGTAGAGGCTGGTTAGAAGGAGATTAAAAATAAAACTGCAAATATTATGCAGTTATGCAAATTTATATGACCACACTTAGTGTACTGTGTACAACAGTAACTTCTCAAAAAGGATATTGATGTTTTTTAAAAAAATCCAAATGACTTCCAGAATGGACTGGAACAACTCTAGGGTTAGGGAACTATACAATACTTGGGGCTTAAATCAAGCAAAGATGACATGATAGAGATGTAGACAAATAAGCATATTGTGCAAAAGTGGATAGGGCAAGGCAAGCATTTCTATAAAGCAAGGTGGATCTCCCCTCCTGTGTAGGGCATGGCTCTCTTCTCCATTTTAATCATTACAATAACCCTGCAAAAGTCACCCATTAAAAGTCATGGCCCAGTGGGAAGTTGAATCCGGATCTCTAGAATCTAGTCAATCATTTTAACTACTATGGCACAGAACTCCCCTACTGACAGAACTTCCCTGGCTACTTTCTTGGCAGAATTCAAAGTGTTGGTTATGACCTATAAAGCCCCATATGGTTTAGATCCAAGCTATCTGAAACCCTGTATCTCCCTAAATAAATCTACCCGAGTTGGAAGTTCTTCAGGGGAAGGCTTTCTCTCAATTCCACCACCACTACAGGTAGAATGGGTGAAGACATGGGAGAGAGAGAGCCTTCTTGGTGGCTGCTCCCAGGCAATGTAATTCTTATCTAAGAGAGGCCCAGGCTGCATCCACACTGCAGAAATAATCTGGTTTGACACTGCTTTAACTGCCATGGCATAATACTGGGTTCTTGTTGCCCTAGAGCAGAATGGCCCCATCTGTCACCACTGCAGCCCCATCTGTTGTCACTATGATAGTGGAAAAGCACAGTTTTTCTTTAGACAAGATGGATGGTCTTTGCATACCTTGCATATAGGTAGAATGGTGATTCTGGGAAGCTTCTACCATTCTACTCATAAAATAGGCATTTAGGAAGTGTATATCTTGTCTTAAACAAAAAGTTACAGATTTTCATCTCTGTTCCAGTAGATTTGGTGCTGGGATACTGGTGATGGGCTAAAAACTGGTGGAGGGGAGAGACAAGTGCAGCCTGTGAACTGTAAGTTCCCAACTGTGTTTTAAAAGGTCAGAACCTTTTTACCTTTAACAGCTGCAGGTCAAGCTGGGCAAGGGATGTAGAGTTTTTCTTCATTCCTGTGCAAATGCCAGGAAACATGCCTCTCATTGATTCCAGCCAGTTACAAAGTCATTAGAAGTGCACAGCTCTGACCATAAAAAGAGGAAATGTGGAGATAGCAGCCCAGTTTAAATTTGTCATAGCTGCTGGAAACCCTCTGTGTCTCATGAGCACTGATCTGTCTTCTTCAACCCATCCTACAGCCTTCAGGTTTCAGAAATGCATTTTCTAGTTTGCCATTGAGTTAGTAAGAAAACCCAGACGACCTCGTTGCACATAAGCGTTTACTACCAAATAAAATGTTTCTTTTTTTTTGGGGGGGGGGTAACCTCTGCAGCTGCTGTTATTTATTTCCCCCCTCTCCTATACCTTGGGATTTACCTTGGTTGTCATTTACATATCTATGTGGTAAATATTTTAGCATGCTAATTATACGCTAATAAGAAAACACCTATTGAACTTTTAGTCAAATTGGCACATCCAAACCAGGCCCGTCAGGGAATTAAAAAGCAATTAGTTTTTGCAACAGAGTGTGATCACATTGTATTTTCTGTGCAAACTGTTCAGTGGTCACCAGCCAGTCATTTCTGCCAAATGTTTATAGAATGATCAGCAGGGCCAGGAGATTTTGAATGTCTTTTAACACACGCACACAGACTCAGAGGTTTATAGAATTTAAGAACACATACAAGAATTCTTTCTTGGGAAGCACAGGCTGAAGCTCAGGAGGTTGAAGACATGGCATTTTGCTACATCAGAAGTAAAATGTGGTACTTTGAAGTTGAGAGTCAGTATAGTACGCTGGGCATCACCTTGCCATTTTTGCAGTGCCTGCTACCAAATTTCCTGCTGTGCTTCTGGTAGAAGAGAACACTCCTTCTTTAAAACAAATTGTACAGGGAGAGCAAATATTTCAAAAAGGAGGCTTTTATTAAAAAATCACTGCAAAATATGGCAGTGATATGTGGGTAGCGTATTGAAACTATTAGGTCCAGTCCTGGCACATGGCACTAGGCAAACTGATGCTCTCCAGATGTTTTGGAGCAATGGCTCTCAAACTCTGGTCCTCCAGATGTTTGGGACTTCATCTGCTAGAGTTACTGAGCATTGGCCATATTAGTTGAATAGGAGCTGAAGTTGAAAACAACTGGAGGACCAGAGTTTCAGAACCACTGTTTTAGGTTACAGTTCCCATAACCCCTGATCAAGGACCACACTGTCTGGGTCTAATGACTGTTGTAGAAGAAAATATTGGGAGGCTACCAGATTTGCCTATCCCTGTATATAGTGATTAGAGTGTCAGACTTGGAGTGGCTCAAGTTAAAATCCCTATCTTGCATTGAAAATGACTGGATGATATCGTGGAAATTATCATTTCTCATCCTGGCCTGCCTTACAAGGCTGTTGTGTCTGAATAAAACATGTATGGGGAGGGAAACACCATACATCAGCCTGAGCAACTTTTGAGGGAGGGATGGAATATTAACTCATGTATGTATGTATGTATGTATGTATGGGGCCATCTAATCCAACCCCATGCCATGTAGGAAGGCACAGCACTCCTGACAGATGGCCATCCAGCTTCTATTTAAAAACCTGCAAAGAAGAAGACTCCAAGACAGCATAATTGTCCTCAAAATGGCCCTGTTCCATTTTGCGGCGCCAAGCCATCCCCATTCAGTGCTGAGGGGCGCCATTTTGCTCAGTCAGAAAACTTCTTGTTGCTATTCTTCATCACTCCTGATAAGATAGAGAGAGCTTTGAATTGATTCCATAGTTCCAAACCCACAGAACGATCCCTGGTCCCTTTATTTCTATGTGCCACATTCCTCCAAATGTCAGTCAGCTTCACAGTCAGCTCCTGGTCTGGCTTTGGCCACAAAGATAGAGCTTCTCCATCGTCTACTCCCAGTTATGTAGTCTGTCTGGTTTTTGTGTTTACCATCTGGTGATGTCCAGGTGTATAGTTTCCTATCTGGTTGTATGAAGCAGGTATTTGCAATGAATAGATTGTTGGCTCAGAAGCTCTCCTGCTTTGTTTCTTGTTCTTAATCCAAATCTTCCTACTGTTTTTGATTCTTCTTTGTTGCCAACTTTAGCATTCAAATCTCCAATGATTAGTTTGAAATCTTGTGATGGTATGTTGTCAGTTTCTTCCTGGACTAAATCATAGACTCAATTTCTTCTTCATTTGCATCTGTGGTTGGTCCATATAATACCAGGTATTATACCAGGTTGTTTACAAATAGAATATCTTGTGTTCCTGCTCCCCCAACAAGTGACACTCAAAAGGTACATGGCCTTTGGACTGAGATGTATTTGTAGTCATTGTGACCTGGGTCCAAAATATACTGCAGAAATAATCCAGTTTGAGACTGCCCTGGCTAAGTGCTAGGGACTCCTGGGAATTGTAGTTTATTGTGGCACCAGAGCTCTCTGATGCCAAAGGGTAAATGTCTCACAAAACTACAGTTCCCAGAATTCCCTATCATTGAGCCAGAGCAGTTAAAGCAGTCTCAAACTAGATTATTTCTGCAATGTGTTTTGGACTCTGTAACAAAAGATGCTGGAGAATTTTATTTGAAGTGTTCAGCACATTTTACAGTGCAGTTACCTGGTACAAGATGGTGTATAGATTGTGTCTAAGAAGCTTATTGCACACATTATTTCCCCCGTTATAGGAACAGGAAGGGGACTGTCGGGCAGTGTGTGATCGGGAAAAATGGATTTTATGGCACAGCAAATTGTCCTCAAAATGGCCCTGTTCCATTCCGTGGCGCCAAGCCGTCCCCATTCAGTGCTGAGGAGCATTAAATGTTCAGGTCGGAAGTTTTCTGACTGAGCAAAATGGCGCCCCTCAGCACTGAATGGGGATGGCTTGGTGCCGTGGAATGGAACGGGGCCATTTTGAGGACAATTTGCTGTGCGATAAAATCTGGTTTACCCCCCGGTCTCATGCAGCCCTGAGAGTCCCCTTTCTGTTCCCATAACAGGGAAAATAATGTGTGTGATAAGCTTCTAAGAGAGAGATAAAGGGAGAGGGATAGAGAGAGCACTAACAAAGAGCATATATTATGGAATGATTCATACAAAATGTATTTTCAAAGGATGCATACAAAAATGTAAACAAAATCTGTAAATTGGGCATAGTTGTATGCAAAAATAAGTGTGTTTTTGCATATGTATGTTAATAGAATTTGCAGAACTATACAGAAAACTATGGTATAGATTTGGATTCATGTTAAACTGTCATGGATCAGATATAGAAAGTGACCTGAATCAGATCTGTACATCCCTACTAGTAGCTGTGGATTCTCTTTTAAAGCTACCTAAATGAAGCTGCTAATTCAGTAAATTATGTATGTTTTATGATGAATAGATGGACTTTGTTCTCATGAATAAAGCTTTGCAGACTGACTTACAGCAAACCACTACACCTCTTGAACCTCTTGAATCCTTGGTATTATTTTTTTTAAAGGGTGTTCTGTGTGTGCTATTGTTCTGACATGGCTGGACAGAAGTTAACAAACTAGAGGTCAAGGCATACTGACCTATAAGACAGCCACTAACATCTTTCTGGATATTCTGAAGTGCTGATGAATCATGCATATAACCGCACTATTTTCTCCTATTCTTTTCAGACTGAAAACTACTCATTTGATTCCAACTATGTCAACAGCAGAGCCCATTTAATAAAAAGGTACGTCAGATGTGGGGGTTTTTTGGGGGAGGGGAATAGGGAGCAGATGAGGGAGGAGAAGTGCCCCATTTTAACCAAATTTATATTATTTAACTCTCCCCACCTAACTATTACATTCTTCTTGGTTGTTGTATGCAAAATTTCTTCATTTGATTTGGGGAAAAACAGTATTTGCATCCTATTAACATCCCACTGCTTTGGGCTTTTAGGGGATTTTAACATCCCCCCCAATGAGCCATGCCTCATTCATATCAGGAGGAGGCATAGAGTTAGGCAGAACCCGGTTACCCTGACAACTTATAAATTCATAGAGTTTATTCTGTTTCAGTGCATGAGAATAAAATGATTTATGTGGATGGAAAAAAAATCTCTGCTATGTAAGGAAGAAAAAAGAACTCATAAGGTGGTACTGGTAACTGCTGCTTTCTGTATTCTTCTGTCCCTCTTCTTTCAAAAAAGTTTGAATGGCAAAGAAAAATAACATTTGGGTTGCAATTCATTCCCATCTACCGTTTTCTTCTCCTGCCCCTGTTATTAAAATAAATCTGTCTGTGGCCTGCTTTCATCCAAGCAGAAACGAGGAAATGAATTTGGTCCCCAGAGAATGTGTTGATAATAATTATGAACATTTCCGTAGCACTTTGCAGTGGACAAAAACATGTTCTAATTCTTTTATCCTCACTACAGGGCTGTGGCAAATCCCACCTAGGCAAGGGGAGGGAATTGAACCATTAAAGATTAGTCCTTGGTTCTGATTTGCTTTTAGTGGCCAGTGAAGACTGGCTTAACTGGTTCAGTAACTGACAGCAACTGGTTATGCGAAAACAAAGAGTCTCAAAAAGCTCAAGTATTGGTAGGTATACGTGGCGTTCCAGATGTTATTAGATTCTCATGCCCATCTGCTGTATACAGCATGGGCAGTGGCCAGGGCTGATGGAAGTTGCAGTCCAGCAACGCCTGGAAGGCGCCAAATGTATGCTAGCAAGTGTGAAAGAAACTGGCAGCATTTGAACAAAACGCTTCCGCTTAAGCAGAGCAATTTTGTGTTTTTAAGGCCTGAAAAATTTCATTTTCTAGCTGCCTGATGGGGTGAGCAAAGACCTATTTTATGCAACCAAGCAAGTTAATGATCCATGTGGCCAAGGAAGATCAGGTTAGCTGGTATTGTGTTTAGGGACTTTCTCTGCCTTTTACCTTTTAACATCACATACATTCTGATCTGCTTAAATACATTAATTTTTACCTTTTAAATAAAGTCCAGTTCCTGGGGCTTATTAACAGTCAGTTCACCCATGTTTCCGGCTTTTGTTGACACTGCCAAATTGGGGAGTTTTTCATGCATGATTTTGAGGTGTAGTCCTGCTATCAGCTTAATTATGGAATGGAAACAGCTATCTGTCTTTCTGTCTGTCTATCTATCTATCTATCTATCTATCTATCTATCTATCTATCTGTCACACACACATATATACACAGGGCAGCCTGCAGGAAAATAAAGTGACTGGATCTGAGAAGTTGTAGGTATGCTATTATGAAGAGAGAGAAAACAAAGTCATGTTCATGCTCATGCTCCCAGAATATCTTTATAACATATTGATGTATTTGGGGACTGTTGGTTCTCCAGATTTCTGGACAACATAGTTTTGTTGTGGGTTTTTCCGGCTCTGTGGCCATGTTTTAGAAGAGTTTCTTCCTGACATTTCACCAGAAAGATGCCAGCCACAGATGCTGGTGAAACGTCAGGAAGAAACTCTTCTAAAACATGGCCACATAGCCTGAAAAACCCACAACAAAACTATGGATGCTGGCCATGAAAGCCTTCAATTTCTGGACAACAGTTTCACAGTCCATTATTTATTTATGTATTTATTTACTTACTTAATTTGTATGCTGCCTTTCTCCCAGAAGGGACCCAAGGTGTCTCACAGACAAAAAAGCACGTTAAGAACACTACAATAAAATTCAAACAATGAAAATCACCTAAAAGCATTATAAAATTATATAAAAGGTATACAAAAATTCAAGAGATAACGAAAGCACTCATGCTTCATAAAAGCCACCCTAGTATGATTATGTGTGGAATGCTTGCTTAAATAAGAATGCCTTAGTTTGCCTTCGAAAGGCAACCAGGGATAGGGCCAGCCTAGCTTCCTGCAGAAGGGAGTTCCAAAGTGTGGCAGCAGCCACCAAGAAGGCTATACTGCCTTGACCTGTTGGGAAAGGTAGGTGAGAATATCTGGAAGGCCAATGTTTTTTGTCTCTCCCCAATAACTTATGAAGTATGTTACGCTGCAAGGGTGGTGGGGAGGTGACATGATAAACTCCAAGACTGAGTCAAGATTGCCCCTAAGTCACTTTCTCCCAAAGAAAATCAGTCTGGCTTTGTTCCTTTTAGATTTTAGGTGTGGCCAAAAATACAGTCAGTCTTCTATATCCATGGCTTGAAAATATTCAATATATATATATATATATATATATACACACACACATTCTGAAAAGCAAACCTTGATTTTGCCATTTTATATATAGAAAACCATTTTATATCCATTGTATTTAATGGGACTTGAGCGTCCACAGATTTTGGTATCCACAGGGTAACAAACCCCAGTGAGTACAAAGGCCCCATTGTACATTAACTTACCAATACAAAAATAAATTATATACAGTAAAACTATTGATTTTAAAATCTGTTTTTAATTGTTTTACAGCAATATTTTATTTATTTTATTGCACGTTGCTTTAGGAGCTATGGTGGGTAGAAAAGTGATCCACAAATATTTTAAATAAAGAATAAATGTATCCATTTGCGGAGCTGAACTATACTGGATTGCACCTTCAGCTCTTAAAAACTCATTCTGTTTTGGGACAATCACGGCTCTCGTTGCATGTTGTTATTTTTGATGCTGTTCTTAATGGAACCTCATCCTGAGCTAATTACTTGTTAATGTTGGTTGTGGTGTATTGAAATGATCTTTCAAATTGTGGTTCACTTCTGTCCTGTTTTGCATTGATCTGCAGATTTTTAAAAAATGTGTGAACATTTCCTCCCCGCATAATACACATGCAACATGTTTCCTAATTATGTGTGTTTTTTGTGGTCATTTTATACTAATGCACATGCTTTGTATGCATTGCAGCTTAACATATTTTATGTATTGTTTGTTAGTTTCTTTCAGTTAAGAGCTATATGAAAAAAAAAATCAGAGGAGCATGAAAACTGAAGGATTAATGTGTTCCAGTCAGTGTATTAGTCCAGAAAATGTGAATCAGAGTGGTTGACTTAAAAATGTAACCAAATGAATACTTTGAATATCAGCAATTTAGACTTGGTATGACCCCCCCCCCCCACAATTTTTATAAAGAAAACAATTCCAAAATAATAACAAGAGAAACAATAAACATATATATCCATAAAACATTAACACAAGCAACCATCATACGAGAAAATAAACAGAAAAACTAAACACCCTATAAAAAAACACCAAACTACAATTACACATACATCGTGTTAAAACATTACTTCCTACTAGTTCCCCTGAATTTCTGAGCTTTGATATTTCTGTTTCCTCAGTTTCTGGATAAGTATAGATTCCATCATGTCATTACAGTATATTATTATACCTGTTACCAGCAATGCTGTGAAAAGAACAATATCATTTTTGTTTTCTAAACCATTATGTTTTCAGAACTATTGGCCCATACAGACAGACCAAAATAAAGCTGCTTCGGGTCACTTTGGAGGTATGCTGTTTAAATGATGCACGCATCCTAAGAGGTCAGAAGCTGCGCCAAAGCCACACTCCAGTCCTAAGGACTGAAGCACAGCTTTGGTGCATTTTCTGGCCTTTTAAGATGCATGTGTCATTTAAACAGCATACCTCCAAAGTGACCTGAAGCAGCTTTATTTTGGCCTGTCTGTACAGGCCCTTTATCACAATATCCTAACATCAAGGGGAATGACCACTTTTGTAAGAGGGTGCCTTAACATTCCTTAACTAATCAGAGGCATCTGCCAAGTCCTGCTCTTACATTCTTGGTACCTAGTGTAGATTACCATTACAGTCAATTCAAGCACATATTAATCTGATATAAACTGATTATCTATGGCTATCTGAAACAAATGCAAAACTCACATAGTCTTTTTATATTTGCTTGTAATTCCATGTTTGAGGAAAACCAATTAAAATATGCAGATGACATTATTATTATTATTATTATTATTATTATATTTCATTTAAATAGCACTGTAGATTTACACAGCTCTGTACATACAGACAATAAAGTCAATAAAAAATGAAACCTGCCAATGGCATACATTCTACAAAATACATATAAAACAATAGATAATAATACAAGATAGAATTAGATAAAAATAAGCAGTCAACAAATTAAAAAGATCAAATATCAAATATCAAATCAAATATCAGATAACAACGGGATAAACAATGGCCCTCAACAGATGGGCCTTTGCGACGCCCTTGTTATGTGCGAGGGTTGCCTGTTGGGCGGAGTGCCCACATGCCCGGAAACCCTCGCACGTAACGAGGGCGTCGCAGCTGCACAGCACCATCCACATGGCGTGCACAGCTATGACGTCGCAGCTGCGCAGTGTCCAAACAGTGCTGTGCAGCTGCGAGGCCTTCGGGCTGTCTTTGCAGGTTTGCTGCGGCGCAGCTGCACAGCAAAAAGAAACTTCTTTTTACTGCTCCTTTTTTGCTGCACAGCAGCATCGCACAATCTGGTTGCTGCGGCACTGCTGCGCAGCAGAGGTGCCTGCCTGGCGCCTCTTTCTGGCGGTCTGTACCCCACCAATGACACAATGCCTGGGAACGGTTTCCTGAACAATATAGTCTTCAACTCAGTTTTGAAACTGGGTAAAGAAGTGATGACTCATGCGGCTCGTGGGGTAAGGAGGTTCCAGGAGTGAGGGGCAGTAAGTGAAAAGGGTTGAATCCAGGATGGGGCAGTGGAGATCCTAGGCTGGAACAGCAGACCTTGACTACCAGAACAGAGGTACGAGTGGGAATGTGGGGGAAAAGAATAAGGAGGGGTCAATCCATACTAGCAGATGGCAAAGAATGGGAACAATTACTAAAGAAAATCAAGAAAGAAGGTGGAAAGACAGGCTTACAGTTGAACATAAAGAAAATAAAAATCATGACCACTGATGAGTTGCATAACTTTCAAGTAGATGATGAAGGCATTAAAATATATTTTAATAGTATTTTTTAATAATTGTAAGATGCTTTGAGTCTTAATCTGGGGGAAAAGAAGTATACAAATAAATAGTACTAGTAGTTGATCAAGATTTTCCATACCTTGGCTCAGTTATTAATCAGAATGGAGACTACAGTCAAGAAATTGGAAGAAGACTAGGACTTGGAAGGGCAGCTGTGAAAGAGCTAGATAAGATTTGAAATGTAAAAGTATATCATTTAATACTAAAGTTAGGATTGTCCATGCCATTGTATTTCCAGTTTCTATGTATGGTCGTGAAAGCTGGACAGTGAAGAAAGTTGATATGAAGAAAATCAACTCATTTAAACTTGCTGCTGGAGACAAGTGTTACAGATATTGTGGATCATTAAATGGCTCCTAGAGCAAATCATGGCTTAACTCTCTCTAGAAGCCAATATGGCTTCTGAGACTGTTGTACTTTGGCCGTATCACGAGTTATAGGGCAGACTAGGCCCTTGTTGCTGCTACCTAGAGTTGGGCTTTGACTCTATTTTTATTTCTAAATACATTTTTGTTTCAGAATAATACAACAACAGCATCAACAATAACTGGAGATACTTTTTTCTAAGTCAATCATAATGTTTTTAAATTTAACTTGTTATAATTGATTAGTTGATTAAACTTTGCGGTGTGAATTACAATTCCCTTTACATGCACAGAATTGGGTGGAGAGAAGGAATCCACATTTTGGTCTCCTTCCTAGCTCTGTGATTCCATTGAGTTGCTTGAGTCGGTGTGCCTCTGAAGACACAACTGAATGCCTAATGAGTCCTGTGCAGTTTGTTCTAGTCTTTCAGAAGATCTGATTATTTCCTTGCCTAAAATTTCTCTTTCATTTACATTATATATATATTAAAAATTACACAAGCAATGAGAATAAGAGGCATATGATGTGAGCAGCTTCCATTCAGACAGGGAAGGGGTGGTGTTTATCAGCCTCATTCATGATGTTTAACTGCAATCATATAATCGCTGGTAAAGAAAATTGCTGCCTGCCTTGTATTGTTTGTTGCAATCCAATATGGAATTTGACCTTCTGAGAAGAAATCTGTTCATGTCATCTGACCCATACCCGCTGTTAAACTAAGCTGACAATAGATTCTGGCTTGGTGGTAGCAACGTCCGTAACTCTAGAGAAATCTGGCCAGACTGTGGAACAATGACAGGGAAGAGTGTATTCTTGCGAGTAGATCTTTCACATTGTGGACTGCTGTTCTGCTAGGAAGATAAATGTGAATAAAAAGCCATATTGCCCAGCTGTTTGCTTTATGGAACCCATACAGGCATACTTCAGTTACAAAGCCTCTGACAAAGAACGTCCTTTTTACAAAGTCTTTTTATGCCCACGTGCTCCCCCCCCCATTTTTTGCTTGTCATCTGTTTAGCTGGACATTTTTAAGCAGTGTTGGAAGTGGGAGGATGGTAGGGAAGGGCTGGGGAAACACAGACATTTGGTGTTGGGTTGCAGCAACATAACTGCAGTAAACAATGCAATTAAAAAAACTCCGACAGCTGGGAAAGAGCAGGAGTCTACTCTAACCTATATTACCAAAGCTATACATGTCTGCCTTCAGCAGTCAAGATAAACAACAGCTATCTCCAGAATTGATTACTGAACATGCATAAACAGCAAAACAGAGGGAGGGGGGGACGGACAGATAAGCCTACCTCACCAACTTCCTTCAGCATCTTAAAGAAGCATAGATCTATAGGTCTGAACACCAAAATCATAAGATCACTAGTCTAGAGCCTTCAAGTGATCTCTAGAAAGTTCAACATGTTCATTTTTACTGTCATCCCTCCACATCTGTGGTTTTGACTTTTGCAGATTTATTTGTGGTTTTGATTAATATGTACTCTCTATGAATCTAATCTAGGCCCTCCAGTGCAAACTTCTCCCAGAAGTTGGCCATAGAGTTGCATTGGAGAACCTAGAAGTTCCTAGAGAAAACACTTCTCTAGGCATTTCTAGGTCCTCCAGTATGAATTTATGATCACCATCTGGCAGATGTTGACCATAGAGTTGCATTGGAGGACCTAGGGATTCCTAGAGAGGTGTTCTCTCAGGTAAAAAGAGTAGTGTTTTTTATTTCTCTTTTTTCCACATTTGCGAGGGTCTTTTGCTCCTAACTCCAGCAAACGGGGAGGGACCACTGTAATTATTCATTGCCTACCTGGCAAGATTGTTTCCTTTTACTTGTGCATATTGTTAGTGTTGGATTAAAAAGTTTGTTAAAGCATCTTGAATTGCTCTTGCTTTTTGTGGTGTAGGAATTTGTTCATATTCTAGGTCAACTTTAGGAAGACAGTAAGAGCTTCCTGACAGTAAGAGCTGTTCAACAGCAGAACACAATCCCTCAGAGGGTGGTGGAGTCTCCTTCTTTGGAGGTCTTTAAACAGAGGCTGGGTGGTCATCTGTTGGAGGTGCTTTGATTGTGTGTTCCTGAATGGCTGAGGGTTGAACTGGATGGCCCTTGCGGTCTCTTCCAACTCTGTGATTCTGTGATGATTCTGTGATTCTTTCCAAATTGTTTCTACCTTTTGTACTAAAGAAGTCATTCCCAGGAACACACCCACTTAAGTTAAGTGAGGTGTACCAGTATATGACTTTTTTGTCATTTCCACTTCATGTCTTTCACACTGAAACAAGTAAATTTAGAAAGAGAATGCTAATACTAATTAGAGAGTGCAGAAGCCTAAAACAAAACAGAACAAAACAAAACAAAAAAATGGAAATAAAGCATCAGGACCATGGACAGAGAATTGGTTGTACAGATATTGAACAGGGTATGCATCCTTAGGTGTTGCACCAGCATTGGTCAATAGGTAGCTTTGCTGTATTGCTTTATTGAGTCTCTGTGTTATTGCTTCCTGGGGAACAGTTACCTTACCTTCAGGGCAACGTTTGCCCTGGCCCTGAACTGTACAGTCTGTGTTGCTGGTAATATTTTTGAAGATTTTGTTGCCATCAATGTGTCACAGTGCAGAAGGTGAAATATTGGACTCTGTGGAAATTTCTGAAGATGAGTCACTGGCATCTGAGGATGCTAGAACTAAAACTATCATGGAGCTGGGGTCAACAGTGGTTATCATTAATATCTGAGTCGCATTCTCTGGATTCTTCCACTTCTGTGGAAGAATCCGTGGCAAAGAGTTCCCCAGATGCTAGGAATAACAGTAAAGATGAAGTACAATAACATCCAAAATCTACTTTCTAATAAAAATGAAGTTGCTGGAATCTTTAGAAAATACTCCCCTTTCCAAAGATGGGTTTACTGAGTTATATCTTGTTACTGAGTTATTGTTACTGTGTTACATCTTGATAATGAACTGCTATACAGTCTGCTAGGTAATCCCACATTTTACTTGTTGGAAGATTTTTGCATTCTCTTTCCCCTTCTCTAGATAGACAGGGATTTCCTGCATCCAACCCACCCTCTCTCTCATTCAAACTAACCATGTGATTTAGGTCACTCCCTCTTTGGGACATTCTCTCTCAAGATTTTCAACTCACCTGTCGGTTTTCCATCTTCCTCTTCTCTCAACTTTCTTTGGAAAGATGGTGAGATAAAGATTTGTTTTTACCTGAACTATTCACTAATGATATTACGATACAGCTTCTATGTAAATATAGATTAAAGCCATTAGTAAATGTTTGTTTTGAACTGACAGCTACTTGTGTTGTTTTTGGAGTCAGTCTCAGTCCTTAGGGGACCTGTATATGACAAAGGCATTTCTGCTAATCTGCTGATTTAAAGCTAGACCCTAACAGGCTTGCTTTTGACATTTTTGATATTTAAATATTTTTGTTTCCTTTACAAAGACTAAAGTCTTAGGAAACTTAAACTTCCCATCAGCAAAATTATTGTTGTTTGAGTGGAGGCTAAACTGGTGTAATGAGCAGATAAATTTTGCAGTAGGATAATAATAATAATAATAATAATAATAATAATAATAATAATAATAATAATAATAATAATAATTATTTGTATTTCCCGCCTCTCCCTGTGGATCGAGGTGGGATTACATCAACAAATTAACACAGTATAGATATAAAATACAATCAATAAAACACTGACATTATTATTAATTCAGTAAAATAGCTAAAACATCTAGAACATCTTAAACATTTAGAAAACATACATCATAATCAGAAGTGAAGCATTTTATCTTAAAGATCTTCTATAAGAGGTCAGATGGATAACCCCACTGGAAGAGATCTGTCTTAAGTGCCTTCTTAAAGGCATCGGTGATAAGATGGATCTCTTCCGGTAGGCTGTTCCATAGTTTGGGGGCTGCGACCATAAACGATCTATGGGAGGTTGACATTAACCTGGGCTTATGGTATTTCTAACAAATTCTTCCCAGATGTTCTGAGAGTGCGGGCGGATTGTGTAGGGAGTGGCATTCCAACTAGGGCCCAAGACATGAAGAGTCTATAGGAACTAAATAGTCTCTATGGCATGTCTTGTCAGACAAAGTTGATGTTCCGCCAGCGGCACTTTAGTCATTGCGCAGTCCATTCATTTGACAAAGATTTTCCGTATACCAGACTTTTATTTGAAGTGGGTTGGAAAGGACGCTCGGGAACAATAGTGACTTGAGCAGTGGTTCCAACCTTCCTAATGCCACGACCCTTTAATACAGTTCTCATGTTGTGGTGACCCAAACCATGAAATTATTTTTCATTGCTACTTTCATAATGTAATGAAATAGGTGTTTTCCAATGGTCTTAGGCGACCCCCATGAAAGGGTCATTCGACCAACCCGGGGTCCCGACCCACAGGTTGGAACCACTAGTCTCGAGCTTGGTAAGGTCGTTACTCCAGGTATTGACCAAGGCTTCGATAGAGTCACCATCATTCCCAGCCACAGAACCCTCTAGTGCTTCCTGGAACCTTTTGGGTTCCATCAGCTTTTGAGGGTGGACCTTTTAATAGGTCCTCCACCTCCGAGGGGGATATGGGTAGTAGCCTTCAGTCCGACTTGACCAGGAAATGGTCTGTCCATGACAGAGCAGGGGTGTGAATCACCTCTGCCCACGGATGCTCTGATCCGTACTGAAGACCACATTGAGTGTCTTACCAGCAATATTATATTCTGGAAATAACAATGTCAGGTATGCTTCAATTAACAAGTTTTTTTTGGCATTATTTCTTTAGCCAAAAAAAAAAAAAAAAAAAAGTACAAAAGGCAGAAATAACATGAAAAGATAGGGATATAATAAATCATTATAAAATCTTTATTTGTATCCCGCCCTTCCAAACGATCAGGGCGGCTTACAATGATGCAGCAAGTGCAGCAGAATACAAAGGTTAAAACATATACACAACAACAACAATAATCTAAAAAACAACAATAAAAGCCCCTTAGCCCAACCTCATGGCCACGGAAGAGGAGGGAGGCCCACAGGATATTTATCGGGGAATGCCTGCTTGAATAGGAAGGTTTTGAGGTCCTTCCTAAATTGGGCCAGGGTGGTAGATGAGCGGAGCTCCGTGGGCAGCGTGTTCCAAGGCTGGGGCAGCTGTGGAAAAGGCCCTTCTCGAAGTGGAAGCTAACCTGGCCCCAGGCACCTCAGTAATTGCTGCCCCAGATGTTCTGAGGGTGCGAGGCGGAATGTACGGGGAGAGGCGTCCTTTAGGTATCCTGGGCCCAAGCCATTTAGGGCTTTATAGGTAATAACCAACGCCTTATATTGAGCTCGGAAGCGGATGGGCAGCCAATAAGATCTTTGCACAGGTGTTATGTGGCTGGTCCTGGATACGCCCAGTGACCAGCCGGGCTGCCCATATTCGTACCATTTGCAGCTTCCGAGTTTGGGATAAGGGTTGCCCCATGTAGAGTACGTTCAGAATCCAGTCTCGAAGATTGACCAGAGCATGTACAACAGTTTCTAGGTCCCTCTGGGCCAGGTATGGGCGCAGCTGGCGAATCAGCCGAAGCTGATACAGGTGCTCTTGACCGTCGCATTCACCTGAGCAGTCAGGTGAAGCGACGAGTCAAGAAGCACCCCCAGACTGCGCACGGAGTCCTTCACAGGGAGCGGTGACCCCGTTCAGGACAGGTGGAACCACCGCCATTCCTGGACCAGGGGAACCTATCACTAGTACCTCCGTTTTCTCTGGTTAGTTTGGTGGTTTTTTCCTCATCCAGCCCATTACTGACTCCAGACAGGCCACAAGAGGAGAGACGCCATCCCAGTCATGCATCAGTCTGGAGAATAGAGAAAAATGATTTGGGTGTCATCAGCGTACTGATAACCCAGCGCCCCATGTCTCCGGATGATCTCTCCCAGCGGTTTCATGTAAATGTTAATAGCATGGGAGACGAATGGCTCCTTGAGGGACCCCGAGTTTTAAGGGCCCGCTCGTCGGAGCACACGTCTCCCAGTGCACCATCTGGGACCTCCCAGAGAGGTGGAGCGGAACCACTGGAGCGCAGTGCCCCCGACTCCCACCTCAGCCAGGCGCCCAGAAGGATACCATGGTCTATGGGATCGAAGCCGCCTGAGATGTCCAAGAGCACCAGCAGGGACACGCTTCCCCTGTCAATGCCCAGACGGAGATCATCGACCAAGGCGCCATGGCTGTCTCAACCCCGTGACCCGCCCGGAAGCCAGTTGAAATGGGTCCAGATAATCCTTCACCAAGACCGACCTGAAGCTGGATGCCACCGCCCCCTCCGATCACCTTTCCCAAAAATGGTAGCAGCGAGACAGGCCGATAATTATATGAACCAGGGGGTCGAGGGAGGGCTTTTTTAGGATCGGTTTTACAATGGCCAATTTGAGATCCGATGGAAATTGCCCATCCCTCAAAGAGTATTAATTATCCGGCGTAACAATAGCGTTACCACCGGTCCCCCCTGGGCCGCTAACCATGAGGGACAGGGATCAAGAGAGCAGGTTGTTTTCCGAACACTTCCGAGATCTTGTCCACATCTCGCGTACTCACCAACTCAAACTGATCCAGTGTAACATAGTCCACGGAGGCTCTGGGCACTTCTAAGCTAGGTTCTGCCATAATGTCGCGCGTTCAGACCTTCGCTTATACGAGAAGTTTTTCCACAAAAAAGTCGTTAAACAAGTCACAACAGGCCTTAAAGGTTCAAGGACTGGTTCAGGGCGGGAGGGAGCTGAGTTAGCTCCCTGACCACCCTGAACAACTCTGCCGGACGCGACTCCGCGGACGCCAATACGAGCACCATAGAACGAGTTCTTTGTTTGCTCTATTGCCTCTCCGTAGTCCTTTAAACAGTTGGTCTAGGAGAGTCTTGTCATTTAAGCAAAGGTGTTTCCCGCCAACGGTACTCTAGCCGTCGCAGAACCCGCTAACTCGACCGGAGATCTTCCTATACAGGGCTTACGTTTTGGAAGCGGGCCTGAGAGGGCACTTGGGAGCGATTCTGTGTATAGCCACAGAGAGACCGGTATTCCAAATACCGGTAAGGGCATCAACAGAGTCGCCGTCATTCCAACCGTGAGCCCCCTAAGGCTTCTTGGAACCTCTCAGGTTCCATCAGCCTTCGAGGGTGGACCATCCTAACTGGTCCACCACCCCCGGGGGGGATTGGGTAGAAGCCTTGATTTCGCCTCTACCAGGAGTGATCCGTCCATGACAAGGGGGAAATATTGGCTATTTCCACCCACGGATTTTCCGCCTCCGAACAGAAGACCAAATCGAGAGTATTACCCGCAAATGCGTAGGACCCTGTATCAGCTGGGACAGGCCCATGGCCGCCATGGTCTCCCTGAATTCCCGAGCCGCACTGGATGGAACATAGCTGGCCGTGAGGGGAGATGTTGAAGGCGCCCAGGACAAGAAGCCTGGGCGAGCACATCAGCCCTCGCGACCAGCTGGTCAGCTCGTTAAGGGAGTCCGCTAATGCACGGGGTGGCCGATACACTAACAGAAATCCCTAGACGTCCCTAGCCTTCAGGTCAGGTAATACACTCGATATAGGAGGCTGTCGGATGTGGTTCCTGGTGAGGGACACGGTGTTCCTATGTACCAAGGCCACCCCCCCCCCGCCCACCTAACCTGCGCTGGGTCCTTCACCGAGTACCCGGCAGGCAGGGCCTGAGCCCACACGCATCCCCTTCAGGCCCCAGCCAGGTCTCGGTAATGCAAGCCAGGTCACACTTAGAGTCCTCCCGGAGGTCCTGGAGGATGTGGGCTTTGTTATTAAAGAACTGGCAAATGTAATATCGGAGCCATTGGCAATAATCTTTGAAAACTCCTGGGAAAACAGGAGAGATCCCAGCAGACTGGCGGAGGGCAAACGTTGCCCCATCTTCAAAAAGGGGAAAAAAAGAGGATCCCAACAATTATCGTCCCAGTTAGTCTGACATCAGTACTAGGAAAGATTGGGACTGGAGCAGATACATTAAACAGAGAGTCTGTGAACATCTAGAAGGCAATGCCATAATCACAAAAAGTCAATGGGTTTCAGAGAAACAATCATGCAGACAACCTGATCTCTTCTTTGATAATTACCAGCTGTTGGTAGATGAGGGAATGCTGTGGATATAGTATATCTTGATTTCAGTAAGGCCTTTGACAAAGTTCCCCATGACATTCTTGCAAACAAGCTGTTAAAATGTGGGCTAGACAAAGGAACTGTTAAATGGATCTGTAATTGGTTGACGGCCGAACCCAAAGGGTGCCTCAACAATGGCTCCTTTTCATCTTGGAGAGAAGTGACCAGTGGGGTCCCACAGGGCTCTGTCCTGGGCCCAGTGCTATTCAACATCTTTATCAATGACCTGGATGACAGAATTGGAAGCATACTTATCAAATTTGCAGATGTACAAATTAGGGGGAATAGCTAATACCCCAGAGGACAGGATCAAGATTCAAAATGACCTGAATAGACTAGAAAGCTGGGCCAAACTAACAAAATGAAATTCAACACGGAGAAATGTAAGGTATTGCACTTAGGGCGGAAAAATAAAATGCACAGATATAGGATGGGTGACACCTGGCTGAATGAAACTACGCTGTGAAGGGTCTAGGAGTCCAAGTAGACCACAAGTTGAACATGAGTGAACAGTGTGTGCGGCAGCTAAAAAGGCCAATGCTTTTAGGCTGCATCAATAGAAGTATAGTGTCTAGATCAAGAGAAGTCATAGTGCCACTGTATTCTGCTCTGGTCAGCCCCACCTACGAAATTTGTGTCCAGTTCTGGGGCGCCACAATTCAGAAAGGACATTGAGAAACTGGAGCGTGTCCAAAGGAGGGCGACAAAATGGTGAAAAGTCTGGAAACCATGCCTGATGAGGAACGACTTAGGGAGCTGGGGATGTTTAGCCTGGAGAAAGAAGGTAACAGGTGATATGATCGCCCTGTTTTAAATATTTGAAGGGATGTCATATTGAAAGAGGGAGCAAGCTTTTTTTGCTGCTCCAGAGAACAGGACCGGACGAACAATGGATGCAAGCTGCAGGAAAGAGATTCCACCTGAACAGTAGGAGGAACTTCCTGACAGTAAGGCTGTTCGACAATGGAATGCACTCCCCCGACGGAGGGTGATAGAGCTCTCCTTGGAGGTCTTTAAACAGAGGCTGGATGGCCATCTGTCAGGATGCTTTGATTTGAATTTCTGCCATGGCAGGGGGTTGACTGGATGGCCCTAGTGGTCTCTTCCAACTCTATGATTCTATGATTCTATGATTCTATGATTATAGACCTGGCATTGCACAGAGCAGCGACAGGGTTTGTGGCACGGTTGGAGAGACCTCAGGTCCTTTAGGTGGGAGGGGGACAGGAAGGCGAGATAGTATGATGCATCTATCTCGCCTTCCCCTGGAACGGAAGTCCCTTCTCCCACCGCCATACCTCCCCCTGCCCCACACTACCTCTATTGGGGCTCCGCCCACCAGGTGTTATCCCGGCCCAGGCATCCCCGCCATCCCTATCCTCCCCCCACCCTTCTATGGCTGTTAAAGGAGCGAAGGTAGCCACTGCAGGCATCCTCTGCTCCCGGGCTATTCTAAGCCTCCTACACCCGCTGAGACTGCACAGTCCCAAGCAATGGCGTCGCAGTCGGTGGTCCTTGGCGAGGAGGCGGAGGGGGGGCGTGTCAGGAGGGAACCGGTTGCCCGGCTTTTGTACCCGCTGCTCTCACCAAGCGGGCCTCCTCCCTGCTTCCCCCAGAGTCTTAAAGGGCCCACTCGCACCTGGCCGCCAAACGCCAAAGCCAAGGCCGAGCCCAGAGTCTTAAGCGGGGGGTCTGCCGCGAGCTCCCCAAGTTTCTCCATCACAAAAAAGAAGAGTAGTGTCACATTCAGCAAACTTTTACCAGAACCAACAACAGGCACAAGAGAAATACCTAGGTTAAACTCTGAAGAAGTAAACACAAGCATTTTTGACCTTTCTTAGACACAGGAATAATTACACACACACACACACACCTCCACCAAATTCTGTTTTTCTTATGATTTTTATTTTGGTGGCCAGACTATGCCTTTTTAAATGTGTGTGTGTTGGGGAGGGGACTAACTGGTGAGACAGTTTATCTGTTCTCCCCATTTCTCTCTGCTTTGCTGTTTATATATGACCATTAAGAGATTGGCAGCTCCTATTTACCTAGCCTGTTGTAGGCAGGTGCACATACTGTACCTGCAAAAGGATGGGATAAAACAAAATCCCATTCTTTCCTAGGTCAAGCTTTATTGCAAAGTGTACTGCAGACATGTTGCTGCAACGCAACATCGAAATACTGTGTTTCTTCAGCTGTCCTTCACCTGCTCCCAATTCCTGTGCTAGTAACACTCTTCCAGACAGAAGGAAGGAGAAAAAGGGGAACTGGGTAGATGTAAAGAGTCTTTGTAAAAAGGAGCTTCTTTTCTTCAGCTGTCCTTCACCTGCTCCCAATTCCAGTGCTGGTAACACTCTTCCAGACAGAAGAGAAGGAAGAAAAGGGGAACTGGGTAGGTGTAAAGAGTCTTTGTAAAAAGGAGCTTCTTTATTAGAGGCTTTGTTCACTGAGAATTCCTGGCTGGTTCTAGGAGTTGTAGTCCCTCAGAGTAAATTTTCCGAGCTCTGAGCCCCTGTGAAACTCAGAATAAGACTATTCACCATGGAGACATCACATTTCATAATCAATATTTCCAGTTACAGAGATTTCAGATAGCAAGGTCAGGATGTACCCTGCCTGACCCAGAGAACCACTGTCAGCTTTGCCAAAGACTGCCAGTGATCTGATGGTATAAGGTACTTCCATGTGTTCAGTCTGTGAAGAGCTTTGTAGGGATGTCAGGAGATGACGCCGAGGAAAAGAGAGGTGATAAGAACTGTAGCTAAGGGGTGTTGCTGCAGTCTCACCCTAATGAATGTCATGAACATAAGGTAATCATCTGAGAACTGAAATGTCAACTCTTAATCCTCTAGTGTGTTTTTAATCCAGCAAAACGTCGCTTCTTGAAGAAGTGTTATTGCTGTCTTAACTTTGTGGTGTGCATCTTAAAATCCTTACTCTTTAATTAATCTGTTTGGTCTTTCCGAATTGATTTCTCCTTAGCCTTCTGTCGTGTGTGCATGCTGGTTAAATCCTAGGTTTAAAGGGCTTCTGCAGGGATGTCTTTATTTTAAAAGGGCATGTTTGAAGATATTCCAGTCTTAGCACATGTTTCTGCACAAGCTTTTCCTCTCTCTTTCCCTTACATATTGTTGTTGGTTCAGCAACACATCCTGTGGTAGTTGGTCAACTTCATTTCTGCAGAGACTGGAAATGGCCTTTCCAAAGGGGTACATGTGCCCACATGAGCTCGGGGCTAAACCCCAACTAAATCACAACTGGTCATTAGAGCTGGTTAACACAACTGTTCAATAAATCCCAAAGACATGGGTGAATAGCCAGTAAACTAGTGTCAAGCTGAAATGAGCCAGAGTTGATGCCAGTGAGGTATTCAGCATGAGGAGAGGTCTACAAAGGTGTGTACAAGGGAGACATAGGCAGGTCTTTGAATACTGGAGTCTCCGACTGCTTAGAGCTAATGACTCTCTGAACTTGGGGAAAACAGTCTCAAATTAAACATGTGCTTCCTTGCAAGTGAGTGTGAAGCTAGGCAAAAGAAAGTGTGTGAGAGACAAGGTGATCTCATATTGGTAATCACATTGGCCCACAACAGGTCTGACAAAAAGCTTTTATTGCCAGGCTAGGAAACCTTTGGCCCTCTAGATGTTTTGGACTAAAACTCCCACAATCTCTTATCATTGGCTGTGCTGGCTGGAGCTTCTGGGAGCTGAAAGTTTTATCACCTGAGCTGTTCTGGCATGACTGTTCTGGGCCGCAGTGGCTGGGTGCCTTTGACTAGCACATGAAGGTTAAATCCCTTATCCCTGTCATTTCAGGCCACAGGTTCAAAACCCACAGTGGGCTCAAGAGCTGCCACATTACCCATGAGCTGTCTGCTGTGGAAGATATAGCCATGCAAGGATGTGTGCTTTTAAATATTGCATCAGAGCTGTGGGTTCCTTTCTCAGCTGCCGTAGCCAGTTAGGGCTTTCCTGTCCATTTAGTAACTTAGCTGGGGAGTTTCTGCACTTAAAACAAACCCAGCAATGTTCAGTTACACATCACCCACAATCATGAGAGACTTATTTCTCTGCCATTACAGGAGCGCAGCACTGTACATGTTATAGCAAGCTGAATAGTTTGGATTGCTGTTGTACTTTGTCTCTTCCGATTACTTTCCTCTTGTGGAGAAGGTGCTCCTGTGCCTCCCCTCCTTGCAGATCTTGCCTCTGGTATAGCTTTGGCTGTGATCTGATCAAGTTCTCTCCTTTGTCCTCACTTTGTTTCACAAGCAACATTATTACTTACGCTTGTAGGAGGATATGAACAAGAGGCTCATGTAATTTCCTGCACACCTGAGGGCTGCCTCCAGTTCTTGCTGCCTTATTGTATGCTGAGTGTTCAGAGCAAAGAATGGCATGGCTGCTCTGTGGTATGAAAAATATCCTCCTGCAGCAACCCCTTTCTCCCCATGGGAAGATAGCTATGTTTTGGATCCTGCCTGAGGCTTGTGAAAATGTCTGTGCTGAGAGTGTCCTTTGCTTCTGAGATGTAGTTCTGTGGCATATTTCACTCTTCTTTCTTCCACCCAGCAGTTCAACATTCAAAGATTTGGAGGGAAACAGCCTGAAGGACAGTGGGCATGAAGAGAGTGACCAGACAGACAGTGAACATGATGCCCAGCGTGGTCTGTACTGTGACACGGCTGTTAATGATGTTTTGAATACCAGCGTCACTTCCATGGGGTCTCAGATGCCTGAACAAGGTAGGTTGTGTTGATTTTTACAGGGGTTTGTAGAGTGCACAAGCTCAAAGTAGTTGTCAGTTGTTTGTGACCTGTTGTGCTTCCTTCATCGTCATTAGCCCATGGATGTAACAGAACGCTTGTGAACATTGTGACTGTTCAGGAGGAAGGCAACAGGATACTGACAAAAATAGTGTCATTCACGAGAAGAAAGTGAAGGGCCTGTGGAATAGTTCATGCCTATGGTAATGGAGGGTTTATCAGCAATTGTATCAAATGGGAGGTTGTGAGCTAAGAAGATTTGGTAGTTAGTCTAGAAGCAGAGGGATTGAATAAGGCAAAAACAAAAAGGGGAAAGTTGAGGGAAGGCTCAACTGTTGAATATCATATCAATTCTTTTAATTAATCAACTCCACATTTAGCTGCATTTCTGCCCTAGATCCTTTATCTTCAAAGCTAAATCATGCAATAAAATTATTGGATTAAACTCTGTCCTGTGAATCTTGCTGTTCCTGGATTAACCTCTGTCCTGTGAATATTGCTGTTGCTTATGACCATTTTTATGCAGTATGAATACTGTGTTTTAAAAAGCCCTCTATTGTGTAAGAAACATAGCAATGGTAGCATCCAAGCGGGACATTTGGAGGAAGCAGAGCTGCTACATGTCCTCAATTTCCAAAAGAGAGGGCTGTCTATGCTGAAGCCTTTTCCACCTCATGCCAAATATATAGCAGTTAACGAAGGAAATGTACTCTGAACAGTTTCCTCTTCATTTTAACTTTAACTATCGTAGGTATGAATCTGACACTGAACCATATTTTGGCAGCAGTCCCTGTTTGCCTGTGTTTTGCTTGTCCTCCAGGGAATCTCCCTCTTAGGAGCCATGACTTGCCTCAGGGCACTCATGGCTAGGATCCAGTTCTCTCTACTTGTTTCTATATGAGGAACACCATTACTGTGGGCTCCAAATGCACATCCATTCATAAAAAGAGACACTTTAGAAGTGTAACACATCTGTTTCTCATCCAGGCGTGATGTTTTGAAAGTGATGTTTGTGCCGCTTGATAAATGATGTTGGCTTGACCCTGTTGCAAAATGTTTTTCTTGTAAGTGTATTCCCAAGTGATCAATTTTCTGCCTGCTGCAGAGCCATTCCCCAACACAGTGCAGGACCTTTTGGAAACTTGTTTCCTCCCTTGACTGTTGCAATGTTAGATGTCACTTGTTGAGGTTCAGGAAAGATGAGAATGTATTATATGAATACACATTTAAGGATATTATGCAAATCACTTGGAGCATTGATAGCAATCTTAATATCTGAATGTGTACGTGTCTGTGTGTGTGTATTTGTGAATGAAAATGTATACCTGTAAACTCGCCTATGATTCTTCAAGTGTGTTCATTATATGTGTCCACAACAACTCCCACCCCTCCAGCTATCAAATTATAGTTGATGTTTGTGAAAGGGGAGCTTCTGAAATCTGATCTGTTTCATATGTGATCTGCCATGGTTTTTTGGTGTGTCTAATTATAACATTTTTATGCTGCTTAATAGCCAGAGTTCACCAGGGTATGTGCAGTACAATGGAAAAAAAATAAACACAAACAATAAGGATAAAAAGTGCACATAATAAAAACCAAAAAGATGGGGTTGGGCTGTATGGCCCTTGTGGGTCTCTTCCAACTTTATGAATCTATGATTCTCTGATCACAAAGGTTTAAACCAGCTGCAAAATAGTGCTAAGATCAGCAGTGAGGAGAGAGCCACCACAGCCACTCAACCGGGGGCAAAGAGAGCAGCCCTGGGCACTGCACCTGAGAAGTGATGAGGAGGAAGGTGCCACAGCTGCCCAGCTGGGCACAAAAAGAGCAGCCTGGGCCTCTGCCAGTGGAGCAGCAGTGAGGAGGGGCCACCATAGCCATGCAACCAGGAGATGATTGAAGTCTCATGGACCATAGCTAAAATGGAGAGATCCATTAACTCTTCTTCCTTACAAGGGAACTTGAGAGTTCTTGGAGGGTAGATTTGTGTGTGGGGAGGATGTGAGGTGGGTGAAGGGTCCTGAAAGGACTTTGAAGGGGCTTCTAAGGACTTGGGGGTGTGGATTGGAAGAAGGAGGAACTGATGAGGGTCTTGAGAGGGACAGGTGATGTATAATCATTCTTTGTCTAGAATAAAGTTGGGGTAAGCATTAAGATGACAAAATCTACTATGGAGCAGCAATAACAACAACAACAACAACAACAACAACACAACAGCAACAATAATTTATTTATTTCCTGCCTCTCCGCAAGGCTCGAGGGAGGGGGAACAACATGTTAAAATACAAAACACAATGGAAAAACTCATGGACTCTGACTTAAAATACAGCCATATAAAATCATTAAAATACCCTCATAAGAGTACATATGCAATTAAAAAGTCATGATTTAAAATTGACTGGGTAGGCCTGCTGGAAGACGTATGCTTTAATGCTGTTTTAAAAGCAATCAGCATTTTCCAGAGAGATGTAGCAAGATCAGTGAAAGGGTATAACAAAGTCAGATTGAATCATATCAATAAGATTTCAAGAAAAACTTATCAGTATTACCATAATCCAAGTCTATGCACCAACCGCAGAAGCAGAGGAAGAAGAAATTGAGAGATTCTATGATGGAGTCCAGAAAGAAATTGACACCAAACAGGATTTCTTTAATCATAGGTGACGGGAATGCATAAATAGGAAGCAGTGCAGAATAAAAAATCATAGGAAAATTCTAGGATAAAGAAATGAAGGATGAGAGCTTCTGATAGAGGCCAACAATCTATTCATTGCAAACACTTTCTTCATACAACTGGAGAGGAGATTGTACCCATAGCCATCACCAGATGGCCAATACAAAAATCAGATAGACTACATATTCGGAAATAGAAAATAGAAAAGCTCTACAGCAAATATGAGACCAGGTGCAGACTGTGGCACAGACCATGGACTACTAATATAAAAAATTAGAATAAAGCTGGAGAACACCAAACCAGTCATCGTGAGGAAATACAATCTGAAGAACATCCCAGCAGAATTTAAAGATAAAGTTAAAAATAGTTTTGCATCATTAAACTTAATTGACCAGGAACAAGAGGATGATTGACCCAAAACACAGAAGAGCTATATAAAAGAGATGATAGGAGGAATGACTCATGGGATGAAGAATCATATGAAGATGAACTCCAGATTTTGGAATGTGAAGTGAAAGCTGCGTTCAAAGCAATTGGGAAGAATAAATCACCAGGTAAAGATGACAAACCCATAGAACTATTATAATCTACAGAGACAGAATCTACTTTAGTTCTAACTGAAATGTGCCAACAAATATCGAAAACAAAACAATGGGGTTCAGAGACGGCTGCATTCTATCACTCTGTTTGTTAAGCAGGTATGCAGAAAATATATGCAGAACAGGTTTACACTTAAAGGATGATGGAATTAAGACCAGAGGAAGGAATATCAACCATCTATGATATATAGACAACACCAGATTATTAACAGAAAACAACAAAGACATGGAATAATTACTAAAGAAATGTAAAGTAGGAAGCGCAAAGACAGGTTTACTTCTGAACATTAAGAAAACAAAAGTAATGACCACAGAGTAGCTATAAGAATTCATCTTAGACAATGAGAACATCAAAATAGTTGATTTCCTATGCCTTGGATCAATCATTGATCAGAACAGAGACAGCAGTCAAGGAATCAGAAGAAGACTAGGACTGAAAAGGGCTGTGAAAGAACTCCACAAGATCCTAAAGTGAAAAGATATACAACTGAACTGTAAAGTTAAGATTGTCCAAGCTATAGTTTTTCTCATCGCCATATCTGGATGTGGGAGTTGGACAGTGAAGAAAGCTCATAGGAAGAAAATCAACTCATTTGAGATGTGGTTCTGGAGGAGAATGCTAGGGATACAGTGGGTGGCCAAAAAGAGAAACAAATAGGTCCTACGACAGATCAAGCCAGAATGCTCTAATTATTATTATTATTATTATTATTATTATTATTATTATTATTATTATTACATTTATTTTATAAAGCGCCGTAGGCATTACAGAGTACTTTTCAAAGCAAAACAATAAAAAACAGATAAAAGCCTGCCTACTGCATACAGTGCAACCAACAAGAAGGAGATATAAAATTAATAAAATAAGATTATACTAAAATGCCATGATGATTAAATTGAGGATGTTTTACTTTGGCCACATCATGAGAAGGCAGGATTCACTAGAAAAGACAATAATGCTGGGAAAGGTGGAGGGCAATAGAAAGAGATGAAGACCACATACCAGGTGTATAGACTCAGTCAAGGAGACCACAACCCTGAACATGCAGGACTTGAGCAGAGCTGTTGAGGATTGGGGGTCTTAGAGGTGTCTCATGGGATCACCATGAGTTGGCATTGACACAAAGGCAGTTAACAACAAGATCTAAAATACTATGAGAATAAAAAAGTCTTCACCTGATACCAAAATATATGTATTAGTGAAGGTGCCTGGTGAACTGCTCCAAAGCAGTTGGTCCTCAGACAGGAGAGATGCAGTCTTCTGCCTCTGTCTCTGAAGCCCTGCTAGTTTGGTAGAAACTACCAGAGCTTGTACTCCATGACCATAGACTTCAAGAACAATGAGTGGCAATGTAGGACTTTGTGAAGCCCCTATGTACTTCTCATCTAAAATTACTGCCCCCGAAGTATGTTTGCGTATGTATAGGAGAAAGCATTGGGGCCCCGTTCCATCATCAATATGATTTTAAATATTTTTCTTCAAAATTAAGTTCAGGGATTTGTCTTATTAATAGATATGAAATTGAAGGGTTCCCCCCCCCCATTTTTCTTTAGAACATTGTGTCTCAGATTTGGGGGATTTTTTAAAAATAGATTTTCACCATATAATTAGAGAATCTTCACTAGCATTTAATAGAAATCTGTACAAAAAGATGTTTGATCCCTGAAAAAAGGCGGTTCTTCACTTCAAAAATCTTATACATTGAGGACCTGCTATAACTGTGTCAGAGAGAGAGAGAGAGAGAGAGAGAGAGCTCTTCCTTAAATTAGTGCTAGTTTCCCCCCCTTCAAGCACACTCCAAGCAAGATTTTTTAAAGCCTTTTGCTCTCTGTATGTATTAATCATTTATCCCATAGAATAAAACCCCCAGGAAGCAAGTGAGAAGAGATGACCTTTTCTTTCTGTGTGCATACCATTATTTCTGTACCTTGTGTAAATTGCATGAAGAGCTTTCCGTCAACAAAACCAGACTCCAGCACATAAAAGAGTCAGTCCTACCATTAGGTAGGAGGCAGCCACCTCAGGCAGCAGATTTAGTTAAGGATCTGCTTTCTTCTTATCTTTTTTTTAACTGAGGGCCAGGGACAGAAAGAGGTGATTGTGAGATTTGCTGTTATGTGTACCAAAATAAATGGCCTGGCTTTGTGTGTCATGCACAATTAGATTTGGCCTGATGAGGCAGCAAAATGTCACCTGCTCACCCTCTTGCTCACAGTGGTAAGCAATATATTGCATTGCTCTTTAAATTATAGACACTATTTTCAAATTAGCACAGTGTTTCTTAACCTGTAGTCCATGGACCCCCCCTTGGCGGACGTGATGTACTCACAGGCGGTCTGCGAAGGCTTGCAGGCTGCTCAGCCTATTTCCTCCCCATGGTGGCTTTGTGACAGGAGCCAAAGCAGAGGCTGACCGGATAGCCATTCAACCCACTGCTATTGCAAACTGGGAGGAAGAAGTAGGAGAAAAGTCTTCTTTCCCCCTCCAGCATCTCTAAGGGAAGGTGTAACAGATTTGGTATTCTGTATTTAATATTCAGGTATTACTACAACTACTACTACTACAGTGGACCCTCAGTATCCACTTGGGTTTGGTTCCAGGACCCCATGTGAATGCTGTGGATGCTTAAGTCCCATTATATACAATGGGGTAGTAAAATGGTATCTCTTACATAAAATGGCAAAAACACAGCTGTCCTTTTTGGATTTAAAAAAAAATGCATAGTCAAGGAATGGATAGTTGAATCTGTGGATGCAGAATCTCTGGATACAGTGGGCCGACTGTGTTACAGTCAGACCTTCGTATCCGTGGGGAATCCATTCTGGACCGCGCAGATACAAAAAACCTGAGACCTCAAATCCCATTGTTCCTAATGGTGGCACAATGTGTGCAGAGCTGCTACTCTGGCCGCATGCACGCATCGCCATTTGGGAGGAAGAGGCTTGTCATCCGTGAATGATCAAATCCACGGATGTCAAGTCTGTGAATGGTGAGGTCCCAATGTGTTGTTATTATTTAGCTTTTAAATCTTGAGTTAAGCGTTTGGGGTCCAGGCAACAAAAGATATTCAAAGGAATTCCCTGGTAAAGAAAATGTTAAGAACCATTGAATTAGCATACTGTATATTGGTTTTACACAAATCTGTGCTGCCTGTTTTGGTGAAGTCTTTCCTTATTTTTGGTAGCATATACCATGATATATCATATGATTCATGATTGGCCACCCTACTCACTTGCTATTCATTTCCTTCAAGCCCTCACCCAGAAAAGATAGCAGTCTTATCTAATCTTAAGAAAAGAAGGCTATGAAATGGCAACACGATTTTACATCTCAACTGAGGAGTGAGGAAGAAGGAAAGAAACTCTTTGAAAGTTCACTTCTTGGCTTATTCAGTGAAATGACTTTAGTTAACCCAGCCAAACCTTCTAAATGGGACTCGATGACGGTTACTTTCCAATTCCCCACCATGAGCCATGTTTAATGGGAGAGTGGTGAGATTGTTCGCAATAATGTATTTTCTAGACAACCTTCTTATGGGCAGAGATGAAAAAATTAAACATTTATAGATCTGTGCTGTAGAAGTTTAAATTCTTCCCAGACCCAGGCTGTGTCTGAAATAGCATAGCATTTCTTATTCTCCTTTGAGAAGCAAGATGACTTTGGAAAAGGAAGAAAAATGTTTCAGATGAGGAGGTGAGGACAAAGGTGGCGAGGACAGGGCTGGGCCAGGCCTTCCCCAGACAATTTGTTGGCTGAGGCAAAGGACAAGACAGCCTTTTCCATGCACAGAAGTTGCCTGGACGATCCAGTGCTGGCAATGGGAAAGGGTCTCTCATGTTCCTGGGGGCACCAGTGTAGTTTATGGGTGGAGAATAGGCTATGTACTGTACTTAACACAACATAGGGAAAAGGAACTCAACAGGGACGGAGGGTGGTGTCGCTGCTGTCCTCCAACATTTGAGGTGGTTGCCTTACTGCCCAGGGCTATCCCTGGGAGAGGGAGATTCTTTGAGATGGCATTGTTGCCATAGGTCCTTGAAATCTGTACCTGTTTCATATTTTGGAGGACTCTTGTGCAAGGTGTCATTTTAAGGGGATGCTCTCATCTTCTTGTCACTTTCACTGCTGCCTCTTGGGAGTCTCTTTCTGTATCCAGTCTGTGGAATTTCTGATCAAACAGACATAGCTGGTGAGAGCAGTCCCCTGCTCCTCAGTCATGAATAATTTCCAGAACACCCTGATCCTCAATGGAAAGCTAATTCCCCTTTGTTCTGCTTTTTTTTGTGTGAGAACAAACATTTCATCATGGAGTGGAAGCACCTGTAAATTGAGACTGCTGCAGAAGCTCAGGAGCTTTCAATTACAAGCTGCTACCTCTAGTCTCTCACTTCGTATTGCACAGAAGAAGTGCAAAATGACTTAATATATTCCATGCAAATATTATGTAAATTATGCTTAGGTGCAAATAAGATATGCACACACTCTAAGTTTGGCAGGCCCTGGCAGCTTTCTAATAAGTACCTAGGGTGGTGATCCCCACCATTCTAGCCATCTTCTCTCTCTGGTGACTATGAATCCAGCAGATTTATATCAAAACACTCCTCACTGCAACAAATATACTCCCAGTGGATTCCATGGAGGATGCCTGAATGTTTTGAAGCTACTAAACTCAGTGGCAAAGAGGGCTTTCAAAGAGGAGGGATCCTAGTTATCACAAGATCCTATGGGTCATAGTGGTTATGATATTAGACAAGGACTAGAAAGAACTGGTTTCAAATTACCACTCAGCCAGGAAGCTGAGTGTTGTTATTAGAATAATATTGGGGAGATGGACTATGTAGTTTGCCTTGACCTTCTTGGATGAAAGGTGAAATATACATTTTTTTGTCTTCATCTTTGTGTTATAGCATTTGAAAGCATTATTGTATTTCATACAGTGGAACAACATTAACAACGCATGGGTGGCGCGCACACCATTGCTCTCTGCCTTTCTTCCACAGATTTCAAGGGAGTGTACATTTTATTTCATTAATCCATTCATTGTCTGGGCATAGATGTGCCTGCATCAAATACCTTTCTATTTTGCTCTGGTCTTTAGTTACTACTTCCCACTCCTCACACAACTTAAAGCATGCTTGAAGTGGCTACTGTTATTCTGAGGGAAAAGAAGCTGAATGGCCAGGATCTACAGTGCGCTACCAGTCTAGATCAAGCCCCTTGTCAGTTTATTGCTGAAAACTGCTATTTGTTCTGCTGGCTGTACAGTAGCCCTGTGGGGGTAATTATTAAGTGGAGTCCTCAGCAGAAAGCTGGCATAGTGACCCAGTCCAAGAATCCCATGGCTGCTTTTTATGTGAAATAAAAGTGGCCAGTGTGGACACTTTATAAAAAAAGTAAATAAAGTGACATTTGGACCTTTCACTACTGGCAAGAGCTGCATCAAAGTCTGTAGCTGTTGCTGCAGGACGATCAAGGAGGACTTGAGATTCACAATTATAACTTTAGCAGTCAGAAGATGATAGCAAAGAGAGGGTTACTTTAGTCAATAAATGCGCAGTTGCTGACTGGTGATGCCTACCAGAGTGACAAGCAAGTCAACTGAGGGCTTGTGTGGTGGCAGCCAGGATATCCCTAGTCTCCACTATTGTCTCTTGACAACGATCAAGAGAGGTGGAAATTACTTTTCTTCCTCAGTTTTTCAGGAGTAGTGTTTTTGTTAATGGTTCTTATTATAAGTATAGTTCTTCAGGGGCTACTGGGGCCTGACCTCCCATTATGAAGAATGAAGCAGTTGTTGCAGGTGGTGGGGACTGCATCCACACCATGGTACAACAACAACAACAACAACAACAACAACAACAACTCAGAGCTGAGTAGATCCCAAATGCCTCACTCTGAATTGTTCTCAGAACCCAGCATTGTGCATAATATCCTTAGATATTTCTTGTATTGTGACAGGAGAGGGACAATTTAAAAGGTAGTGGGAATCGGGCCCAAAAGGTGCTTCTGACTCAAAGCCTATTACCTGGCAAGCTATAGGCTACAAGGGTGCTATTAACAACCACCCATTTATGATATTATATTATTATATTATTTATATCTTGCCCTATATCATAGTATGCGCTAGACCCATTTAACCCACGTCTTTTTGATGTTGATGTTTTCTGTGTCTTTTTGGATAAATTGATTCTGCACAAGTGTGAACGAGATGTGGATTGTAATCTATTTAAATTTGCCCTTCGGCCGGCTGGAGTGGGTCAATTTTGAACCGATTCATTTGTGAATGTGAACGACAAGTGGGTTATTTTACAGGGGAAAAATGTGATCGGGAAAAATGTAGTGGGAAACAAGCTCCACTGTCGAATTGATCCATCGATTCACATCACAAACCACTTTTTTTTGCAAGTGGGAATGAAGCCTTGAATCGAGAGAGAGAGAGAGCAGAACCCTCTAATACTGGAGCTTCTTTCAGGTTTTGTATCTAAGATATTAATACATTTATTTGGATGTAACACTATTATGTCCTTGGGTGCACATGCTTCATAAGCGTGAAGTCCTTATGATTAGATGTTGCCAATTTTGTTGTGGAGTTCATCACCCAAAGCCCCTGTCTAGAGAATAAATGCACCATGAAAGATGGCCCTTTCTGACCTAGTCAAGTACAGCAATGGCCCAGAAGATGCTGGGGCAAGCCAACACCTTTAAGATTTCATTGATTTTGTTGTATCTTTAGTATTGTAGTACACTGTCGTAGATATACGCTTGCTTCTGAATACCATTAAGTTATGTTTTAAATTAAAATGTGAGATTTTGCCTACAGCGGAATCCTTACTAGAATCTGTTTCACTACAATCCAGTTTGATGTGCTGTCATTTGTATGATCAGACTTCCATATCCACTGATTTTTTAGCCACAAATTCAAGCATCCACGGTTTGAAAATATTCCCAAAAAGTATAAATTCCAGATAGTAAAACTTGAATTTGCCATTTTATATAAGGGACACTGTCTTATTAGATGCCATTGTATTTAACGGGACTTGAGCATCCACAGATTTTGGTATCCACAGGGGATCCTGGAGCCAAACCCCAGCACATACCAAGGACCCACTGTATGCAATTTTCAGATTGCTAAAGATATTTCCATACATAAACACTTTGCTCTCACTTTTACTGCACTGATGATAGGTAGTGTTAGGTACAAAGTCTACAAAATCTATGATGCACAAAACATACAGGGTTTCCTATTATTATTAATGGTAGGGAGGCCGGATGTCAAAATGAATGTAACGATCCGATATCTGAAAAGTCATGTGGGTTTTTTTCCCCTCCAGGTGGCAATTCTCAAAAATTTTGCACAGTCCTATTTTAGACCTGATACCAATGCACATTATGATCACAATCTTCAGGAAATCTGTCTCCTCACAGCTGATGTATCTGCTAGGCTCTTGGACAGTTTATTTGGCAATCCTCTCATTTAGGATTTCTCCACTAGACAAAACTAATGAGAGCTGACAGGGAATGGATGGGAAATCAGAGGATCAGGTTTTAAAGTGAGAAGAGAGGTAAGGCTACAAGGAGATCAGTTCGCCCTATTCCCAAATCTGGAGTAACCTAGTCAAAATGAGAGACTTGACAATGTCTGACCAAGCCTCTTCCCATTACAGTGAAGCTTGTGACTGGAATCAAGTTGCCATCCTCTGTGCTTTAATAGAGCGACTCTCAGCCTTGACCCCCTGAGCACTCTCCTTGGTCTTTACAGGAAGTCCATGGCTGTTCCCTTTCCCTCTGCTGAATTATTGAGGCTTCTCCTCCTCCATAGAGTCTCTGCTGAAGCAGAGTCTGTCTGCACAACATTATATAAAAAAGCTGTGGTGGGGGAGCTGGAAGGAGGGATGCCTCCCCCCTCAGGGAAGCATCTTCTGGACTCCTGCCATGCATCTTATTTTAGCAGTCGGAATGGTGCCCAGTGCTTCTTAACTTTTTGATGGTTTGCATGATTGATTAGAATAATTTCATCAGTTGAAAAGATTGCTTTTAATTGTTCTAATATGCACCCAATTTAGAGTTCATTACCACACTGAATTGTTTTCCTTCCCCTGTTAATTGATACCAAATGGAACATACCGGAAGCCACACTCATGCTTTGTTCCTGTGATTGTGCAAGCAGAAAAATACCTACCTATGAGTTACTAACTTGTTTGCTATTGACGAGACAGACCTGTCATTCCAAATGTACTCAGTCTATTTGTTTGTTGGCTTTTTTATTGTTCTGAACTTTCACGTACTTGGTTTGTTTGCAGGAAAACAAGGCTCCTGAGAAACCTATGCCTTGCTAAATCCCACAGTCTATTAGAAATTGGCTGTAAAAATGTTCAGTGTTGAATGGTTAGCTCTTTAGAACCAAATGGATGTTTAAAACACCTGAACTGCATCCCACATTGCTGTGGCATGGTTTTCCTAAATTCTTTGCTAACAAAAGCAGGATATATTTAAGCCACTCACTGCTATACACTTTCCTTCATATATTTTAGCCATATGGGAGAGTTCATGAGGGTACCTATATTGCATAGAGTCACTGGGTATGTTAATAAAGATGGTGTGAGGAACCAGCTGCCATCCAGATGGTGTTGTACTGTGGCTTTCATCAGCTACAAAGAGACTGGCCAGTTGTCAGGGATGATGATAGTTGTGGTCCAACTTCACCTTGTGGAGTTACTGGCTTACCTTAACTTAAGTACACTTACTTGAGACACAGGAATGGACAGTTCTTCAGAGAAAACTCAGGGCCAAGGGGAAATACAACTGTGAGAATATCAGCCCCTTTCCTCTTCTGCTGTAACACAGGTAAACATATAACCCTCCAAGTAGGCCAAATTGAAGTTTCACTAAGTGTGTGTACATGTGTAAGGCACAACACTAATAAACTATAGCACTGTTCCTTGAAGACTAGAAACCCTCCTCACTTCTTTGTACCATAAGATCTCAGCAGACATTCCTCAAATACTTTGAAAGGTAGAAACATGCTTAAAAAAAACAAAAACAAGGAATCAATGAACTGTGTTACTGGATGGTACCTGAAGGGTCATCTAGTCTAATCCCCTGCCAATGCAGGAGCTACAATTAAAACATCCAAATGGCTGTCCAACCTCCAATGAAGAAGATTTAAAAACTAATGGAGAGTCCACCACCTTTGGAGGTAGTCTGTTCCATTGTCAAACAGTTGTTATCATCAGATAGTTCTTCCTAACAGAATCGGTTTCATGCAGTTGAAAGGGATCTTAACAGAGAAGAAGAAGCTGAATTATGCATCATATTTACAGTAACAGCATAAACATGTTCTCCACTTGAGGCTGGCATCACTCCTTATTGCCCAAGGTCCACAACCTAGCAGGGTGCCTGCTGCCAAACTCTGGATTCTGCTGCTCTATCACTTTGCAGTTGCAGCCTGTTTTTCAGCCCTCTCCAAGCAAGTAAATAGGAACACGGAGAAGCAGTAGCAACCTTCTCTTGCCTTTCCCTTTCCTTCTGGGCATGTTGTTCATTGGGGTAGACAGGGCACATGGATGGGCAACAGCAACAACAAGTCAGCAGAATTACTCGAGGAGGATTCCCCACAAGCACATCTTGATTGAAGGCCCCTTAAAATGTGAAGCCAGCATGTCCAGAATTTGACCAATCTCCTGGTTTTACTGCCTGCCTGGGATTGTACAAATTGCAGAATTTCCAGGCTTCCTGACTATCTGATACTTTGCTCATTCATTTAAAGCATTTATAGTCTGGCCTTTAACCAAAAAGGCTCCCACAGCAGCTACAAAGATAAATAGCACGACAGCTATAGCTTACAGGCTTACAATCTGAATTTTAGACATGCTACACAAGGAGTAAGGGATCAGGTGAGAGAAGGAAAAAATAAATTTCTCTTTACAGTTGCTATAATGACCAGCTGGATAGAATTGTTCAGATAGCTTGCTGCAATGCCTGCTGCTGGGTGATAGTTCTGGGGAGAGAAAGGCTACGGGGTTTAGCAGATGCGGTGGAATAGCCTTGCATCTCTTCTCTTCCTTTGCAGCTTGCCTGTTAGGATGTGGTATGAAGCTTGGTGGCCTCAATTGGCCTGGTTGAGTCATGGGCCTTGCTGTAGGCTATTTGCTTCCTCTTTCATTACTAATGCCACTGATGATACAAATGTCATCACTGCAGGATAGATTGCAGGAATGAAAACAATTGTACGTTTATTGCAAGCCTGATTTATATTTGCACAGCAGACCAATTTTAAGTACAAATGGGTTTAAAGCCTTACATGTGAAAATGCACTAAATTCACTTTGCCCTGAGTAGCTCTCCTTCCCAGGCGCTCAGCAGAAGGGGAAGCTGCCTGTGCGGGAATAGCTTCTGACACTGCAAAGCTGCGTGGCACTGTGCTCCATAAACGATGGCACGGACCAGATGCTCATAGCATAATTGAAAATTCCATTTTATCAGAATAGCATTTGCTGTCAGAAAGTTTTATCTTTACTTCAACAAAGAGGTTGATTAGATCCCTCAGGGCCCGAATTAGCATCTTTGAGGCTGGATACCCTCTTTTGCAATTCATGGAGTTATTCCTCCTTTGGTTTTTTGCCCACACTGAGTGCTTTAAAAAATAGATAGAAGCAGTGCATGTTTTTGCCCTCGTGCAAACCTGCCTGTTCTCAAAGTTTGGCTATTTTTTTTTTTTTTTGCCACTCACTGAAGAGAATGTGTTAATTTCTTCAGTCACATTTTTTTTCTATTGCACCTGAGCTTATAACTCAAGTTGGTTAAAAAAATACTTATTTTAGTGTAGGCATACATCAGTCATCTTTTAAAATGTTGAGTATTTGAATTTTCTCTTATGAGTAGAAAGGATTGCTAAAGGTAAAAGCAAAGGTTTCTCCTTTGAGAAGGTTGTCTAGTAATGTCCAGTTGTAGGGGGCTATGCTCATCTTTGTTACTAAGCCAAAGAGCCAGCGTTGTCAAAGATCATGTGGGCAGATGACTGCACAGAATGCTGTTAACGTCTGTTTATTTACTTACATTTTTACATGCTTTCGAACTGCTAGGTTGGCAGAAGCTGGGACAAGTGACAGGAGCTCACTCTGTCACGTGGCGCTTGGGTCTTGAACTTCCAATCTTGCAATCATCAGAGTCAGTGTCTTAACTACTAAGCCACTGTGTCCAGCTTTCTGAAATTCTGAGGTTTGTGGTATGGGGACTTGTGAGGTGACATGACAGGCAACACTTAAATGACAAACACTTGTTCCTGAGACAGGGTCCAAGTCTAGAGGTCAGTGGCAGAACCATACTTATTAGGCAGAATGAGGCAAACACGTCTAGTGGCAGTTCCCTTGCACTTTCTTCTGAGCTCTGTGATCATTTCTTTCTCTTGGAGCTATATGTACCACACAACTTATCCTGCGCCTCTTAAACTGGCCTCTTCTCCTGTAGTGTCACAGAGACAGTGATGTGACTTTATCAGGAAAATTATGAATTGGGGAAAAATGTAGCATCCTAAATGGAGCATAATTTGATTTAGCATTTTTGACCGATATTTGCAAAGCATATCTTTTTAATGACCCAATAGCCAGTAAATAGCTGCCTTGAATATCAGTTTTGAAAAGAAAGGTATGGTATAGATGATGATGATGATTTGAATTGAAATGCTTGCTTGGAAAAATAATAGTAAAACATACTTAATTATGATTTAAGTATTACAGGCCCAGTTCAGATGGGTAGGAAGCGCCGTCATGGGGCCAAAACTAGGGCTCGGGAGAGCGCAGCAACCTCACGCTCCTGAAACCTAGTATGTGTGGGTGGTGCCATTATTGAATGGCACCGCCCACACAGGTGTTGTGTCTATGATGTATGGGCATCTGAGCGGCAAAACGTCTGTACCAGGAAGGGGTGTCATAGGGCTGCATCTCAGCCCTTACAACATCACAGCTGTGTGATTCTCTGTCACCTTGCCCAAATCTCCATAGGCCAATGAATGGTCAAGTTAGTGGTGCCACAGGAGATTAATAAAGAATTCTGACCTCCACAACAATAATAAAAAAATATGTACACAGATGTAGATTGGACAGGATGTCTTCCATAGTTTAAATTTAAGATGGGAAAAGCACTGAAGACAGCTGACATGTTCCAATCATCTTCTTATGTGAAATGGAGGGGAAACAGTTTTGGTCCTTGCCTCAGGCAGCAAAATGTCTTTGTTCAGCCCTGCTCAGTGATAAATGGATTGAACAAGAAATTGTGGCCACTGCTAATCTGAATTGAGAAACTTGGAACTTTATCATACCAGCATACTGTCCCGCCCCAATCATGGCAGTTTAACAATTGCACCATACCATGTTTGGCATCATATCTCATTACATTTTCCCATATAATATTGGTTTGGTGATCCATGTTTGCATGATTTCTTTTCTGCAATGTGAGTAAGAGGGGAACAAGTGAATGTGCACATAGCAGCCAGTTTTAGGAAGGTGTTGGCAGCCACAGTTTCTACGAGGAGGAGAGGAGCAGAATCACACCCATTCACACCACAGAAGCAGAATTGCAGCTGAAGGGACCTATCACACCAAGGCAGTAATGAAGTAGCAGCAAGTTTGAGAGCCTATTGATGGGTTTTCCCTGTCATTGAAAAGATGCACTACAGTAACAAATGGAATGCAAAGCAGCAGCAGGACAGACATGCCGTGTGATAAGTACCATCGAAAGATGCTTTTATCCTGTTAAAATTCCTCTTTTATACCCTTATGTGATTAGGTTCTTACACTTTCACCCAGAAATGAAGCTCCTGGTGTGCATCTCAGCATGCAGGGCAGACTGGATCAAAGCTATTCTTTCTTAGACTCACACTTTTGTAAGAATACCAATGTTCCTTGCCTAAGCAAACTGTATGAAATTCATGGGGTCACCACAAGTTGACAGGCAACTGGAAGGCACATACATACATTTTGGCTTAAAATGCAAAACAAAAATTCAACTGCTGTCAGAGGAAGAGGAAGTGGAGAAAAAGAGAGGTTAAAATTGTGCCAGTGAATATCATTTATAAGCAGCTGAGTTGAAGGGCACACCAGTAATTTCCTTTGTTTTGTACGCTGAAGTTCATTAAATACATCAGGCATTTGGAAGACTTTCTCTAATTCCCCCTGCCCCCCTCCATACCACCTTGTTACATAAAATAATATAATGTTGGAATGTATCTTTCATTGCCGTTAATGAATCCAAGGTCACAGGAGTTAGATAGAGATTGCAGCTATAACTGTGTCTCTGTGCCGGCAACTGCAGGAAATGGCATCCCAGATGGGAACGCACTGATGATTTCCCCTCTGTTTAAAGGCCACCTGGAAAGGAAAATGAAAGTCGAGCATGTGGCCTTTCTGTCTGAGACCTGGAAGGTATTTTCAATTTTAATATATGTTTTTCTGCTTGTGCTCTCTGCTTTCCCCCCAACCAAGTAAAAAATGCCATGGTGCCCATCCTGTGTGCTTTTCAGCTCTCTGGGCAAATTAGAAAATGAGTCAGGCTTTTTGAGAGCACAGGTTCTAAGGAAGCAACCAGTTAATTAACAAAGTTGAAACAGGTTTTGTTTAAAACCTCAACCTTTTCTTTTTGTTAACACCTACATGGTGCCTCCATCATACAGACACTGATGATGGGAAAGCTTACGCAGTTTGAATGGATTTGTGTATTGAAGCAACTGGAACCACATGGGGCAGGGGTATTGAGTTGTGGTTATAAGCCAGAAGAATGGGAGACGACAAAAGGTTTACACATCTCTCTCCCTTCCTGCTGCTAATCTTCTGAGAACTGAAGCTTTCTAAAGAAGTTTATCATTGATTTTTAAAAAGTTAGGGCTTTAATATGGCATATGTGTGTAAAGTATGAGCGGCAGTGTGGTATAGAGAACCAGAAAATCAACTTCTAGTCTTCACTCACTCTCATTCAGCCTGACCAACCTTATAGGGTTATTGTGAGTATAAAGTGAGAAGGAAAGAAAGGCAAGATATACATGTAACTAAGAAGGTGTGTAACATGTAGTTTGCTCTTACCTCCTAGTTCAGTTTCTTACAGATATGTAAAAAGCTCTCCAACATTTAGTGGATGGGGGGAAGGATAGCACAGAATATTTTTCTTTGGCACGGGACAGACCATCCAAAAAGGATGGTCTCCTGGCGCTTAGCTTTGGTCTGTGGGGAAGCCGCAGCCTCCAGACCAGCTGTAGCCTCCAGACCATGGGTTTTTCTTGCGGTGCCATTATGACGCCGCAGTGCGCCAATGGCGCACTTGCTACGTCACAATGGCGCCATGGCATGCGAACACTAGTTGTCCATCACGTAATGATGACGGCACCCATCTGTACAGGGTGCCACCATTTTGACACCCTTGTCATGTGCGAGGGGCGAGGGGCATCTAGAAGTGCCGCCCCTCACACGTGGTGAGGGCACCCTATCGCGCCCATCTGAACCGGGCCTTTGTTAGGAAAGAAAGGGTTTACATCATAATCATGAGCAACCCAAAATTCTCAACTGAATCCTAGAGTTTTGCTGGGATACTCTGAAAGATATTTTCATCTCTAAAGTACAGTATATACTCAACTATAAGTTGAGAAATTTATGCCCCAAAATTGACCCAAAAATTTGGGGTAGACTTATGTAAGGGTCAATACACCAGTAATACTTAGAAGGGTCCTAAAGCAAGCAAGCCTGACACCCCAGTCTCCATTGAACACCAGTTCTTTCCCTCTCCAGTCCGTTTTGCAAGCCTTTGCTTCCTATTGGCAAAACTCCCCATTTAAAAACACTTGCTTCTCTCTCTGGTTCGTTTTGCAAACCTTTCCTTCCTATGGAAAAACCTCTCCATCTAAATCTATCGGCTACTCTCTCTGGTCCCTTTTGCAAGACCTTGCTTCCTGTGGAAACAACTATCCATTTAATTCCACTTTCTTCCTTTCCCAATCCGATGTTAAAACCTCTCCTCCAGCACCTGGGAATCAGTTGGGAGAGGTCCAGAGAAGGAGAAGGAGGGATGGAAGGGGTATTTCCCCCTTTCTATCCTTCCTTATAGCCCCCTAAGTTTTACCCTAGACTTATCCATGGGTCATATCAAAATCCAGGATTTTGACCCTGAAACCTTCCCTCAACTTATACACGAGGTCGATTTGTACACAAGTATATACAGTATGCATTTTCTTATCATACCAGCAGCATTTCCGGTGTTTAGATGTCACCGAAATATACAGCATTTCAGTCTATAGTGCAAGTATGCAAGAGTAAAAGCTACTTCCCAAATGTTTTTTAAAACTGTACAGTCATTTACAATTATAACAATTATAAAAATGGACATTCAAAAGTGCCATACATATATAATCCTATACAGATTGAATTGTTTAGAAAACATCATACCATAGTGACAAATGTCAAGGTGGTGGGTGGACAGTTATATAATGTGTGTTAACAAAGTCAATAAAAGGAAGCCATTTTTCATTAAAAAAAAGTCTTGGTTTTGTTGCATCAAATTACATTTTATTTTATACCATCGCTTCTGCATTAACTAATGGTCCCAGACTCTTCTTTCACAATTCTGTCTCTCTGTTCAGTTGAAAGACAAGATGGTACAAAACCATTTTGTTAATACATGTAGTTGACCCAAGGAAAGCAGTCTTGATACATCTGAGATTTAAGACATCTGTCTACAACTAGCTGAGGCCATTTGGGTCATGTTCTCTCTTTTTAACAAGAACTATGTCCAATCAGGGTCTCCTCCTTGTTTTTTGAGGAAGGATTGTACTTCCTTCCCTCTTTCTTCATGAGTTTGGGTCTTGCAAACAGTTAACGTCCTTTGCTTCATATTTAGCAGTAGGGTAGGTGTATGAATAAAAAGGAACCTTCTGCTAACACAGCAAGGAAGCAGTTCCTGATCTGAAACTATAATCAGTCTACATAGCTAATGAGTCTGAAAACAGACTGAACCGCCAGAGTTGGCACTAGAAAGCATGCGTTATAAACTAACAGTATCTTGTTAACCTTTTGGTGTTTCCTTCATGACACTAATTAGAGCTGAAATAAAACTACCATGTGTGACTCTCCAAGCTGAAATAGATAGATAGACAAGGAGACAGACAGATCACGTTTCTTAGACCACCTTTGTATGGTTCATTCACTTTTTCATTGTGATCATGTATGTATATTTTGTTCCATGGTGGAGGTACAGCTGGTGGCAGAGCAATGATGCTTAAAATGGCAGAAAAAGAGACCTAATCTGAAAGTACTTTGTGGACTTCTCTCTCTGCTTTGGGGGAAAAGGTGTATTATATGGCTTTAGGTGTTGTGTTTGCAGACCTGTAGAATAATAATAAATTGTTCCAATTAAGATGGTTAGAATAACTTAATAATAAGGTTACTTGCATAATCTGAGCAGGACATTTCAGGATGAGAAATGTGTTTGCTCTGAAATCGGTGAATTGTTCAAGACTATTGATTATGCTACTTAAATAGGAAAATGTGTATTTGTCATAGCAACCTGCATCAATCTTGCTGCTGCTCTGAAACCCAGGTAGTCATTATAAACACTGAATTGTATCCAGATTTAACTGTGTTTTGGGGGAGAGGAAGAGATAGAGCGAGGGAAGGAGCAAGGCTGGGAATGAAATATAAATCACATGCTAATAGATAATGCCTGTAATTACTGGACATGTTCAGCTTGGTAAAGAGAAGATTGAGGGGTGACATGATCATACTCTTTAAATAACTCAAAGGCTGACACAAAGAGGAGGGTGCAGGCTTGTTCTCTGCTACCCCAGAGGGTGGAACTAGGTCTAATTATTTTAAGTTACAGGAGGGTAGATTTCGAGTGACCATTAGAAGGAACTTCTTGACAGTAAGAGTGGTTCAGCAATGGAACCAATTTCCAGCCCCTAGAGAGGTGGTGGGGTCTCCTCTGGATGTCTTCAAAAAGGCTGGACAGCTGCCTCCTCGGTGAATTTTCTTGCATATCTAAAGAAATGAGTTTACAAAAAAATATTTTTAAGGGAAGGTTGATGTAGTGGTAGTATATCCTTTCACCACACTAGATTCCATTGACTGACTTGGCACTAGGAATGTAAAGAATCTTGATAAATTCTGGAAGAAACAGGCTATTAGGCTAGTCAGTTGAGGAACTGATGGGCCTTGCAAGACTTTATCGCATAGCCCTTTGGGACATGATTGGGGCATGATGGAAGGGAGTGGGATGGGACCAGAATGGGGGCTATCACCCATTTTATCGCATGCTGGAACTCTGCTGATGCTGCCAGAAGTTCCCGTTCTGCCCCATATCCATCCCAGAGGAGGCGATTTTCAGGAATGTTTCTGAAATGTATCTCACCCAGGTCTTATTTTTTTTAACACACACACACAGTCAGAAATATAAATTGAAAGAGGGGGGAAAGATGTTGTGGACTTGTAGAAAAGAATCAAGAAATATAGGTTAAACACCCACTTCAGTTAATCACTTCTTCCCTGAGAAGTCTGTAAACCAAGCCCTATGAGGAACAACTAAGGCAGCTGGGGATGTTTAGCTTGGAGAACAGAAGGTTAAGAGGTATCATATTGAGGAGGTAGCAAGCTTGTTTTCTGCTGCTCCAGAGAACAGGACCCGGAACAATGGATGCAAGCTACAGGAAAAGAGATTCCAGATCAACATTAGGAGGAACTTCCTGTTCAACAGTGGAACAAACTCCCTCGGAGTGTAGTGGAGTCTCCTCCTTTGTAGGTCTTTAAACAGAGGCTGGATGGCCATCTGTCAGGGATGCTTTGATTGTGAGTTCCTGCATGGCAGGGGTTGGACTGGATGGCCCTTGTGGTCTCTTCTGATTCTGTGAAAATATTTCTTCAATTTATGTGCGCATCCTTTGAGAATTCATACCTATTTTTCAGTCAAATAATTCTCAGGAGAGGTATTATAATACAAGCCCCACTCAAAGTTTGCACATGTGCATACAACTTATCAGAGCATGGAAAGAAGTTACTTTTTTGGATTGCAACTCTCATATTCCTCTAGCCGGTATCCATGCTCTACATACAACTCAGCACTCCTTAGTCCTTTTCTAAACTCTGCTTGCATGCCAGGACTCATAAGACATTTAGCTGGCGCACTGAGCCATAGTGAGGTTTCCTTTAATTCTGCAGTCCTAGGGTACGTTGTACTTGGAGTTAAATCTAGTGGGTGGTTGGGTTGGTGAGTGGGGAATGGAGGCAATCCCCTGGAAGCTGCTCCTTCTCTTGCTGATGGATGGGGCCAGGTTAGTTCTTCTCCTTCCTGTGAGATACCCCCAAGGATTTGGGATTGGAAGGTCCAAGGCTGATTTCCTTGCTCACTGGTTTTCCACCTATAATATCAGAGAAAGACATGCTTTACAGGTTGTGCCTAGGACTTGGCAGTTGCTTGAGAACCCCTTAATTGTTGGTTTTTGTTTTCCTTGCTTTCTACCCTCTGCAGAAATAAAGAAAAGAGATTATACAGTCCAGCAATAATATAATGGCAGGATTGCTCGTTTCACCTTTCTCCCATTAGCTATTTAATTTCAGAATGAACAAGTGAAGTTTCTGAAATCCCTAATGGGAAAGCAGTGGCTTTCTCGGTTCATATTAGCTGCCATGGGGTCAGCAAGCCACAACTCTTGAGAGAAGCCACAAAAAGGACCTTTCTAATTTAGTAAGAAAAGTAGAAAATATTTGGCTAGAAAGTATAAGGTATGGGGTTTTGGCTTTTGTTACTTTCATTTCTCACTTTGTTGCCAAGGCACTCAAGCTTGTTCCCAGTATGAAAAAAAGCTGAAAAACTATTAGTTTTTCACAATGGAAAGAGGGATGAAAAAACGAAAAGAAGAAAAATGCAGGTTCCCTTGACGTTGCAGGTGATAGTTCTGGGAGGGGAGGGGTCAACAGGTAGCTGGTCTCAGTCAGGCCAAAGGAAGGGGCCCAGCCATCTTGTCCCTCCTGATGCATTCAGGTGTGGGATGCCCAGGTCACCTTCCTCTCTTAGGGAACTTATTTGTGCATAATTGTAGAGAGATGCTGCCAATTTCTTTCTTTCAGTTAGACTCAAAGGTGCTACAAGATCTCTCTACATACAGACTAACACGGCTATATCTTTGAATTGTGCAGAATTGCTTTGTGTATGACCTATCCAGGCAATATATTTAGAAAATTCACAAACATATTTCATCCTAAAAAGCAGTACTCTCTATTTTTTACCTTTTCTGGACCACAACTTTCCAAATGGGCATGTTGGCTGCAGGCCTGTAGCTAGGCTGGGGCAACCGGGGCACAGCCCCAGGGCCTCCGGCCAAAGGGGGCCCCAAATGGTGGTGCGCCAAGGTGGCACCTGCAGCACATGGGAAGACCTAGGAGCATGCGAACGCTCTGACCTACCAAGCCCTACTTTCTGTCCCAGGGCCCCTAAAGGCCTGGTTGGCTGTGGGATTCTGGGAGGAGACCTGTAGTCTAAAAGTTTTTGAACACTATCACTGACTTGCAGCTTCTTGAGGGCTCCTTTCTTTCAAAACTGATCTCTGTCCATCTATCTCTGGTTTAGTGAGCCCCTTATTTAACTATAAGCTTCTATTACTTGAGTCAAATTGGATTTATTCTACTGAACCTGCCATTGTAGCATGTATCGTCATGTCAAACTGAGTGTACATGGAGGGAAAAGAAAACTGTTCAGGAGCCCACCTTTGCACTGCTTGTGGATTGCTTTTTGTTTTTAAAAAGTATCCTCTTAAAGTAAAAGCCCTGGCTGCTATGTTTCTTATCTCTGAGGAATTGTGTTTTTTTAATGTCAGTATGTTCCCTATCACCATGCTCCTGGGCTTTAACAGCTTGCCATGTTGCAGCAGAAAGTGGTACTGATTCTTTTTCTGGAATCTAGAAAAAAATAATGCAGTAGCTTTTATCTGAGTCCCTTTTTTCTTAAGAAACATAGTCCTTCATGTAGGTTTTTATGCAACTTCCTCATCACTGGGAGCACTTGGGAACCTTCTGTTAATTAGCAATATGCAATTAGCATGGATGTTTTATTCTGTACAAGGCAGTCAGGTGTGCAGTCAAAACAGTACACTGTTTCTTACAGCTGTTTCTTACATTTATTCTTGCAGCTGAAACATTTCCTTGGTGATATGGACAAATGTTCTTGCCCTGCAGAAAACCTCACCCACCGTTTCCCTGTTTGTATGGCCTGGTACAGACTCGCCCCTTTTTGTGCTGGATTGGGACCAGGGCAGTCTCACTGGCAGCCCTGTGGCCCCAATCCGATGTTTTTCTGGGCCACAGAGAAGCGGCAAAATCTCACTTGAGAGGTAGTGCTGGAGAAGAGTGCTAAGGATCACATGGACATCCAAAAGGACAAACAAATGGTTCCTAGAGCAGATCAAGCCAGAAACCTCCCTGGAAGCCAAGATGACCAAACTGAGGCTGTCATACTTCAGACACATCATGAGAAGGAAGGACTCATTGGAAAAGACAATAATGCTAGGAAGGTGGAGGGAAGTAGGAAGAGAGGAAGGCTACATGCCAGATGGATGGACTCTATTGAGGAGGTTTTATGGGGTTGCAATAATTAAGCAGAACATTAGAGGACAGAGGGTCTTGGAGATATCTCAATAGGGTCGCCATCAGTTGAGATTGACTTGAGGGCAGTGAACAACAAACCCGAATAGGGATTCTGTTGGTGTACACTTACAGTCTTCCTTCCTGAGCTGGCCAAGGTGGTCTCATGGGTGATGTTGAAGTCTCCATGGCTTATACTGCTGGGGTATTTCCACATCTATGCCAAGGCTACCTTGTTGGGAATGGCTCAGGACTTCATGTCTGTCATGACAACCATGGGTCTGTCTCAACTGGTTTTTGGCCCCACTCATGCTACTGGGCACACTCTAGACCTTGTGTTTTGTACAGGGATGGATGATGGTGACCTGGGAATGGAGGAGTTGTCTACTGTTCTGTTGTCATGGACAGATGACTTCCTGATTAGGTTTAGACTTGTGCCACCTGAGGATGTGGACAGGATCCTTGGAGAGGTGAGAGCCACCACATGTGTACTAGATCCATGCCCCTTATGGCTAATTAAACAAGCCAGAGGAGGAGTGGCTGGGTGGGTAATGGAAGTGATAAATGCCTCTTTAGAACAAGGCAGGGTCCCAACACCTCTGAAGGAGGCTGTGGTGAGACCTCATCTGAAAGAGCCTTCCCTGGATCCTGCTATGTTAAATATCTATTGGACAATCTCCAAACTTCCATTTGTGGCAAGGTACTGGAGGATGTGGTGGCTTCTTAACTCCAGGGGTACTTGTATGAAACTTACACTGAAATGAATGGCCCTGAATAGGCCTGTTGCACACCAGTAACCCATGAATGTACGTGTGAGCTTTCTGAAGTAACTACTACTAAGGCTGTTGAATTTAGCTTGGGTGTGTAACTGTTTCTCAGTCATTGACTGATAAGAAATGTGTCTTGAATATCCATCTCATGAAAGTTCTAAGATTAAACTTGTTTTTCCCCTCCAAAATCATTAAGGAAGACTCTTGGTGATACATTCCAACACTGTTTAGTAATTTCATATGAAATGAGCTTTTTTCTGCACTGTCCCTTTGCAATGTATGAGGGCTTGTAAAACATCCTATAAAATAAAATGACTGGCTTTTCATTTTTTCCAACCCTTCCCTTTTCCCTTCCTCTAGCGGCAGCATGGAAACACCCGCCTCTTCCATGTCCCCTTCCGTCACCCCTCCACCCTCAGCAAGCAATCAAAGATCTGTTGCCAAAAGCCTTGTCTTTCGACACCATGCTGTGCTCCTCTTGTTTCTAGTACTTCATGGACATCTTTCATCCAGGCCTGATGTTTTGTCAAGTTCTAACTGTTCTAATTGCTTAATTATCTGTGCTGATGCAGTCGTCAAGCCTGTTAAGACTTTGCCCCTTGGAACATGGGGAAGTATGAAGATGCAGCTCTGTGAAGCTGGTACTGCTATGGTGAAGAATGATAATGTGTCTCTTGCTTCTTTTTTATTCTGTGTATAGCTTAGCTTTTCTTCCTTTTGTGTATGTGGTACAACTGTATTTATAGAGCCGCCTGCTCCAAAATACCTGTATTCCTCCTCCTCATTTTCATTTGCCCCTGTAGCTTTGGTTAAATGGTTTTTTTTTTATAACATGTGTAATTATCCAGCTTTCTTTTCTTCGTTTAATTGCTGTCTGTCTTCTGTAATTTTGGTGCCCAACTGGCCGTTTCTTTCTTGACATGCATCCCTCTAAAATCTATATTTTTACTTCACATCTGTCTCTTGCACCAGCAAGAAGGCATACTATTTCCATTATTAAATGGTCTGCTAAATGTTAGTGCATTACAACCTGATTCTTGTGTGCTGTCCTCTTTAATCTGTCTCTCTTATGCCTCATCCAGTTTAATTAATTATAGTTAGTGTCTGATGCAGCTTGTCAAAGTCCAGCCTCCCATCTCCTTCTGATGTTCAGTGTTTTTTAAAATTCCATTGCTAAGTATTCACAAAATGACTAGGCTGCATAGTATAAGAGGCGCCGTTGCATATCTGTGTGCCAGACAGTAAGGATGCATAGGGAAGGCTTCCTTCCCATGGAGATCTTCCAGAAGAAATTCTGTAGGGCCACCGTTCACCTGCTCTGAAAAAGGAAGTTTGTCTCCAAGTTCAAATGGAGAACCAGGCTGGTTTTTGCATATGTGGGAACTAGATGCCAACTTAAAATATTCACTAGCTCCAGGTGGGATACTTCTTTCTTTCTAAGAGTGTATTTTAACTCCTGCTGTTCCCAGAATGTGGTGGTGTCATCTCTTCCCATCATTAAAGCTCCTGTTGATTCCTTAAGTGGAGAGATCAGGAGGAAGGCCTGCAGTGAACTTGGAGAGAGCAAAAACCAGTTTTCCATTTAAATAACTATATTTGAAAGTTTCCTAGGCTCAGGTTTGATCTCTCCAGTGGCGTTTTATTTTATTTCTTTTATGGGAGCCCTCTTTTTCCCAAGAGTCCATATGGAGGCTGAGCTGAGCAGCTGAGCACTTGGGAGTGTGGTCTTGTAATCATATAAGGCAGACCAATTTCAGACCCTTAACCGGAACCGTGTGCACTCTTCTGCATTAGGTCTTTGAAAAGGAAAGCAAAATTCTGTAACGGGAAAATCTGGATTCTACATGTGATATAATGGAAGACATACACAAAGCTGCTTATATTCTGTCATTTATTCTGAATTTTTCCCCATTGTGACTGATTTGATGTACTAGCAGCTGAGAGTGAGGAACTATGCTATAATACTAAAGTGTCACCCCAAACCTTCACTGCCAATGCTAATAAGCTAAATTAAAGCTCCAGTATTGGAAAGTAGGTCTGATTATTATTTTCACATTGCAGCTTGTGAATACTCAAAGGCACGCAGTCTGAATTTTACTGATAACTATGTTAGATCATCTTTTCCTAAACTCCATCTGTCCAGATTACAATTATCTCCATCCTAGCTAGCCTAACAAATAAACAGGAAAGAAACAGTCAAAACATCTGGAATGACTCAAACTGAGAAAGACTGGACTAGACTGGACTTGGGTACTTCCTCTTCTGTTCTTATAATTGGTGATGCGGTAGTTGGGGAAATGGCTTTGCCTCTGTACTGGAAGACTCCCTTTGAAGCAAAGAGATGTAGCTTTTCTTTGCAGCCAAACTCTCCAATACAATCACATCTGCTCAGAACCTTCCAAACTCATGGAATTACAACAAGCTACAATACTCAACAAGGCATTTTCATTGTCCGAAGAGTGGAAGAGGCAATAAGGGAATCAACTGTTTTAGATCTGATCCTAACCGACAAGGGTGATGTGTTTAATGGGGTGGAAGTGGTGGGATCCTTAGGTGGGAGTGATCATGTTCTCCTAGAGTTTGTTTTATAGTGGAAAAGAGAAGGCAAGCATAGTCAGACATGCATTCTAGACTTTAGGAAATCCTTCTGAAAATACCTTGTCTAGATCAAGGGAAGTAATAGTACAGTGGAGCCTTATCTTCTGCTAGGGATCCATTCTGCCCCCCCCCCCAACGTAATCTGAAAAACACATATGCTCGAGCCCCATTCAACAGAATGAGGCTTGGGCACAATGGCATGGGTGTGCCACAGGGACGTGCACCGTTCTCTGTATTGTCGCGTGGCTTCAGCATAAGCTGAAAGCTGTGTGTAGTGCACCTGCATAGGGCGCGGGTGCACTGTACCACTCTATTCTGCTTTGGTCAGGCCTCATTAGGAATAATGTGTCCAGTTCTGGGCACCACAGTTCAAAAAGGATGTTGACAATCTGGAGCGTATGTCCAGAGGAGGGTGATCAAAATAGTGAAAGGTCAGGAAACTATGCCCTTCGTGTTGCAACTGGGTATGTTTAGCCTGGAGAAGATAACATCTAAACAATGGTCCATTCTGCACGGGCCTTTTAGTACGTACTGTGTACGTACTAGGGTTGCCTGGGGTTGTCTCTTTCAGATGCCCCCAACCCTAGTACAAGATGATGGCACCCATTCTACATGGGCGCCACCATTAGGACGTCATGGCCGCGCTGCCTCCAAACGGAGTGGCGTGGATGTGCCATCCTGGCACCGTGGAAGGGCGCCTGTGGTGCCCATTCCGCGGCACAGGAAGGAGCTCCGAAACGGAGCTCCTTCCTTGCTTTGTGTCGCTGGCGCAGCCTTTACATGGCTGCGCCAGCAACACAAAAAAGAAAAGGGCCGAGCGGCGCCATTCTCTTTTCCCTGCCACTGTCGGAGTGTCCTTGGGGCTTGAAGTCCCAAGGACACCCCTTTCCAGGCCGCAGGAAGCGGCCTGGAAAAGTGACAGATTGGGGCCTCAGGGTTGCTACTGTGGCAGCTGAGGCCCCGATCCATTGGGGAAAGGGGCGGCCTGTAAAGCACCATTGATATCTTTCTTGAGTCAGCCAAAATACACAATCACATGTTGCCAGCTTTTGTCCCCCAATGGCCACAATTAAAACTAAACTTGTCACCTCATCACCACACCACACGTTTTGCAATTTTATTACTATTCACACACACAACCTGCTCATTCATAGATATAAATATCTGTCCCAAGGCACTTTACTCCATAAATCTAATGAAGTAGACTCAAGTCTACCAAAGCTTCTGCTATGAACTTTCCCCTCTCAGTTAGGGGTGAAGAAGACCACCCCAAAAGAGCATCTCTATGCCGCCCCTTTCAGTGCCGGAGCGGGGCTGTGGCAAGCGCACACTGCTGTCCTGATTCATCCCTTTACAAAATGCCACTCCTTTTAGAGCTTGCAAAAAGACACCCTTGCCACCGCGATGGCACTTTTCAGCTCTCCTTTCATCATGTGTTGTACAAACGCCATGCCAAAGGAGTGCTGTGAAGCTCCTGCTATGTGGTCGGCGGCTGGCGTGGGGGCATCATCAGGGCATGCAGTGTCCAAATCCCCCCCCCCCCCACACACACACACTGTTCCCACGCCAGCTTCAAGCCGGTCTGTACAGCCCC
>NC_056528.1:41990955-42182974 GCF_019175285.1 Sceloporus undulatus | reverse complement strand
TCAGTTGCAAAGGTGCTACAAGATCCCTTTGCATACTGATCCAGACTAACACAGCTATGTCTTTCAATTTCTCTTGAAGCAGTCACCTTAGAAAAGACATAGGTTAGATTGCTAGAGATGTTAGCTAGCCTACAGGGCATGTCTTCCTTCATTTTTGTGCCCTCTTGTATCTTGCCAAAAGAAAAGACAAAAGAGGACAATGATTTAAATAACACTGGGCTGTGCTAATATGTATGCATAGGTGCTATTTTAGATATGAATATAATTAAAATAGCAACACATATTACTATGACAGGATAGTCTGTAACCAGGTGAACTGATGGGCCTGATCAGGGTACTATCTGGGTGTTAACTGTTAATGGAAAACTTCAAATTCCTGTGCTCTTCTTTATTATGACTTTTATACTTTGAACCAAACTTGGATTTGTCATCTCATACAGCAGAAACCTTTGAAAAGATCAGTGTCCTCACATAGTACTTTAAATAGAGGACTCTCCTCTGTAAAGTGGGCCTTTGTGTCCCCATTTTCCCCTTGGAGAGAGGAAGTTTCTCTTTGGAGTCCCTAGATAACTGCTTGTACTGTCTATCAAAGTAGACAATACAAGGCTAGGTAGGGAAATAATCTGACCTGATATAGAAAGGAGTAGAATTGAATCCTGGATGTAATCTCCACTCTTGGAAAAATTACATTTTTCAATTACAGCTCCCAAGCAACCTCCACGTAGCCACTGGCAGGTATTGTAGACAACCTGTTTTGCAACATATTGGCTGCTTACCTGTTCCATTCCACTCCCTGCGTAACCCTCCCCTTTTTTAAAAGAGCCCCGTCTTGAGTTTCTCTGTTCACATTTTCAGGACCTATTATGAACAAGTCAAGCTGCCTTATGCTGAGTTGGTCCATCTATCCCAGGCTTTTTTGCTCTGATTGATTGCAAAATCTCATCCATAGGCCTGTCTTGACAACTGCCACCAGAGATTCCTTATGCTTGCGGAAGACCAAGAATAACTTGGGACTTTGGGGATGTGAAGCAGAAGCTCTAATAATTGATCTGTATACTTTGCCCTAAACGATGGACAAAGCTTGAGAGCTTAGGATTGAAAATTAGTTATATAAACACTAGACGCTAGGAAATTAATTCATTACCATCAGCACATATAACTGAAAGTATTTAGTTAAAAAGGGAAAGGTTTTCTCTTGATATGAGTGTCTAGTCATGATTGACTGTAGTGGGTGGTGCTCAACTCTATTACTAAGCTGAAGAGCCAGCGTTGTCCAAAGACGACTCCATGTCATGTGGCCAGCATGTCTGCCTGGAATGCTGTTACCTTCCCACCGAAGTGGTACCTATTTATCTACTTGCAATTTGCATGCTTTTGAACTGCTAGATTGGCAGAAGCTGGGGCTGGTGACAGGAGCATTTGGACCTCAAACTGCCAACCTTTTGATCTTCGGATCATCAGAACTGCCAACTTAACCACTAAGCCACCACATCTCTTACCATTCAGTTAGTTACTGTTAGTTAATTATGCATTTGGGACATTAGTCAGGGGACATATCATAGCTATGAAGAGAATGGTAAGAAGTTTGCCTCTAGAAGCACTTTTTATTGGCTTCGTCAAAAGTTCTTTTATGTGTCTATTCCGCTAGCCAACATCGTTGTACATACAGTCTTTTCGTCCTTTTAAAATTGCCCTCCTCTAGGTTTCCTCCCCAGAGCCTATAATATGATTGTTGCCTGGGAATAGCGGAAGTCAAACACATCTGGAAACCATCAGGTTAGGAGATGTTGTCCTAATTCACGAGATCCCATTTTACAACCTGCTCATTTAAGTTTGTCACTGATCTGTATCTCCTTTTTCTTTCTACCCCTACCAACATGTACTCTTCACTCACTCTTCAAGTGCATTGTTTGTAAAAGGTTAATGAGGGCTGATGTGTTTCAGCTAAAGGACACTGATCCACCACAAGAGCAGCAATAAGTGGATAGCTACAGAAATCAGTCAGTGAATGAAGGATGGAGAATTGTTAATCAAATATGTAAAGTTTTTAAGTGGCTTCTTGAGGGCTTTATTCTCCAACTGGATTGCTTCCCTCTCCCAGTTCCATATCAAGACTCCTTTTTTCTTCTTCTAACTCTTCATTCTTTATTTGTTCTTCTTTTTCTGCTATAACTTGGGCATTGCAACGTTCTTTCTCTCTTTCATTCTCTCTCCCCCTTCTCCTGCCTTTCTCCATATTAGCCTGCCTAACAACAGAGATTCACAATGTTTCCTCTGATCCTAATGCTTCGTCTCCTGAGGCACCAGGTCTTCCTGTTTTACTGAATCTTAAAGAAAGTCACCACACTAATGAATTCTAACAACCTAATTTGCTAAAGTATGCTCTTAATTTCATCATTAATTGGGGAGTCTAGTGAGTTGGGTGGAATAGGTAAAAAAAAATACAATAATTTATTACATTGACTAGTTAAATAACTAGTTATTTTCAAGCTCTGGTGATGGGTTACACTTCAAAAGGTGCACTCCAAATGCACCCGAGGAAGTAGAAGTAGGCTTAAGTCTACGAAAGCTCATGCTACCAATTTCTCTCCGTTAGTCTGAAAGGTGCTAGGAAGATCCCTTTGCATACTTCAATAGACGGTAGCGACTGTTTCCATGAAACTATTGTTTGCCTGAAAGAGGATCCTTGACTTCCCTGACAATGATCTTGCTACTGTTCTTTATTTATAAATGAGCCTCAAATAACTCCTTGTTTGATTTTTGCCTAGTTGCCTAATGATATTCTTTGTTTGGATTAAGTCCTTGTATTTCCATTAGTGCCATAATGGCAACCGAAGACCCTCAAATAACAACAACAATAACAACAAAGGTGGAGGGAGACAAGGAACACTTGGCTCTCTTCCTACACCATCACTTACACTCACTCTATTAATACTTGATTGGGATCTGTAGATGTTTGGGCTAGTGCCACAGTGTGTCTAAGCATATTCACTACATAGAATAGACAGAACAAGACTAGGATTTGGCAAGCAGGAGGTCTCATTAGTCAAGCTGACTGTATCTGACACTAGAGATTCCCATCTTGCTTGGAGAGGTATTCCCTTCCCTCTGCCTTGGCTGTGATCCCAACAATATTTACATACAAGTCAACAAAAGACTAGCATTGAATGGAGGCTTCTCAGTTTTAATACGCAGACATTGAATGTAAGGCCATTAATACACTTTTGGCTGTTTGGTCCATCTTAAGTTGAGGATCCAGGCTGGTTCATAACAAGTTGTAATATTTTAACCTTCACTTGTTTTGGACCTGTAGAAATGTGTCCAGCAAACTATGTCAGTAAGAAATGACTTTCTTTTTTATCAGTAACTATACCATGAACTATCCTTCTAACCGCTTCCTCCAAAGAAAATCCAAGGTCACTGAATTAGTTGTAGTTAACTACTTTTTAAAGTGGTTTTAGTGTTGGACTACAACACTGGAGACCAGGATTCGATCCTTCGCTCAGCCATGAAACCCACTTGGTGACCATGGGCAATTCACATGCTCTCGGCCTCAGGGGAAGGCAATGGCAAGCTTCCTCTGATCAAATCTTTCCAAGAAAACCCTGTGATGAGGTCCCCCATAAGCTGGAAATGACTTGAAGGCATGCAACAACAACAAGAAGTTGATATTCTCTCCTTTGAGAGACTAGAGAAATGAAATCTGTATTTCTCACACATAATTCACATAAATTGCAACAGGACCTCGCCTGTAAACCCTGTGGATCCACTGCTGTCACAAGTGCACAGGGCTGGTCTAGGTGAATCTAAAGCTTCAGCTAGTGAAGAATGTGACAGCTAGCTCTGTAATTAGTATAGCCAACTGGAATAAATTTAGTGATGGAGTGGAGCCAGATCACGTATGGCTGAAGTGCTGGAATGTTCTCTTTTGCTTTTTTTTTTTTTGCTTAGCGAGGGGAATGACATCATTTCCCCAAACCACACTTTCCCTGGACTCCACTGTAAACCTAGAGCTTAGCTGCAATCCACACAATAACTGGAAGGGAAGGAAAATTGAGTTGTTGTGTAACACTACATTATTGTAAACTATCCTCATTATAATGTAAAGTGCTGGGGTGAGTTAATCTTGTGTGGGTAAAGAGATTAACACTTCTAGAAATGGTTTGTTGGTATAGAGTAATGCAGCTGTCTGTTTTTTACTCTTCTTTGGGGCTATGAATGCCTGTACTTCAACATATCCTGCCCCACCATGAACCATATTGCACCAGTTCTAAATAAATGCACCGACTTCCTGTTTTACAAAGCGATGGTGTATATCTTTAAAAACCAAATATCTGCCGGTTGACTTCAGTTAAAAGCGTGATACATTGCTGCACAAAATCACCTTGGAATATCACCTCTTATCTCCCCCCCACCCCCCAGGTAATTTCTGTGTTTTGTAAAATATTTCTTTACAAGAATAGTCAAGCAACCATTTTCTGATCGATGCATAATTTTGAATAGGATGTTCTCATAATTGGATTCATTGTTGCAGCTCAAATTTGAATGCATGGCTTGCGCTGAATTGCAAAGAAGCTGAGGAATACTTGAATTTGTCTCTATGAGATTTGACAATAGGATAGAAAAAGTCACCTTTTGGATTAATTTGCTTTTATCTACTCTGGTCCTATTAAGCTGACGGCAGCCAGTGTCAAAGGCATAAATGGAGACAAAAGAGTTGCTTCCAATTGTGGAGAATTTGTTTTAAACAGCCTAGAAAATGTTTCCTACTCAGCAGGGTATGGTACACTCAAATGGTCGCATTAACAAGGAAATATATAACAAAGAGAGAGTATTTAGGGCAATCCCTCAGTATCCTGTGGTAATGAATTTTAAATTTCTGTAATGAAGTCAAAAGGCCTGTATTCTTCTTTCGAGGCACGCAGTACAGTAACTCCCATTAGCATTAATGGGAATTGGGCATGCAAACTATAGAACCACAATAGATAGAGATGAAAAAGCTCTATCAGATTATTGAGTTCATCCCCCTTCTTAAGGCTCTCCTTATTAATGCAAGCAGTCTCCATGACAATGGATTTGGTATAAAATACCCTATTAGGTATGTAGATGGTTTAGCGGCATCACTGCAAGCATGGCACAAGGAAGAACAGCAAGCCAGCCATGCCTGGTCCTACCATTGAGCAGTGGTAAGACTACTGCTTTAGGTGGCAGATTGGGGTCAAGGGGAAGGAGCAGCAGCCTGGCTGTTTCTCTTGAACTCCTTCAGCCATTTCTCCCAAATGGGTCTGCTACTCTCAGGTGTGGTGGATGATGTTAGACTCCGTATAGAAGGAGGATGCCATCTTGTCTTTCACCTCTGGCAGTAACGTGCTGTGGAACAGCCCTGAAGTTCGCATGGGGCTTGAAGTCCACTAAAAGTAAGCCAGAGTGGGGTTTTTAAATTACATTTGTTATTTAAAAAAACCTGAGGCATCTTCTTTCTCCTCCCACCGAGCCTTGCCCAGTTCACACAACCTGTTAAGCATTTTAAAGGGATGCAGGCGAACTCCACAGCCTGTTTCTGCCCAAAGGCAGATGTTTGGGGAGCAGTCTGATGTGGCTGCACCCACTAGAGATGCCCCTGAAGTGAACTATGAGGGGATCCAATGAAGGTGGCAGGGCGCCAAGGCAAGCTCACTGGCCTCACCATCAAGGAGATTTAATTAATTGTTGGGTGTCCTGAAGTCATTTTTTTTTTACTTATGGCGAACCTATCATAGGATTTTCTTGGCACTGTTTTTCAGAGGAGAGTTGTTATTGCCATCCTCTGAGTCTGAGAGAATGTGAGTTGCTCAAGATCATCCAATGGGTTTTTATGCTCAAGCAAGGAATCAAACCCTGATATCCAGAGTCATAGTGGTTAAATGCTGGTACTGCAGCCACAAGGTTGAGAGTTCGATCCCAGGGCTCCAAGGTTGACTCAGCCTTCCATCCTTTTGTAGGTCAGTAAAATGAGTACCCAGCTTCCAGTGGGAAATTGGCTTACAGATTGTAAACTACTTAGAGCAGGGGTAGGCAACCTTTTTGAGCCGGTGGCCGGGTTGCTGTCCCTCAGACAACTGGAGGGCCGAACTCAAAATGGCGCCCGGAGCGGTGCGGAAGCTGCGGCGGGGGCCGCAATCGGTGGCAGGACTGGGCTGGGGCTGGTCCCAAGGCCTCACCAGGCCAGATCTGGCCCGCGGGCTGTAGGTTGCCGACCCCTGACTTAGAGAATGCTGAATTCACTGTTAAGCGGTATAGAAATGTACATGCTATTGCTAACACTCAAACTACTATATGTTGGCATTTAAACATGGATTACACAAAAGAAACTATAGGAGGTTCTTGAAGAGAAAGTTATAGCTATCAGACTTGGGGGAAAACCAAGTTTCGAAAGGATCCAGGCAAACACCATATACCATCTCTGCCAAAATGCAAATGTCTGGGGAGCAATGATGTCTCTCCCCACTGAAGTCCCAAACGCATTTTATCTCTAGACAAATAGCTCACATGGTACACCTTAGTTGATTATACTTCGTAGAATATACTGTCAGATGGTGAGCATGCAAGTGAGCATTTGTATGCATGTGTGTTACATGTTTGTGTCATCTGGGGTGGGTGGGAAACATCTACACATAAAAAAGCATGCCAGGAAGAAAGTCAGATTGGAACTGTAATGCCAAACGCTTAAGTTGAAAACCTACATTGATGCTACATAGGGTAGATAACAGTGAGAGAATTATGGTCCACTTTCAGTACATAACCCCAATATTGCATAGCAAGGAAGCCAATGTACAGAGCTCCCATTATGTATCACAGTGGGGCAGTGCACATTTGCACACTATTCTGTGAATGACAATGTGCAACTGCATGTGCGGTTGTTCTGCATGCACCCAGCTTCTATTGGATAGAGCCATCTTTCATTCAGTTTACATCCCACCTTTCTCCAGCATGGGATACAAGGCTGTATGTAACCCTTTAAAATCCCAATACAGCTAAAAAGCTCTTAGTATCAAAATCAAAACAATTAAACTGAAATTCTGTTTTAAAAACACAAAAATAAAAGCTAAAGCAGTTTTAAAAGGACATGTAAACATAGTAAGAGAGAAACAACACTCCCAATAAAAGCTCCATGTGCTAAAACATATAAAAAGTCTTTACCTGCTGTGTATTGTGTGTTGTTACACAGGCTAGGAGAAAAAGCAGCTGAGACTGGTGTATAATGGGTGAAATGCCCTCTTCTACACAAGGTAGAAGGAGCTCTGTCTTCTTTTTATAAATGGCCACCATTGTGAATTTCCAGTGTGAAATTATCCATTGGCTGTGATGGTGTCACACTGAATTCAGTGGTCTGACCTGTTTGCATTTAAATGGATGAACATGGGGGAAAATTCCTTTTCAATTTTTTGAAAGATTTTCAGACCCTGGGCTTGCTCAGTGGTTGCTTTCTAAATTTGTGGTTATTTTTGTGTGCCTTCAAGTTGTTTCTGATTTATGGCTACCCTAAGTCAAAGGTTTTCTTGGCAAAATTTGTTCAGAGGAGGTTTGCCCTGAGGCAGAGATAATGTTATTTGCTCAGGGCCACCCAGTGGGTTTCATGGCTGAGCTGGGCATCGAACCCTGGTCTCCAGAGTTGTAGTCCAACACTCAAAACCACTATGCCATGCTGGCGCTCTTGTTTAATAAGTAGTGTACTTCAAATCTTCCACTCTCCCTCCTCATTGAAATAATTGCTTGTGACCTATTATGTATTTTGCCCCAAAACTAGCTGTCTCATGATATTGGGATATGTCTGAAACTGTAAAACAGATTAGATTGTGCAAGTTGGGTGAGGGGAGCATAAAAGAGAAAAAAGAAATCTGAATTGCTGAGAGAGATATTTTGTCACTGTCGCCAGCTAAACATCTGCCAAGGAGAAGCTTTAGTTGAATTATATTTGTATGTAGGTTCTCTTATGGAGAAGGCCAAGAGGTGAGAAATATTATACAGTAATTCCTTCCCATCTTGTCTCCTGACATTAAACCATGTAAGGAAATGAGGAAAAGAGGCAGCCTCTTAATTTATTAGTGAGTGATGATCTTCCGTGGCTTACATCTTGCTATGAATGGCTAGAGATTTGTTGGTTTGCGAATCAAATATGCTGATCCCATTCCATTCACATGGGCTGGCAAAATCCTGTTCCCACAACCTCCCCTCAAAGAAACCTATCATGGAAAATAAAAGAAAGAAAGAAAAATAAATATAAAGTTAGGTATATTTTGTTCAGTACTTCTTAAGAGCTTACTTCAGTTGCTTCATTTAGTGGATCTAAAACATAAGTTGCCCACCTGTGTTACAAATGCCTATGTGGGCCAACCCTTCACATGTTATTCTGTTCTGTCTGCTTACTCAGAAATAAGCATAGGAGACCAGATCTGGATCAGATAAGGGTTTTCCCCCCCCTGTTGTGGTCCCAATCTGACTTGCTCCACCTCTGAACTGCCACTTTGCACAGTTAGAGCACTCTGATCCCACTTCCACTATCAGAGCTGCCTTGTGTGGAATCCTGGGATTTGTAGTTTGTTGAGGTACTTAGAATTCTCTTCTAGAAGCACTCTACCATGGAATTCTAAGTACCTGAGCAAACCACAAAGCCCAGGATTCTGTAGGATGAAGCCATGACAATTAAAGAGCACTCAAAGTGCTGTATTTGTGTGGTGTGGTTACATGCTCAGTCTGGAACAGGTTCTAGAGTGGGGACTGAGATAGGGCTTTAATCTGCCTACTAGTACCACTGTGATCCATATTTTGATCAGAGCCCCAAACCTCCTCCTTGGAGAAAAAGAAAAATCCCATTTGCTTCGAAGGGAGATTTTATTTTGTTTTTTCATGTGGTCACTTTTAGTGAGTTCCCTTTGCAGATTTCTTTTTTCTGAAAGGGTGGACTTAGACAGCCACTCATCTCTCATTTGTAACTTTCTCCTTTCTCTAGTTGCAAGAAGAAGATAATAAGAATGATCCACTTTCCAGGGCTGTTGTAAACTTTGCAGTATAAAGATTACTGCATCAGTGAAGATTTGGGGACAGCTGAAATCTCTCTCTATCAATCTCTCTCTCCCCCCTCTTCCTAAAAAAGGCACTTATTCTCCTGCTCCTTCCTCACTGTGTTCTTTAAACTTAAGCTCCATGTGGATGGATAGATTACATATTTCACACATTACTTTCCTCATGGAAAGTAATGGTGGAGATGGAAGGGCAGGAGAATTCTTGGGGAACAGACGCCCAAGCAGCCAAAGAATGGTGCTGTGTGAATGGTCTCTGCTCTCCTGCAACCTCAAACCCATCCACCCCAAAGGAAAATGTAAAGATTCAATCTATATTCTCTCTTGACAAGAAGGATAAATTTGGGTGTAATTGAAAGCAGTGTTTGATCCCTTTATGTTTACTATTTATTCATATTTATTATTCATACATTCAGGCACAAGTGTTAGGCCTACACCCCAGTGACATATTTGCATTTTATTTTAAGTTTGATATTTCCCCCCCACTGCTACCCAGTTTTGCAAATAGGAGTTTAATGATCTGCTGTTTCCATACTGTTTCTGTGGTTCATTCTCTTTCCTTTCCTCTGTGTTTTAAGGAAAGAGATTTCTAACTTGGAAAAGTGATATTTGAATACATCCCCCCAAGGCAATCAATTTACTTTTAATTTGTCTGGAACTAAGCTTTCCTTTGTTGCAGTGAGAAAGGACTGAAACTGCTGTAAAATTTATTATCTTCCAAGAGGATTTTGAAATGAATTTTTAAATGATCATGGCTGTTTGCTCTTACTCAGGGACAGCAGCAGTAGCATTGATTGTAGCAGCACCATAGAGTTGCACCAAATTTTACCAGCATCTGGAGAATCTCTGTTTTCTTTAAAGCCAGATGCTAAACTAGCACTGTGGTGGGGCTCAAGCTTTGCACTTAGACTTTTCTAGTCTCAGTTCTTAGTATTCCAGTATAAATGATTAGCAGGTAATATGAAATATGTCTCTCTTGAGATCCTGGTGAGCTGCTCCAATCCAAAGAGATTAGTAGTTCCCAAATGAATGCCCCTAGATGTTCAGCTCCCAGAAGCCTACTCGGGGCCTCTTGGAGTTGCAGTCCAGCAGTATTTGGGATCTAATTTTGGGAACCACTGAAGTAGACAATATTGGGCTAGAATCTAGATGAACAAAGAGTCTGACTCAAGGATGTAGCTATGGAGGATTCCTCCCCCCCACACATTTTTTTCCCTTTAGTCCCCAAATTTATAGCACTGCAGTAACACACAGCTTCATTGCATGACAAAATAAAGCAAAAAATGGATCGAGAGAGTAGTGGCTGCCTCTTCACATGCTGTCATAGCACTTCCATCATCCTTCCCAAGGAAGACGGTCGCAAAAGCATGCCTTTTGCCAAGTACATTTTCCAAGCATGACAAAAACCATACTTTTACAACTGTCTCTCTCAGGAAGAGAACAGAGGGGCTACAACATCAAGCAGAGAGGCACGGAGAAAGCCACTACTCTCCCACTCAGTTTTGGCTTTCTTTTTTCATGCGATAAAGCTCTTAAAACCTAAGGTGAGATTTTAGCAATATAGTTTAGGCATCCAAAAAGGGAGAAGGGCCAGCAAAGTTACCAAGATTACATAGCAAAGGTAATTTTTAAGTGTGAGCGATTTTCAGTGTATCACTCTCTGCAATGCTAGTAAATTGGGGAAACATTCTTATATGGAGGGACAAGGCCTTCAGCCCCACCCCACGCTTTGTAGCTACAGCCTTGGTCTGACCTAGGATTTTACAGCTTCCTATGACCTTTTTCTGAGTGCTTAGCTATGTTTGGAATCAGACTGATGAAATGAGTGTATTCAGAACAAGAATGAACAGGCACACAGTAGGCAAGGGACGAAAGCCAGAGTACAGAATTTCAGTATATCCAGAGTAAGAATGTACCCAATATTTATTTATTTTACTTTTTCGATTGCAAAGTTGTACTTTGTTGGAAAGAAACCATTCTTAAATTTCTTTAATATATATTATCACCTCCTCCCAACTCCACTCTTCAGTGTCACCTTTCCTCTCTCTACAGTTGGTTCATCCATTTTTCAGTTTACCTGAGTGGTCTGAGCTAACCAGAGATTGCATAGCAAATGTGATGTTGTCACAGTGCTCTAAAATGAACTAGCTTTAGCTGTGTGGCATCAGCACCACTAAGGGAAAATGAAACCAATAGGAATGAGGACAATACTGAGTAGTATTTTGAAAGGAATTGCTTAAATGATCCTTTTGGTTGCTCTTACTCAGGGACAACAATGAGACTAGGACCCGGAGCAATGGATGCAAGCTACAGAAAAAGAGATTCCACCTCAACATTAGGAGGAACTTCCTGACAGTAAGGGTTGTTCGACAGTGGAACACATTTCCTTGGAATGTAATAGAATCTCCTTCCTTAGAGGTTTTTAAACAGAGGCTGGATGGCCATCTGTCGGGGATGCTTTGATTGAGATTTCCTGCATGGCAGAATGGGGTTGGACTGGATGACCCTTGCGGTCTCTTCCAACTCTATGATTCTATGATACTGATTGTAGCAGCACTCTATAGAGTTACACCAAATTTTACCAGCATCTTGAGAATCTCTGTTTGCCTCTCTTAGTCTATTACTGCGGTGAGGCTCAGGTTTTGCACTTAGACTTTCCAGGCTCAATTTCTGGTATTCAGTGAAAATGAGTAGCAGGCATTATGAAAGATCTGTCTTTTTCTGAGATCCTGGTGAGCTGCTTCAATCCAAGCAGATGCATTGGCTTCTCTCTGTGTCACTTTGCAAGCACTTGTGCCCCTTGTTAGAATACCCCCCACCACCAAAAATGAGGGTGATCAGTATTTTTTGTTACAGTCAAAATTTTGTGGCAAATTCATTTTTATTAAAACTGATCATCATATTGGTTTTGCTGTGATTTACCAATGCTAATCCAAATTGGCTTCTGCATCACAGGATCCATCCCTGGGTGTTTTTCTGCCAGGGGAGGGGCTGCACCTTTCGTGTGTTATCAGTTATTGGGAGGTATAGCTGCCTCTTAACTTGCTCTCATCTCTGATTAGTTTAAATAATGCAAGTGTTAATCAGAGTCTGAAGCAAACTCAGAATAAATCAGATCACCTGGTTAATTAAAAGCTCTTTTTTAATCTCTCTAATTTCATACATCAATTTGTTAGCAAGTTATTTTGAATGAAACTCAATGAACAGAATTCAGTGCAAGCATCCAGGCATGAGATATTTTGCTCAGAACCAAACTCAAAATCTTTTTTGCTTTATGTCCTTAGTAAAGAAAAACAACAAAAAACAACAGTTTACCTATTTCTTTCTTTCCTGATGCTCAAAATTACGTGGATGGCTCTTCTTTCTCCTTCTGTTCTCTTTTCTCTCCTTTTCCATTTTAGAGAGAGCTAGCAGCTTCAGTTCCTTTCCCATATGTAATCGCCCAAATACCCTCTACTTATAAGCCTCTCCAAAACCCCTCTGACATATAGATTGGACTGAATTGTGTGTCTCTCAGAGAAATAGAAGCTCTGGGGTCTATTGTGATTGCCTAGGCTGCATAACCATACATGTCATTGCAGCATTTATCAGAGATATTAAATCCCCAAGTACTTGTACCTCAATACGTTACAACTTTGCCTCTGTGGCTGGTGCTGGAGATTCCATCAGCGATAATTCAATTGCTCAGAGAGCTGGGCGGATCACTCTTTCAGTCTGTCTTCTTGTTGTGCTGGGCTCTAGTGAATATGATTTTGGAGTCAGTGAAAGGGGAACAAAAAGTTATGTGGCAGCTAAATTTCAGCCGATGCAGGTTTTAAGTCAAGAGTGGCAAACTTCTTTCAGCCTGAGGACCACATTTAGTTTTAAAGTAATTCCTGGTGTAGGAGGAAATTATTTCATTTGTGAGCAGGGTCAATTGTAGACAATTGGAACCAGCAATACTGTACTAGTATAACTCATATTATCAGTAACTACATTTTAGGAGAGACATTTCAGCATTTTTGAATGGGAAAAATGTCCCAAAGTAGTAAAAACTCCAAATGATGGTATTAGAAGGAAGGCGTCAAAGAGTGGTAGCATTGAGACCCCAGGATGGTCATAAGGCCAGAGGTTTCCTTCAAATACCTCCATCAGGTAATTTGCTCTTCCCTTACCTTTCAAGATGATGTAGCAGGACATACGAATTCACTGTGGTATCTTTTGGGCTTCAGAACAAATCCAGCTTTGCCTTCCTTTTCTCTTGGCAGTTTAAATGAGAGACATACATACCGATGAACCAAATACAGGTTCATTCATCAGTTTTGCCCTCTTCCCCTATATTTTAGGTGAATTACCACATATCCTTCTTGACTCCTACCCATCCCAGGACCCTTCATGTAATACAATTTTCATGTTAAATTTGGAACCCTGTTTTTCTTACCCAAAATGAACAACAAAGACCCACCAAAATTCATCTGTATTGACCAACCACAGATTATTGTGGTATAGCAGAAGAGGAGGGAGGAGGATTCCCCTGGCATCTTGGTTGCACTCTTCAGGGCTCCTGACTCTCTGAGAAGACCTGACACATCCCTAAAGCTGTCCAAGAGACCTCTCCATTTCACATTGATTGGATCAAGCACCACCTTGGTTTGTGACTTCAAACCTCGATAAAGAAGCATTTTGAACTTGTTGTCATCAAAGTCATGGGTTCCTCATGCTTGAACATAGGCTACCTTCTGGACTAAGAATGACAATAGTTTCTTTTGGGCTGTGAAAGCCTTAGAATTCTCACCTGGAGCCTGGCGCTCCATTACATACATGACACTGTCTCTCCTAGCAACATGATTTGGATGAACTCTCTCATCCATGGGTACATTTCTAGAGTGGCAAGTTCTCAGGCAACTAGGGTTGATTCTAGGGCTGGTGAGGCTGTGCTAGAAATACACAACCAGACAAGCTGTGTCAAGACTTGGCTGTTGGCAGAGGGATATGTGTGAGACATGGCATTCATCTACACAATTCCAGTCTCCCTGTTCAAAGGACCTAGCTGATCTGCAATGCCTTTAGCCTCATAGCAGAACATGCTATATTTTCCTTCACATTCTGTTGCTTGGTCCAGGCATACCCATGGTCTGGGCAACAGTCTTACTCCAAAGGGGGCAGAGCAGTGCAAGGTCTTCCCAGTCAGGATTGTACAAGATGTGAGGGACCATCTCCTCTGGTAGAGACTGGTGTAGAATATAGATAGGGAGTGGGGGATGTACTTCTGGGCAGACGAAGATTATTGCTTCCATTCTCTCCTATCTTTGTTCTAATTCTGCTATCCGTCTAGCGCAAGCCTTGACTGGGTTGACTATGGTGTGTCTTAGTTTGGGTGGCCCGATATTGGCCAGCATGCTAAACTTTGGCATGTTCTTGCTCTTGTTCAGTTAGTCTATGCTGCAGTGCCTGACCCTGCACTGAAGCATCCTCAAATTTGGCATGGGCTTCCTGCACAGTGGGTGAAAAAGCCAATTTGTCTGCCAGCAGAGCACTATTCTGTGCCCGCAATTGTTCCAGCCCCCTGCCATGCAGGAATACACAACCGAAGCACCCTCAACAGATGGCCTTTGTTCAAAAAACTCCAAAGGAGACTCCAGCACACTCCAAAGAAGTGTATTCCACTGTCAAACAGCTATTACTATCAGAGCTTCTTCCTAATGTTGAGATGGAATCTCTTTTCCTGTAGTTTGAATCCATTGCTTCTTGTTATAGTCTCTGGAACTGTGGAAAACAAGCATGTTCTCTCTTCAATATGCTATCCCTTCAAATATTTAAACATAACTATCATGTCCCCTCTTAATCTTATTTTCATCAGGCTAAACATTCCCAGCTCCCTAATCCACTTATCACAGAGCATGATTCTAGACCTTTCACCATTTTGGTAATTCCCTTCTGGACATGCTCCAGCTTGTCAGTATCTTTCTTTGAACTCTGGTGCCCAGACCTGTATTCCAGGTGAGCCCTGACCAGAGCAGAACAGAGCAACACTATTACAGTGCGCCGGCGCTATAGGCGGGCATCCCATACGCAGCTTCCTGCTTATGTGGAAGCCAAGTGATGGGAGAAAGAATGGTGTGCATGTCCCGTGGTGCACACGCTCTCCTGCGCTGTGAGCACGAGCCCCATTCAGTTGAATGGGACTTGAGCATGCACATTTTTTGGCTTACGTGGGGGGGGGTGTGTGTGTGTGTGTTCCAGAATGAATCCCCGTGTAAGCGAAGGGACCACTGTACTTCCCTGAATCTTGACACTGTATTTCTATTGATGCACCTTAGAATTCCATTGGATTTTTTGGCTGCTGTATCACACTGTTGACTCGTGGCTTGTGGTCTACTAGGACTCCTAGATCCCATTCACATGTACTGTTGTCAAGCCAGGTGTTCCCCAGTAGCCCTTATGGCCTCAGTCACACAGAACTGTAGTTGCACACAGACACATGCAAAAGCATCCTGGAGTCTCTGTAAGCAGGTTTTCCTAGGTCTATACTTCCTGGACTGAGTACGTCATGGGGTTCAGGATGCTGCCTGCATTCTCCACCAGTCCTTTGGGGATCCCCACCAGAAGTGTCAGCGTCTCCTTGGAATTTTGGGGAAATTATAGCTCAAAAGGAGGTCTGTGAGAGGAAAGTAATTGTCAGAATCTTTTCATTTGTGCTTACCAGTACCAACCGCAGAGAGACTCCAGTTTCAGTAAGTAAAAGACTTTTATTTAGAAATGTGAAAAGTGCATGCAATCATACAAAAACCAGTGCAACCTTAGGAACCATACAAGGCTATCAGAAAGAAGGGTGGAAAAACTTGAACAGAGAGGAGTTGGGCGTTAGGGAATGTGGTAATTACCAGTCCATGGAAAAAAGAGAGTGATAGACAGCATCTGAAGATGACACAGGGAGAGTGAGTGAGACCCTCTATGAACACAGGGTCTGTAAACTACACCCCTATTTGTGATGTGAACAAGGTGGCTATGTCTCGGTTGGATATTTGTATCTTATTTCATATCTCAAGGGATGCTTAATGTTACCACATGGTGTAATAAAGGATTGATGGGTTTCCAATGGAATTGACCAAAGGGGTCCAGAACGGTTGATGGCTTTAATTCTGGAGTGATAAAACATTTATTAGATTTGAGACAACCTCTAGATAGTTGGATAGGAAAGGTGAATAGGGACACAGCCTGGGGTGAGATGGAAGATGAGGTCTTTGACTGTGTTTTCAATGGACTCACTTTGTCCTCATTGCGAGAGGAAATGCAAAGTACCTTGGAGGAAAGGGTTGATCAGCAAACCAATTTAGCATTTATTTTAGTACTATCTAGAGCTCCCACATTTCAAAAACATGTCTGACACTAGATATTAATTCTGAAATCCTATATCCAGTGAGAGGGGTGTAGGGTATGCTAACATAACTTCTTCAACACTTAATTGAGCTCATGGTCTGACAAAGGCTTCTCACCCTTGGTATAACTGAAGAATGAGTGGAGGATTGATTGAAAGTAAGGGAGTATGATGGACTCTTTAAAAAAAGAGGAAATACAATGCACACAGCTTCAAATCTAGAGTCAGTGCTCTAAAGAAAAAGAATGATTGTGCCACATTTCAAAATGGAGTTGAGGAGAAAGCAAAGAATATTAATTTATGTATTTTCTGACATTTCTTCCCTTTTCTATCCAAGCTTATCAAACAACAGCTGATGGACAGGTCTCCCTATGGGGTCTTCATTAAATCTTCAGCCAGCCATGGTATGGTCTCAATTGCAAATATACATGGACACTCTAGTTCTTCTGTAGATCTGTATACCGGGGATGATACCACAACTGTGTTAAATGTCAATGGAAGTCATGCAGTCCTGAAGCTCTGCAGCACCTCTGCAGTTCACACATGTATGTGGATTTGAGTATGGTAGTGGATGGCACTTTTGTATATAGTCAGATAACTTCTAGGTTCTATCATGTCTCTAATAAAATAACAATGATTAGGATGGACATTGACTTTGGAACAGGGTTGGAAGTAAATGCCATTTACAGTACTGCCTTTTATGGGGAATGAGTAGTTCCATATTTACTTACTTACTTCCATTTATTTATTTTATTTATAACCCTATTTTCTCCACCATCTCATCTTGAACACAAGCTGTTTCTCATTTTTAAAATATTCAACTAAAAGCATAGTACAGTGGGATCTTGGTATCCGCTGCTTCTAGGACCATCTGTGGATACCAAAATCTGTGGATGCTCATGTCTCATTAAATACAGTGGCATAGTGAAATGGTGCCCCTTATATAAAATAACAAAATCAAGGTTTGCTTTTTGGAATTTGAATCTTTTTGGAATATTTTAAAGCTGTGGATGGTTAAATCCATGGATAAAAAATCTGTAGATATTGAGGGCTGACTGTAAGTTATAATATTAACACACAGCTAAACAAATTATCACATTAAAAAATCAAATTAAAGCAATTTTAAAACAATTTAAAAACATAATTTGGGAGGAAGATACAAGGATGATGAGCCTTTGGGGAAATTGAAGTTTTCAGCCTGATTGTTTCTGATAGATGCATTTTGCTTGTTGTTTTTCTACATTGCCTGTTTCACACAGAGACAACATCAAGCTATGTATTTGTGTATTTTTAAACATTTAGTAATGAAAACATTCATTTCCTCCTTTATAGCCCCCAACAATTGTTTTCAGTGGGCATATGCCCGGTCCTCCTCCCCTCAGACCTTTCCCCACTCCTCCTTCTCCCTGGCCTGTGCTGGGCAAAAAGGTGCCACGTGCCACCTGTGGCATGTGTGCCATAGGTTCACCATATCATGGCTCTAGGCTAAAAACTTTGAAAAGGCTTTAAGCCATTCTTCCCATTTTCCAAACAGATGGAGAAGGGTCACTTAGTAGCAATAAACTTAACAGGACCATGGCGAGAATGAAGTGGAGAAGGGAAGACTCCGTGTACGCCTAATGATGCAATGCTGGCCATATTGACTTAGGAAGAATCCACACTGAATGTTTACTTTAGAGTAAGCATGCAGAGGTTTGGGCAACAAATGCCTTGCAGATTAAAAAGAACGAGATGAATAAATATGTAAAAAGTCATCCTGCTCTCCTCTTCACTGTAAACACCTGCGCAGACAGGAAATCTCTCTGCTGACATGAACCAAGAGATGCATATCCTGGGCCTGGTTTGAGGGTTTTGGTCTTGGCTCCAATTTAAATCCCTCTCGGCTTGTGTGAAGCAGAGGTTTTAAAAATTCTAAAGCCCAGCCTGGTGTTTGGTTGGCAAAAGAGGCTTATTTTTTCTCTGCTCCTTCTTCCACAGCTTACCCAGGGAGCTAGTAATGTGTTTCTGTAATAGACTTGTGTAAATGCAGTGAAGCTGAGGGAAGCCACAGACGTCAGGCAGCCGAGTTTGCTACACACAGTGGGCCTCACTATATGGGCAGTTCTGTCAGGATTTTTTCTTGTTGTTGTTGTTCCTGCTGGGCCCTATTTGCTTTTTGTTTCCTCTTAACACTGCTTCGGTGTCTTCCCAGCAAATTGGTGCATTTTCATCTTAGTGGTCTTCTCTCCACCGGCCCGTCTGCCCCCTCCATCCTTCCAGCTTCCATTTTAAGACATGGGCCTTATTTCCATTTTTATGCAGATGAAAAGCTCAATATGTTAAGAAACATTTTTTCTTTAAAAAAATGAGGTGTTAGGAAAGCAAAGCTGCAAGTAGCTCAGCTGTTGAAAGCTTCGTGGCTCAAACATTTTTAGATCGAGTTTTGTAGCTGGGGATCATTATTAACTGTGTTTGTGATGGCTTACTGAGGTGAAGACTGAGGGGGGTCCCCCCAAAAAACTCAAGCATTTGCTTGGGGTTGTTGGTTCTGCTTCACAGAGTAAAGGATATTTATGCCACAGTCTCTTTTCATACAAGGATGAGACCTTTTTTTATAGCCCTCTTTTTAGTCCTTTACATCAGGAGAACACACACCAGATGGCTGGAGGGCAATGCCATGCTGATTCTCCCTGTACACCCCCTAGATTTGGCTAAAATGGGAAAATTGCAATCCCAGAAGCATCTAGATGCACAAAAGGTCATTTTAGCTCCAAACCCACAAGTCTGTTTTAGGCTTAGCGAGCCCTTCTTCAAAACTGACAATGACCTGCTTTTGAAAGAAAGAAAGAAAGAAAGACATTCCTTGTCCTTCTAGTTTAACATGAAGTAATCATTTGTTAAGTTATGATTGTCATGTAAGGATTTGTGACACTGCCACAATGCCTGGTTGTGCACATGTATGCGCCTTCAAGTTGCCTGTCGACTTATGGCAGCCACTTTAATTTAATCAGCTTTTCTTAGGCAAGGAATACTTAGAGGTGGTTTTGCCAGTTCCTTCCTCTGAAATATTGCCTACAGCAGCCGTTGTTTGTTGACTGTCACCCATCCAAGTGCTAACCAGGACAGACGCTGCTTAGTTTCAAGAGCAGAAAGGATTTGGTGCCTATAGCGTATTTAGGCCAGGAAGAACGGATAAGATACAAAGATTTAACGGGGAAAAACATCATGGACCAACATGAAATAAAACCATTAAATTAAATCAAGGGCTTCAAATTAGAAAACCATTGGTTAGTCTACAAACAATTGGCAGACAGATATAAGATTGATCAAAAACAGTTTGAATTTGAATTGGAGAAGAATGAATTAGATGTAATCCTTGAGGGGAACGAATTAAAATCAGTGTCTAAAATCTATAAGCTTCTTTTATAAATAAGCCAAGAACAAGAAATTATCAAAGACTCAATGATCAAATGGGCCAAGGATACCGGGAGACCTATAGAATTAGATAGCTGGACACAAGCCAGAGAAATAACATTCAAATTCACTAAATGCCAAAGTATAAGAGAAAATTACTTGAAAATGGCCTAAAGGTGGCATTTAACCCTATCTAAATTATCGAATATCTATAAGAATCAAGATAACAATTGCTGGAAGTGCAAGCAATCAACTGGCAACTGGTTCCACATGTGATGGACTTGTACTAAGATGCAAAAATTTGGGGGGAACGTTCAAAGAAAGATCAACGCTATACTGGGAATCAGATTCCAAATGCAACCAGAGCTTTACCTCTTGAATATAACAAACAAAACCTTAGATCATGAAGCAAGAAAACATCAGAAAACGATTCTGTATATGATCTCCACTGCAAGAATATTAGTGGCCCAAAAATGGAAAACCAAGGATTTACCCACCACAGATGAATGGTTAATGAAAGTCATAGATAACATAGAAATGGACAGGCTAACTGAACAAATACAAGGTACATCATTACAGGTATCAAATCTCTCTCTGGCTTTGCTTCGTGAACGAAGATTCAGGAAGGACTCATCCCGCGCTTTGTACAAGCGCGTTGATATCAAATACATACTGGGAAAAGATATGGAAGTTCTGTGAAAACAGATGGTTGTAAGAATAATGCTCCGGCAGCTGCTGGTGCAGATATGTTGCACGCTTTTGAAGCTCCAGTGGCTTTTTCATCAGGCAAGGTGTTTCTCCATACATGAGAAAAAAATGGAAGATGTTAGCAATAGGCCTGTATTTTGCTGTTTTTGTTCTTAGTTCAGATGGTACGGAGGGGTATCTCTTGCAGGCTGGCACCTCCTCCTTGTGGCCATGTGGCAACTGTCTGGGAGATTCTCAAAGTCCAGGAGATTTAACATCCATTTGCAACACAAAAAGATACTTGTGTTGCAAATGGATGTTAAATTTCCTGGACTATAACTAACATGTGCATTTCCCCCATTCTGTATAGTTTTTAACACCTTGCCTGATGAAGAGGCCAGTGAAGCTTCAAAAGCTTGCAACATCTATATTGTGCATTTTGGTTGGCCCAATAAAAGTATCACTTGTTTGGTGGATTTTTGGTATTATTGGATTTGCTATATGGCCAACACTGCTACCCCTGAATGTTTGATAACAAATTAAGTTATACTCTTGTCTGAAAGCAGAGTTGCATATGATTTTGAAAATGCAGAATTCTTGCAACATCATAATCTCTTCCTTGTTTTATAAGGCTGTAGTCTCTTATTTGATGTTGCCAATAATAGTTCTACAATTTTAAAAAAAATATTCTTCATTGAGGTAACCCAGGTTATACTGTATATCCCAAACTGCAGACTTCTACAGCCTGTATGAATATAGGTAAGTGTGATTAGAAGTTGAATCAATAGCTTACATAATTAGGTAAGTGTGACTAGAGGATGAATCAATAGTTTACATAATTATTTTGGCTTTCCTTAGTTAAAGAGTGAGTGACAGCAGTGTCTCACTATAGCAAATTGCCTTCTATCTAGCTTTGGACATTTGCTCACACCTTCAAGACTTTGAAACCATGAGACAATGAGCTCTGTCTGTCTGTCTGTCTGTCTGTCTGTCTGTCTGTCTGTCTGTCAATAAAGATGATCAAGGTGCTGAATTTTGTATGTGCAGATGAATTCTGTGCTTGTGGAGAATAAAAGAATATGCATGGCCATGACTTAAAGTGCTCACTTGGGACAGGGTTGCCTGGCCTCAGAGCCTGGGCCTGAGTTTCTGAATTCTGTGGGCCGTCTTCAAATGGGAGACAACGGTGAAAATTCTCCAGTTTTGATAGGCACAGACCATGGTAAAGGTGAAGGCTGTGTACAGATGTCTAAGTCATCTAGATGAGTACCAGTTTGCAATATTTTGTAAGGCATTACTGATTAATTGCTGCAACGTGCAAAAACTTTCTAGTTTTGTGTATTCCTTTCCTCCTAATTGGTGTGGTGCCAGGGCTTACTCTCTGCTCTGCTCTGCATTGACCTTCTGGCTACAACAAAGTAGGCTAAGCTCCTTTCTATTTTTGAAAAGGTGCAGGATAAGCCCGGCTGGCATCCAGGCTGTACATGGGCTGCATATGCCCTGGAATGGGTGAATGCGATAACACTCATTAAAAAAAATAAATGTGCCTTTATAATAAGGCACTTTAAAGCCAATGTGCTAATCTCCAGAGTTAAACATTGCTCATCTGTCTCCCTAAGTAATTGGGAGGGAGTAATTCCTTCATTTCACCTTCATCTGGGAACAGCCTCTACAACTAAAATTCCTTGCTTACTTTTCAAACAGGAAAATGTGATATGAGTGTGTGTGAATGACAAGCTGTGAGCAACTGTGTTTGGCACTTAATGCATGCCAGGGACTATCTGTAGGTCTCAGATTTGGGCTGAGAAACCTCAGGGCCTGGGATCATCCTGAACTGGCAAGCATGGTTGTAGATGAACAAGAAGATAGTTGTTTATATCCCATCTTTCCTCCTGTGAGCTCAAGGATGGTTGTCCTGCTCCAGATTTTATTTTCACCATAACCCTGTGAGAGAGAGGTTGGGTAGAGGGACAGTGATTGACCTGAGAACATACAGTGAGCTTCATGGTATAGTGGGGCCTAGAATCTGGATGTCCCAAGCCTCAGGGCCAGTCTACATGATGAAAATTATTCTGGTGGAATATGTAAAGAATGTGGTCTGCATGTAGAATGTGATTTGTATTAATCCTTTGTCGGGGGTGGGGAGGAGAAAAAGTCTTCAAAATTTGAAGAAAGAGCTATCACATTTGAAGACAGAGCTATCATACTTTTCACCATAATATATGGAAGGATGTGCAATATTGAACATTTGGCCACCTGATTACAGTGGTACCTCGGGATACGAAATACCCAGGTTACGAAATTTTCACTGTATACTCATGGCAGCGCATTTTGGCAGAGGGTTGGTGGATGGGCATTTCTTCACGCTACTTCTGAAGGCCATGGGCATTTAAATAGTTAAAAGACTAGGAGGAAATATGCAACTGCTTCTTTACCTCTGCATCTCTCCCCTCGTCCAGTTATTAACCAGGGAGCCCTGATGGCTTAGTTATTAAATGCTGGTACTGCATCCACAATTGTGATTTCAATCCTGAGGGGCTCCAAGGTCCATTCAGCTTTCCATCCTTTCATAGGTTGGTAAAATGAGTACCCGGCTTGTTGGGGGTAGTTGGCTTATATGTTGTAAACTGCTTAGAGACTGCTTAGTTGAGTGTGAAGTGGTATAGAAATGTAAATGCTATTGCTATCATGGGGAGCCATCCTGGTGGCCGATGCTTCCTCTCTTCTCCCCCACTGTCTGGGAGAAGGGAGGGCTAATTATATCCAAAGCCTGCCTCGGTTCTTTAGGATTTCAAGAGGAGTGGGGGGAGAGAGAGAACACCAGTGAAGGCTTTACATGTTGTTTTTGTTCTGAAAGAAAAGACGAACACTATATTTTTGATCAAAAGCTTATTTAAAGCCGAGATCGTACGACACCAGCGGGAATAAGTGACAATGCAAGCGGAAGTACACATGCCCTCCCCTTTGACTGACAGCTGCATGTTGCTGGCAGAATATACATATGTGCCAATAGATAGGAATGGGCTCAGGGAAGTGTGGACAATCAAATCAGCAATGGTTCACATAACACACCTATGTGTAGACCAGCTCTCAGTCTGGCACCCTTGAGTCCCATTCAGCACTCTAACCAAACCATTCGGACAGCAACTTAAAGCCGTTTTTTTCTTTTTCGGGTTTAAATAGCTGAAAGGAACAAAGCCAAAAATTTAAGGACATCTCTGCTTAAACAGCTCCCAATTTTGACTAGTGTGTATTTGTGTGTGTGTGTAGAGCTTCCACCTTCATTTTCTGAAGACAAGCATAGGCACCCGATCCAAACTTCCAGCGGTTATTTGCAGTTGCCCTTTTATAATAGGGTGGCTGCTGTGATGAGGGAGAGAACATTTGAAATGTAGAACGCCAAGCAATTGGTTGTTTTCTCTCTAGCTCTTCACCCTGCTGCAACTTCCTTAAGGTTTGCTTTTCTGCAAGCTGATTCCTTGTAAGTGCTAAAGCTGTGCGCGCGCTCTGTCTCTCTCTCTGTCTCTCTCTCTTTGCTGCATTGTGTTATGTGCTCAGAATTTTTATCAGACCCCTTTTTTGTGCTAGAATGTGGTGGAAATACAAATGGAACTGAAAAGCAGGACTTGCATACACAGATCAACAAAGCACCTAAATGAGCCATCCACAAACAGTCAGCGTGTAAAATCTTAGCCAAATCATCACCAGGGTGCTGGTGTGAGGGCTCAGCACATCAAATCCTGAAGATGTGATTCCATTGTGTTGGCTGATGTTATTAACTCCTTAGGAGGTCACAAAACTGAGGTGGAGCTAGGAGGTAGTTGTTGAAAGGCAAGAGTTTCTGTTCAAAATGTCTACTGGACCCCCCCCCAAAAAAAGAAATTAAAGTCAGGAAACTTTTACATTTCCCCCAGATTCCTCTAACTGGAAATGTCAGGGATTGGACTTGGGTTGTTTGATATGCAAAAGCATGAGCTCTGCAATAGCAATAGCATTTACATTTATATACCACTTCATAGTGAACTCAGCACTCTCTAAGCAGTTTACAGTCTGTAAGCCAATTGCTTCCAACAAGCTGGGTGTTCATTTTACCGACCCATGAAAGGATGGAAGGCTGAGTCAACCTTGGAGCCCCGGGATCAAACTCACAACCTTATGGCTGCAGTACCAGCATTTAACTACTGTGCACCAGGGCTGACTTTTGGCCCAAACAAAATGAACTTGCTAAGGCGCTTAGCTATGTTGCATTGTCTCAGATGAAGACAGATATAATATAGCAAGAAGCTTACAATAACTCTTAAACCTGCCTGCTAAAAACAAATTGATGTGCACCTTGTATATGTCTGTGTTCATTGGTTAGGATATTAGTTAAAAATAAGCCTTTTTTTAAAAAATGGCAAATTGCTGTGTTGCAGAATCAATGAATTCCAGGCTGTAGTGTCCAGTTGTGTAACTGTAGGATCCAGCATAAGCTATGGTATACTGGTGTATATTTAGAATAATGGAATCATAGAGTGGAAGCCTACTGGGTGACCTTGGGTATATCGCATTCTCTCAAATTCAGATGAAGGCAAGGGCAAACCTCCTCTGAACAAGTCCTTCCAAGGAAACTCCATGATAGGTTTGCCGTAGGGTTGCCAGAAGTCAGAAATGACTTGAGGTCACACAACAACCATAACAGACAATTACTGTAAGTTTGTTTTGGGATTGCTATTACCAATCATGTGCTAACAACATCAGCAATGTGTTGAATCCTCTAACCTAAATGTGGCCAAAATGTGGTCCATTGGCATGTGACCCACTAAGACTTCCTCTGTGGCCCCTGGATACTAACTAATATTCTTCATCATGGAAAAAAATGGTGGAACAATGGCCAGTAATGCCCTCAGCAGTGTTTGCAGACACTGTTGCTTGCAGCTTGCTGCATCAAGAACCATCTTCCAGTATTGGGCTTCTTTTATTTGAAGGCTAGTGATTCTGATTCAGCATGGTTCTTCTAACACTTTTACGACTGTGGCATCAGTAAAATTAACATTGCTTAGTTTTGTACTTGTTTCACAAACTATCACTTCTTATCTGTTAAGTGTAAGAAATATCAGGCAGGCTCTCTCAGGTGCCTTAGAATCTGCAATGGTCTCTACAGTTGTGTAGGAAAGCAAGAACAAATCGACTCAAATGTTAAAGGGGGAGCCAACAAAATTAATCACCCAGTGTCGAGTTTATTCTTGAATATCTTATGTCGAACAAGGTTTAAAGCAGCATGCCTTTAGCACTGGCATCGGGAAGAAGAAAATGCTGACTCCATGCACTCATACATAGGTTGAACATGGCTTAATTTATTCCCCATCGTAACTTGTTTCCCTTTAGCTTTTCACTGTGACAGTAGTAGCAACAGCAGCAGAAATTTCAAACAACCTCTAGGCTGTCAAAGGTTGAACTTTAACCTGCCAAAATAATAATAAAAGTGTTTTGTGTATCTGTGGAAGGGGGGAACTGTTGCAATAAAAGCAATGCTTTAAAATGTCACTGCACAAAAATCTACCTGTTACAAAAAATGAGAGAGGTTTAGATGGGATTGAAAAGAGACAGATCCTCAGTTCTATAGACATGTCTATATAACAGATTTAGATGGCCTACATGGTAGTTTAACTATCTTGGCACGCTCTCCAAATAGTCCTGGAAACTGTATGTTGAGAATAGTGATGAACATTATTTCTTGGCGATTTCTATCCCTCTCCTGAAAAATCTTCAAAGTCAATTGGTCTTTGGCAAAGGTATGAATCGTGTGGCACTCCAGAGGATTTTGGACTACATCTCCCTGCATTTATTGCCATTGGCTATGTTGACCAGGGCTGCTGGGTGCTGCAGTTCAGTGTCAGTTGTAGTAGCTTTCCCAGTTTGCTGGGCATTTTGAATTGCAGTCCCCATCACCCTGACCACTAGCCATACTAGCTGAGACTGATGGGAGTTGTAGTCAAAAACACCTGAAAGACATTATGTTGGGAAAAAATTGCTCTGTAATGTAGTTTTGCCCCCAAAGACTAATTATTATTTGGAGCACCAATTTTATTTTCAAAAAGCGTTTGTTGAAATAGGGATGTAAAATCTCTCCAGAGGCATTTGATTCTGGCCAAAGGCATTCAGGACTGCTTCATGGTCTATGTTTAATGACCATATTCTTCTAAGCACTGCTGCTAAGAAATACAACACACAGGATTCCCTGGGGAATAGACATGACCCTTAATCTGGTTTATGTCTGCAATATAAAAATGCCCTCTGGTCCCAAAGTATTTTCTGAAGACAGAGAATGGGACAGCCCTTGTTTGAAACTAAAGAGGTCTGAGCTGGTTAGTACCTAGATAGGCAACTGTCCTATCTAGACCTTGATTTTCAGCATGGAAGAAATGTGGAATACATGTGCAATAAATAAGAAATTGCTGTAGGATTTTGTAGTTTCATTTGGCAACAAGCCTTGGAACTGAGCCTTAGCAAGTAAATTTTTTGAACTGGGTACAACAACTAATGATATCATAAGCCGTTTTTCTTTCTTTCTTCTTTTTGTTTGATCTTCCCTCCGTAGATCAGAGTGAAGGATTTCATTGCCGGGAAGAGTGCCGGATCCTTGGCCATTCTGATCGTTGCTGGATGCCCCGGAATCCTGCCCCCAGCCGAGCAAAATCCCCTGAACATGCAAGAAACGTAATGTCCCTTTCTATAGAAGCTACAACTGTGGATACAGAGCTTTATGAAGACTGTAGCACAAAGAGAACTTTTGCAACATTTGGCAAAGATGGGAGTGAGCCTGTCCCTGAGGATCGGGGCCCAGTCAATGTAAAAGGTAAAAGAACAGTGGATCTCCCTCTCTGTAGCCCAAAAGTGAATGGCGCAGTCCGAGAAGCAGGTAATGGCTGCGAAGCTGTTAGTCCCATCACATCACCTGTCCACTTGAAGAGCCCCTTGTCTAGCAAATCGGTGTCCTACAACAAAATGCACTGCTCGGCAAACCGTGACCTGGAATCGTTTGTAAACAATGGCCCTTCTCGGCCGATGGAGGCAGAGCCGAGAGGTGCAGACAGTGAAAATATAATGCATGAGATTAACCCTCTTCTGCAAGAATGTAGAGAGAAAGACTCACCAGGCGTGAAGAGGCTAAAAGACATAGTACTCTAAGCCACACCAGAGAGGAGAAGAGAGGAAGCAGGGCGGGGTGGGGCAGTACAAGGCATATGTATTGTTTTTAACAGCTTACTGATGGTTCACAAATTTGCTGTATTTAAAAGCTTTCCCTAAATGTATTGTTTATAAAATGAAGCTATTGTTCATGTGATAATCCCACTTGGTTCAAAGGGGGCAGGGGTGTTTGTCAAAGCAAAACTAGCACCATTTCTTTTCAGTTTTCCTGTGGCAGGGGTGATGCGATGGTGGCAGCTTGGTGGATGGAAGTATTATTGACAAAGTATTTTGAATTTATATATTTTTGTATCTCAAAACCTCTAATGTGAAATCCCATTCTATATGAAGTAGTGAGTCTAAAAACATAAGATAAGAAAGCCACCAAATACCCCTGTCCCTAACTAACTCATTGGGCTGCCCATTTCTCATGATACAACAACAAAAACTGGGAATTTTCCTGTTTTGGTATCACAGCCCCTTGGAATTGTGGGTTGTGGCCTATGAGTTTTCTGACACCCTACAACCAGAGCCTAACTTCCACTTTTAGGATGTTGCTCTTTTGCAATGAACTACCCCTGCCTTTAGAGTCCTTTTGCTGCCACTTGCTTCTCTGTACTATTATTGTATTTGGTATTGCAAATTCCTGTATGTCTTGTGGGGGAATAGGCTTCGAGGTTTATTGGTTCCTTTTTGGGTGGTGGTTTTCTACAAGCAAACATGAACAAACACACAAATGATAAAACTCGGGGAACCTGCAGAATTTAGAGTGAGTCTTTTCACTGTTTGTCATTTTCCTCTTTCTTTCTCCAACACTGTGCAATGTTTCTTTCCCAGGTCATTTAGGTGTTATTCTAGCATCTCATTTGCAATTGTTAGATACACCTGTTGAAATGTTTATGAAACCAGTTCTCCCCCCCCCCCTTTCTTTTCCTTGCACTCTCAAGGAAGTATGAAGCATAATTTCTCTGAAACTAACATCTTGATTTTCAGGAATAAACATTTCCTGATTTTTTAAAACCTCTGTTGGAACCAGAAAAGGGAAATGGTTGTTCTCAGTTTAGCATGTGTTCTATGCCACGCTTGTGCAAGCATTCCATGAGCTTAAAACTTGTATCCATTGGCCCATTTGTGTGTAGTGTTACCATGCCTGTGATCATTGACTTAGGTAGTTAAGACCACTGGCATCTTAATGCTGCATGGCAGTCATCTAAGGGTGGGATTGAGTGGCTCTCTAGATATTTTCAAATGACATCTGCCATGATCTCTCATTATTGGCTAGACTGGCTAGGACTTAGAATTTTATGATATCTGGAAGGCCCCTCTAGGATACAGTACTGAATGTGGTTAAGTCCAGCTAAATGTGAAAGCGTGCAATGTTTACATGGACTCACATTACACATAGGTGGAGCCCTTAGCAGCATTGTTCCTGAATCCACTTTTTTCTCATTCTATTTTTGTGAGCACAGTTCAGAAGCTCAGCATAATCTATGCTAGCGGTTGGCAGCTGTGACTTTGCAGATGTTGTTGGACTGTAATTTCCAGCAACCCTAACCAGCATTGCCACAGGTGAAGGGTGCTGGTAGTTGCAGTCCAACAGCATCTGGAGAGCCACAGTTGCCCGATCCCGGAGTATACCCATGTTGAATGAGTTGTCTCAATGGTTTTTATCTCAGATGTGTGAAAGCTTTGCATGGATTCCTGAAATTGTGGTCTTTGTTCATGACTATACCAAAGTTTTCTAAACTTCTAATACGTGAAGTATCTCTCCCCCCCCCCCCCCACACACACACTCCTTACCAGTTGAAATTGGACTAGCACTTTTACCTTCAGGCATCAAAGGCTAACTTTTAAAGTATGCAGATGAAAAAAAAAGTTTGCAGCCAGTATTAATTAACATTAATAAGACCCATTCCTCCAGACATTCATCCTGATTGAAAGGCAGTAAGTGCATATCAATAAGTTTGTCAGAAATCCAGCATCATGTCTTCTTGGAAGGAAAAGGAATCTATTTAATCCTATATTGGCAGCAAGTGTAGGACACCATAATAACTACTGAAAAGACATGGTGCAATTATTGTTCCTTAGCAGAAGCTAAGTGGAAGGAAGTTGGAGGAAGCCAGAACAGGTAGCCATGGAAAAATCATCAGTTCAATAATATCAGGCTGAGGGTAGGTGAAAGAAAGCAACCATACTGAAACATAGCATAATTGAGTGATCCTCAGAAGTGGCCTAATATATTTTACTGCCTGAAGTGTAAGAGGATGCCCCTCCCATTCCATGTACAGAAACTGAATCTTACTTGTAGGCAGGTGGTCAAAAGATGAGTGTAGCAGGCAGGCAGGCTTAGACACATAATGGGCTATGTGGTGTGCATGCTGCTTTCCAATCCTTTGGTGCCCAGGGCAGTTGCCTCATTGTGCCTAATGGACCCTTGCTCCCTGTTGGGAATGAATGCAAAACTATGAGGACAATCGGCATTGTGTGCCTACTATTTCTCTTAGAATTAATATTAGCATTCATTCTTGAGTTTTTCAAGGGCTCAGGCTCAACTCAAGCCTGCATCCTTCTGAGGTTGCTAAAATAAGTACCCAGCTTGTTGGTGGCAATTAGCTTACAGTTGTAAACGACTTAGAGACTGCTTAGGTGATATGAAGCAGTATATAAATGAAGCTGCTATTGCTATTTTCCTCCATGCACACCAGGGAATGAAAGTAAGCAGTAGAAAATGTATGTTAAAGACCAAATAGACTGGCAAAGCAGTTCTGTTTATCTCTGCTCAGAAATAAGACCCACTATATCCAATGAGAATTTTCCCCATGCTAAGTACATTGCAGGACTTCAGCCTAAATGTAACAGGTACCTGTACTGACTAAGGCAGTGTGTCTTTCATTTGAAACAAAGAAGTCATTGAATCTTTATCTTATTTCAATAGTGAGTTAATGTAGTTTGAACAAAGATCTGTAGGGTTAAAAAGCCAGTCCTTTTGACTGTAAGGGATGATTACATCAAATGCCACCCTAACCCCAACTGCTCTGCCCTCTTTGAGCTTAGCTGCAGTCTTCATAGTATCGGGGGGGGGGGGGGGCAGGGAATGGATTTTCCTGTGCTTTTTGTCACATTTTAAATGCAAGTTATTTGGGGTTGATCTGGCCTAGAATGGGCAATTGGGATTCCTTTGTTTCACAAAAGACCTGTACCCAGTTGAGATGAAAACCAGTTAGATGAGATGGATCAACATGGTTTGGACTCTTGTTGGGGTGTTAAGGGGAAAGTCACAGTGGTCAGTGCCCAGCCTTGAAAATCTAAACCCATGCTTCTACACATAATTATGGCTTATTTTATAGGGCTCCAATATATGCAGATGTGAAATTCATTTAAGTTACCACAGGGATGAAATGATATGCTCCCCACCTATCCCTCTAAGAAACATTTTGTTTAAAAAGGGAGGGATGAGCATTTTACTGAATCAAACAGAATCTTGTTTTGTTCCCCACTGGAGATTTTTCAGGGAGTGCTGGGAACACAGGGTTTGGCCGTGTTCTTGCTGTGAACTCCTGCATTTGGGAGTATTTCCCCCTGCTAGAACATACGTCTGAGAGTGCAGAGATCATTGGGAAAAGAAATATATTGCTGTTTCAATACTTGCACTGCCAATCAACAGAAAAATAATGGTTTCTAGAGAAATAATCTTCCTGGCTCTAACCTATCTTGATAAAAAAAAATTTAGTCATGTTTGATTTATTTAAATTAAAAAAAATGGCTACAGGAAAAACAGGCTCCAATCTTTATCATCCTGAAAATCAAATAAGCTGGAGTAATTTCTTTTCTTTAGAAAAAATGCTAGAGAAAATTGATAGGGCTTGGTGTTCTACTTTTCCATGCAGCTCTTTAATTTATAGACTGGCAGCATGTTTTATTTGCCCAGTAGTTTGAGACTTCATGTTTTAAAAAAAGAAATTTGTAAGGAAATCACATCCATTTCTCTTTGATATAGCTTATTATTAATTCTTGGAAACATGTTCTCTTGGGAGGTCCAATTCATGGAAGATCCTGATGCAAAGAAGAGGGTGGAGGGCAGAAAGACATTTGTGACAGGCAGATGTGTGGCTCTGTGTTCCTGTATGGCTGAAGAGTAAATATGGATGGGGACAAGACACCAGCTATATATTGGAAAGAACAGGAGGAATAGGCTAGTGGCTTATTTCAAGAAGTGGGAGAATCAATGAGCATAGCAGTCTTTGGAGCTATCTAGCAGGCAGTGTCGCACTGGCTTTTCTTAATCTCCTGATTCCTAAGATTGTGGCTTGTGTGAATTACCGAGCTTGAACTTGCAGTCCATATCTCTAACCAACTGCATGGCCCTTGGCATTTTTGTAACTTTGTAAGCAAAGACTGGGTTTTCTAATTTTGGAGTAGGGAATCTTTGTACCTCCAGATGTTTTTGGCTTACATCTCCCATTCAACCCTATGAAGCATTCCCTCTAGTTAGGGATTGTAGACCAAAATATCTGAAGACCAAAGGTTTTCTGCCTTAATACTGACTGGTTCTGTAGTTCATCAGACAGCAGTGGTGTGTTTGTGTCTGTATGTGTATAACTACAGCTCAAAGCTGTAGTAGATTTCCTGCTTCTTCTCTGATGAGAAGCCAGTATGGATGAACATCTGTTGCTTTCCTTGCTAACATCTTCTATGGCCAAACCCTTGGCAACTCATCCCACCATTGCTAGTGGCAATTTAGTTCACACATTTTTTTTCTAACACTGTATATGGACTAAAGGCCTGAACAGAGAGGCCAAAATAAAACTGCTTCAGGTCACTTTGGAGGTATGTTGTTTAAATGAAACATGCATCTTGGGCCAGAAGCTGTGCCAAGCTCCAGTCCTTAGGACTGGAGCATGGCTTTGGCACTGGACGCATGCATCATTTAAACAGCATACCTCCAAAGTGACCTGAATCAGTTTTATTTTGGCCTGTCTGTTCAGGCCCTAAGTTTTTTTTTTTAAAGAATGAAGGGCATGAAGATTGTGTCATTGCAGACAAACAGGTTGAGTGCATGGAATGCAGGATGATGATGATCCCTTACCATCAGCTCTCCAGGATGCCAGGCCCATGCATGTCTTTGCTATTTGCTGCTGCCATATTCTTTGAAGATGCTAAGGATTGGATCTGCACCCTTCTGTGGTCTCCAACATTGGCCCCTCCAGATGACATTTATGATATGACAATTCAGGAGGGAGACAAAATAGACTGATGCTCTGCCAGCTACAGGTAAGAGCTCCATTGGCCAGCAGGACTGCATGTTACAGGGAGATTTATGTGAAGAACCTACAAGTTTCCTCATTAAAATGTCGTTTCTTAAAAGCTATTTTATTTTCTTCTAGTTTAAGGGAAATATCAATGAATTATACTGGCATTGATTCAGTTTTCTGTAGACCTTGGCTGTGTGTGCACAGCTGCCTGTGTCTGAAAATGGTTGACACTGCTACCTCTGAAAATACCAAGAACATGCTGGGAAGGGGTAATTGATGATAGGCTGCTTTCAATCTGTTTGATTGAACAAAGGATGAGTACCACCAACAGCACCACACGTCATGTTTGTATTGACACACGCCATTTTAGTTCAGTGCCAGGGATCAGGCATGCATTCAAATACCCTGATTTCTATACATGCACATGGTTCAGATATACAGAAAAGGAAGCAGCCTTGTATAAACTATAAACCATAGGTCATCTAGCTCTGTGCAGGATAGTTACACTGAGACCATTGGCCATTTAGCTGTCCAGAATTTTGAACAGGACTATTTTCCAGCCTTAACTGGAAAGTTTGGGGATGAAATCTAGGGCCTCTTCCACACAAATCATCTGTTCTGCCATGGAAACCTCTTACTAGCAAGGAGTTCTTCATTCATTTTGGTTGAAAGCACAGATTTGCAGGCAAGTTTCTTTCAAATGTATGGACCAGACTGTGCATGCCTGGACTGTCTATGCCCATTAGCAAGCAAGTAAAGTTGTAGGTGAGGGTGGGCAACTGTGATCCTCCCACTGTTGTTGGATTGCACTTCCCACCAGCCCTAGCAAGCATAGCCAATGTGTTGGGGAGAGATTGTGGGAATGGTATCCCAATACTATCTGAGAGACCACAAATTGTTCATCTCAGTTCTAGCTTGTGACTTCAATCATCTTTTATTTGAGCAATCTATCCCTGTCATTTTCAAAGACAAGATGCTCCCTCCCCCTACTAGCACCATTTCTCCATAATTTCAATGCAGGGAAGTCATTTTAACATGTTGCCTTTTCTTCCCACTGCAGAAATGTTTCCTACTGTCAACCTTGTTTTTTGCTTCCCTGTTTCCTCCCCCCCCCCCCCCCCCGGGTTAGGTGGCATAAGGATTTTATTTCCAGCAATGCTTTCTATGAACAGTTGTAATTTAATCAATTCCTATTTTCTGACTGTCTGGCTCAAAGGGAACCATAACAAGAATGAATTTAAGGGTTGTCCATTTTGCAAGAAAGAAGGAAAGAAAAAGAGAAAGAAAAGAAAAGAAACCCATGTTTTCCTTTGTTTGCTAGACTGGGGTTTGGACAATTCTTTTTATGACGCAAGTCATACTTCATCGTCCCAGGAAAATCAATTTTTTGTTGTTTGATTGAAATTTACAAAGGTAGTGATGTGGGAAAGGCTGTTAATAAATGATTTATGGCTGGAATGAACAGGAGCATTTAACTGTACTGTCAAGATGAGACTGTTGCCACTTCCCTGCCCTGTGCTATTGTGAAGCCTGAGATGGCTTGTGATGTAAATCACGCACACGTTGTGCAGAAGTGAATTATGTTTTGCTTTCTTTTCCCCCCCAAATAGAAAACAATTTGTAAAGAACATGTTATCCAATTAATATGTTGACATTACTCTTGGAAAGGATTTTTTTTAAAGGGGGAAGAAGAGAACCTAATTGGGAACGTCATTTGTTGATCAATGGGGAGAATTGATTATCATGTTGATACAGCGGCATTTGCAACATTTAGGTAATCACTGACCCAATGTAGAAGTTGCTTTTACTCTAGCAGAGGAACCCCAGCAAAATTTCACCATGACACCCATGAGAATGGATTTGTTACTGGCATCAGCTGATGTTCAGCTAATTCAAACTGGGATTGTATAATCTATATGACAAAGAGCAGACCTAGTTGTGGCTTGCATTTTTCAGCATAGACTAGCCTAGACTAGTCTAACGCTAGTCAAATTTTAAGGTCTAAAGCTGCAGAAATGTTTGAAGTCTTACAGCAAAGAGACACATCATGACGCCATCGACACTGTGTTGCCTGCCTAACAGAGGAAACATTTATGTGGGACTTGAGTACACTTAGCTTCCTCATGGTTGTCTCTGTTGCTGATCGTATGAAGAACAAAACTTGTTGTATATGCTGATATGTATGTTATGTACATTTTCACAGTGATTGAACCATTGTAAACAGGGGGAAATGGGGGGTGGGTGGAGAATCACCATGCTGTCTATTTTATGAAAATGATAAAGCAGCTTTATTAAATTATTACAACTCTGTTTCAAAAGAATGGTGTACCTGCCACGTTGTTTCTTCTTTTATTTCTTTAAAAATACTGATGCAAACTTTGTTTTCCCCACTTTGATGTGACTTTTATTTCTTTGCTTCAGAAATTACTGCATTTTAGTATTAAAGACAATTATTGAATAAAAATGGAAAATAAGTGTTTGGTTAAATATGCCTCATGTGGGTTTGCTTATCAGCGGAAATAAGATTTGCATGTGCAGGTTTTGCTTTGTTTTTAAATCAACAAAATGGTTTCAAATGTTGAAGGAATGGGGTTCAGCTCATTATGGCCTGGCACAGACAGGTGAAAAGCGGCGTGTCGGTGCCAATTCTAGGGTTCAGGAGTGCGCAGCAACCACACGCTCCCAAACCTTAGTCCATATGGACACCACCATCATGGTGGCCTCCTGTCCACACAGGGGCCGCCATGATGATGCAAGTGAAACGCAGTGTCTGCATGTTGCGGAGCCATGCTCGCATCATCAATGAATGCCAGGACGCCAATGGAGCTTTGGCAGCATCACCGAACAGAGCTGCATTTTGCAGTTCCTTTTTGGGGCGCATCATTGCCGCGCCCGTGCAGTTGCCGCAGCAATGATCCAGGGCAAAAAGGGGCAGAGTCTTGTGGCCCCTTCCTGCCTGTCTGTACCGGGCCTACCTTTTGCAAAGGACACAATTCAAAAAGAAACTGGTTTGAAAACTAGGGGTATCGTATTTCAGTTATGAGATATTATCTTCCACCACACCTTATTTTTATAATTTTATTTATTCAGTGTATGTCCAGCCATTCTCCCAGCATGGGACCCAAAGTGGTTTATGATACAGATTTAAAGTACAACTAAAGACCTAGTAAATTTAAATAAGTTTAAAAAGCATTAAATAAGCAATCCCATTAAAAACACTAATTAAAAACAATGTAAAACACATTGAAAACACAATAAAGAAGATAAAGGTACAGTGCATTCCTTTAAAAGACCCTTCCTCCACAATCAGTTAATATCTAAAGACCTGCCTCAGTGAAAAGGAAAAACAGGCTGGCAGCAGCCACTGAAGAGGCTGTCTCCCATGTGTTCTCCAAATGTGCCCATGACGGTGGTAAAATCAAAATTTTAATTGTTTTAAAATATCTAATTCTTTTAAAACATTATCTTACCAAAATTTCACTTGAAAGTATTCAAAGATATAGCTGTGTTAGTCTATAGAATCAGTATGTAGAGAGAGAGCTTGTAGCGCCCTTGAGACCAACTGAAAGAAAGGAGTTGGCAGCATGAGCGTTTGTAGATAAAGTCTGCTTCTTTAGACGCATATGGTTTCATTTCACGCTTAAAAGTTTTATAAAATATAGCTGTAAATCCATCTGGCCCAGGGGATTTAATTCCTTCCAAATCTGTATTACTCTTTCTGCCTCTTGTTTAGTTATTGGGGAATGTATACAATTTCTCTGTAGTTTGGCTTTTATATTTATTTTCTGATCCTGCATTTTCTTCTCCCCATAATATTTTATAGAATTTAACCAAAGTTTCCTTTATTCCCTCATCTTCAGTTATTATTTCTCTTTTCTCCTTTATTATTTCTCCTCTATTTCCTTTTATTTTACTATTCGTCTTCTTCCCTCTCTTTTTTTAAAATAAATTTAATACAATTCTTCATACTTTTAGTGTCTCATGCCTTAAATTCATTCCATATATATATATATATATATATATATATATGGCTTCTTAATATAATTCTAAGACCCAATTCTTTAAATCAAATGTCATCTGTATAAGTTTTTTTAAACATTTCTACTTAAACATTTCCCCTTATGACTGCTTTAAATGCATCCTATAATATATCTTTTTGAATATATTTAATTCAAAATAATTTTTAATTTCCTCACTAATCTGTTGTTCATTCTCCTCTTTCAAAATAACCACAGGATCAAAAATCTATTTTTAAACTCTGTTAACACTTCAATCCTGCAATCTTTATGTATAATGCTATCTGATCTGCAAGCCAGACAACCCTTGCATTACCTTTCCTTTTAATTTTCATACTATTATTTTTTTTAACTAAAAAATAACTATAGCCAGATCTGATGGAGAGACAGAGTCGGTATCATCAGCATGCAGGTGCATTAAACCCCATAACTCTGGATTACTTCTCCCAGCAGTTTCATCTGTATAGTAAACACAATGAAGGACAAAACCAAGACTTATAGGACAATGATCAGAGGGTCAAACAGGAAGCCCCAGCACCACCTTCACATCTCCAAGAAGGACCAGGACCTTTGTAAAACAGCTGTAACCTCATAGAGGTCAGAAAGATACAATGGCTGAGATACTGAAAGCTGCTGGGGAGTTCAGCAGAATCAACAGGGATATAAACCTTTTCCATTTCCAAGTGGGGGCCAAAACCATCTCCATCCCATAACCAGGCTTGAAGAGCTAGGGATAGGGATCAAGATAACCCACCCTGGAGCTGTGTGCCCACAAAACACTCTGCAACCTTGTCCAAGAAAGTCTGCCTGTTAATTTTCCAGTATAGTGGGTTTCTTTTCCTCCCAGTAATGACCTCAGCATAGCAGGCTTACAGAAGTGAGGTTTTTGCTATTTCCCTTACGATCTCTATTCCACTCTGGCTAGTTAATGAGAGAAGAAGGGCACAGGTCTGATACTCATGTGGTGGCTCATGTAGGTCCACATTCTTAGGCTGTATAAATGTGTCCAGTGAGAGGACAAGTCGGAGTGAAGGTTACCTGCACTGGATCTGTATAATGTATAGTGTCCATGTCAGAGTTAATCTGAACAAATTTTCTGCAAAATGGTGTGTAAATTCTTCAAAGTGGGATGTTGAGTGTAGAAGGTCAGTCCTCAGAACAGCAGTCCTTGAACAAAAGAATTACAAAGGCAGATTGGAAGAGAAACAGTAGAACTGGAATTCATCCATAAACTACAGTCTCTTGAACAGGGACAATGGCTTCCTGGCTCACTACATACATTTCAACACTATCTGACCCCATCCTCATGGGAGCATCCTACACTCATCTGTTCTCCCTGCCAAACTGGTCTTGCCATCTCATTTCCATATCCAATCAATGGTTATGTCTTTAACAACCATTGTTAAAACTGGACTTGCTACGTCATTTCCATACACAAAGAATTTGAATCAACATTCTCACATACCTATGGCATATATATGTCTATCCCTGGCTTCCACTCCATCAAAAGTGTCTGAGGAAGTAGACTGGAGTCTACAAAAGTTGATGCTGCCAACTTCTTTCTTTCAGTTAGTCTCAAAGGTGCAACAAGGTCTCTCTACATACTGATGATACTAAGGAGATGCATGGTAGCAGATTTTTAATAATATCTTTATTCAAAACACAGTTCAAATATATAAACTTCCATACATTAATTGTTCATATAATTATCACATCATTCATATCAGTTACTAAATATGTCATCTAACCCCAAATTATCTCCTATCCACTCTCTACACCATCATATCACAAGCTTTTCATCTTTATTAATCCTTCTTCTATCACTTAACATTCAAAATCCTTCTAATACTTCCTACCCTTCTATCCTTCTTACACACTTCTGATCTATCCTTATACCTTCTCTTTCCATCTCTCTCTTCTCCTTCTTCCTTTCTGCTTCCTCCTTCCCTTCATTCACCTTCCAAAACTTCATAATACTCCACCATTCATACTTGGCTTCCTCCCTTGTCTTCTCTGGATTCTTCTTTAATTTCTCATGACTTCCTATTCCACCACTTTTTTGCTCAATAGTCATATCTTTTATTTGTCCAAGTATTTTACACCAGGAATTTCATTTCTAATCTAGTTGATCATTCCATACTACTGTACTATGGAAAGTTATATGCTATTGGACCCCATATTTTTCCAAGACATTTTAAAGCTGGCTTCCATTCCTCCAGATGAGTATGATTTCTTCACCATCACCAATGCCAAGACTTTCCAATGGGCTTTAGTATGCTGCTCTGAATTTTCTGACAAGCTAGTCTCCATCCTACTTGCTTTGTTGCTGCCAGCAGGGAGCTTGCTTATCTCCATTCCATGGGAGGGAAAGTTCAGGAATGATTTGCATCCATCATCCTGGCCATTTGTTCCAGTCCAGAGATCAGCTAGGGTTTCAAGTCAATAGAAAACTCCTCAAGAGCCATCAGGAAACCATTTGGATCTATCAGGTGCCTGGACTGCACCGTCTTAGTCCTCCATCCCTGCAGAGGCTCCAAGTCCCAGCGAGTATAAACCTCAATAGCATCTTGATGGTAAGAGCAATTCAGCACCTAGAGAGGTAGTGGCACCTCCTTCTCTTGACATTTTCAGAAATAGGCTGAACAACTACCTGCTGGGAATGATCTAACTGGATTTTCTGCATGTAGGGGGTTGGACTTAATGGCCTATTTCAACTTTATGATTCTATTTCAGCACCACTGCCAAGATCAACTCATCTCAGGAAGAGAGACTGTTGAGTGGCGGGATGGGCAGCACACCAACAGAATCCCTATTTTGACTGTTGCTTCAGTACCTACAACAAAGCATGAGATGCAGCATGAGTCAACATTTGGACCATGTGATGTTACTTCTCCTTTTACAGAAGCCATAACATTACAGTTACAAATATAACTGTAAACATTATACAGTAAACTTGTCCCTTCATATTTGCTAGTGTTAGGGGCACAAGACCCCCGTGAATATGGAAAAACTGCAAACAACAAAAAACACCATGTTTTTACCTGAGAGGACACCTCTCTAGGAATCTCTAGGTCCTCCAGTGCAACTCTGTGGTCAATGTCTGAGAGACACTGACCATAGAACTGCACTGGAGGAGCTACAAATGCCTAGTAGAGTATTCTCTCTAGGAATCTCTAAGTCTTTCAGGGCAACTTTTAGTTAAAGATGATCACAGAGTTGCACTGGAGGACCTAGATATTCCTAGAGAGAACCTAATCAAATATGTGAATAATCAAAATTGGCCCTGAATCCCTAGTCTACACTGACTGACAATAATCTCTCCAAGGTTTCAGATAGGAGTTTTCCCCAGCCCTAGCAGGAGTCACCATGAACTGAGCCTGGGAAGGAGGGAGGGATGCCTAAAGAGCATGCTTTATTAAGCACATATTGTGTCAAAGAGCTATAGCTTGCCCTCTACATGAGAGTTCGCATCTATTTACTCCATCAAAATAATGACAATCTCTTCAAGTAGAGGAGAAGGTCTTTCTACTGAGTGAAAAGGCTGATGTTTCTGTTGACCACCCACCTCAGAAACCATGCTTCTTGCTTCTCCTGCTTCTGTCCTTTCTACTTGTAACTTTTCCAAGCACCTCAGTGGCATAAGCAGGTGCCTTCCATGTGAAAAGTTCCCAAGGTTATTTCCCTACCCCCATTAAAAGGATCTTGGGTTGAGGAGCAAGGAAAGAACATTCTCCTGCCTTTGTGTGCAGGTGTTCATTAGCTGCCACAGTTTCAGAGAGGATTTTGCAATGAAATGTCAAAGGACTGATCTTCAGAGTAGCAGAGAAGTTGTGCTAATTGATTATCTCCCAGCCTTCCTGTTTTTCAATTGGTCTACTAATTGGTTAATTCTGACCAAGTCTTTGTTCAGCTCTAATGGCCAGTTTCAGAAAGCTGTGTTAATGAATCCCCCAGTCCTTGGTAACTCAGATATGTGCCAACGTGGAGCTGAAGGAATATAATAAACAATCTGAGCCCACACCCTGATTTACCATTTTGCACTTGGCTCTAATGGATAGACCACAGAATTGTTGGCCTGGTGTCTGCTCACTTTTGGTCTACATCAGGGTGTGAAAGAATATCTGGAAATTATAAGGAAGAAGGACAGAGGCCATTAGCAACATCCTGGAGAGGAAGATGGTACACGTGAGTCTCAATGTGGTTCTAAAAGATTCAGATGAAACAGTGATAGAAGTGAAGAATGAGACCATAAATTATCTGAAATTGTGCAATGTTTTCAGCTTTCAAAATTTGGCTCCAAGTATCAAAATCCAAATGTACCTTAAAATTGAGAAATTTGCTCTTTTTCGTTGGCTGGAATGAATATAGTTGCCTTACCACTGGATAAACTCTATTGCAAGTCATCCATCATATATTGTCAAATACTGCAACCGGTATTTGACAGTATCTGATAGATGGCTTGCCACAGAATTTAGCAAAATGCCAGATGACAAGTCCTGTCAATTGTTGACTTCTGCAGTGTAAAATCTTTGGATGTGAGCTGCTGAGAACAAACCAGTGCAATGCTGTCTGTTCACACATCCAGACAATATTGCATCAACATCTTTAGAGAAGGTTATTTTGGAAGCAGGATGGGATAGATTACATTAAGGCCTTTTCACATACCTGTTGGAGGCTACAGCAGGCATAGTGAAAATACAGCCCATGTTAGTTGTGTCATATTACTAGACTTAAGCTCCAGTCTGGATCAACACTTGGTGGGGTGGATATAGCTATTCAAAAAATCTGCAAGAGAAAACTAACTTTGGGTAGAATCCCTCACATGCCAGGAGAATCTCATTACTCCAGCTGCTTTGAGATGAAGTGGTTATTGTACACTTGCCCTGTCTTGTTTATAGAATTTTACAAGAGTCGAAAGGAAGGCATCTTGAGTTTCTCTGTGTTTTTCTATTGCCTCCTTCTGTATTTTCTCTTATAACTGAAAATCCATAGAGGAGAAAAAGTCAGACTAGCTGCATGATCCCAGTTGACTGGAAGAGCAGGATCCCTTTGTCTGGAATCATCCTTGCAGAATTGCAGGGATCAAGGTGCACAGGTGTTTTCTTGCAGCTGCCTTTGACTGAAATGGATAACAAGGGGAGGTGGGGTGCATTAGAAGTTGGAACTAGATACTTGAAGATGACATGGGGACAAAGAGAAGGGGGAGGGCTATCTGATATTGACATGGCTTGTTGTGTGGAAGTCAAAAAGGAAGACATGGTTCCAAAGAAGGGAGTGAAACATTTTAATACCAAGAGGAAACCACATGAAGAGGGAGGGCTCAACAAGCAGAAAGGGTGCTTTCAGAGGATTCAGAGACAGATATGGGGAATGTATGGCCCTCCAGATGTTACTCTACTACATGTGTATGTTCACTAGGGCTGTTGTTGCAGTGGAATAACATCATGAGGGACATGTATTCTCCAGACCTACACCTGGGAAAAATATGCAGTTATCAGTCCCTTGCCTTTAGTCTGTTGGGTTCGCTTTTAGTTCATTTCCTCATGTTTTATCAGCAGTCAGCTGAACCCCCACTGGCAGAAGATGAGGGAGGTCCATGAAGAGTCAGTGACCCTACACCAATCTGTACCTGGTAATTTACATGGAGGAAAAGATGAATTAGGGCATGGTCAAAAGTAGCACTTAGTGCAGTGAGCCACCATCTATAGTTGGAAGGTATGCATTCCAGTCCCAGGTTTGCCACTTTAATATGAGAGTGGACAGGAAAGAACTCAGATTTTTTGGCTAACATCCTGTTAGTGACATACATGGGCTAACTGAAAATTGTGCCTGTGTATGTTTGTTGTTGTTTTGTTATGGCAGGTGGAGGAATTCAGTACTTCCATCTGCCATGACTTTCTTCCTAGGCCACCCACCAGTTGTCTGCCTGGGCACCTCTTCCACAGCCATTGGCTGGCCAGGCGAGGGCATAGGCATAAAGGTACCCAGGCAGCAACTGGACTTTCCCTGCACAGGTGAGAGAATGCATGGAAAAGTTATAGTTGGTGCTTTCGCCAGCCACCCAGTGATGGAGGTGGGTTTGTACCCAATGACTGGGTGGTGGGGGTCGACAACAGGGATATGACTGCATACCATAATGCCACTCAGCTCCATGAAGCTACTCTATCCTGAGCTGCTGTGACCAATTCTGTTTCCTATTTTTTTCGTCAACCATCTTGCATTGCTGTTTTGAAAAAGAAACTTGAGACAGATTTTTAAAAAACAATGAGCAAACGAATGGATCAGTGAGCTTTTCTTTTCTTTTAATTTATTTTTAAGTTTTAAATTTTTAATCAGTGAGCTTTTCCTTTGTATGTCATTGGTACTGAATGGAAGAGGTGTGACTGAAGCAGATCAACCTGGCAATCTTCAAACCTTTGTTTACCCAGAAATTTTGTGTTCAGCGTACTGTATGAAGCCCCTGTTTGCCATCAGCACAGAAGTGTCTGAGATGTCAGCAGCATGATAGCTTTCCCTCACCCAGTTTTCTGGACAGCTGTCAACAGCCTGGTTCTCTTCCTGTACACTTTGGGAGCTGTCAGAGTTTTAAAACTGTGGCATGCTTAGATTATTATCATGTTGGTACTGAAATTTGCATAAACAGCAGGCCTTAGGAAAGAGCGCTTAGGTGAAAATGCATGATTTATAGACCTCAACAAACAAAAGAATTGTGGAGTCATGCTCTGGCCAGGAGCAATGTGCTGAATGTTATTCCTTTCAAGGACAACAGTCATATAAATAGAGAGGGTTTGATTCTGAAGCTGAAGTCAAAGGAAATTGACTCTAATCTAACCAAGAGAGCTATGCCTATTTGTGCCAGTTGAAGATTGTAGCACAGTTTCTAATAAGCTTATGATCTATATCCTGTGCGCGAAGCATGTCCACAGCTCACTGGTGCATTGAAATGCAGTCAGTATTTACTGGAAAATCTTTACATTTCATATTTTCAATTACACCATCAGATACATCAAGATTCTACAAGGTGCCAGGACATACGTAAAGGGAAAACCTATGCTTCAGAAATAGTTGTGAAAGGAATCGTTTTTTTTTTGGAGCTGAGGAATTTTTCAAAGAGCTGCCTCTGACTTGGAGATTGGAAGGAAGGCATCTGAACTGCCATTGCACCACCTCAAGACAGACTAAGGGCTTTTTCATGACATAACATTTAGCTTACTGGAAGAGTGTATGCTTTGCATGCATAAAGTCCCAGGTCAAGAACTCTGCCTAACAGCTGTTCCCAGGCAGAGTCAGCAATAAAGGGCTCACTAAGCAAAGACTCTGGCTCAATGTAAGGCAGCTTATATATTCCTAAAGTGCCCACTTTCACTCTCCATACCAACATACCCAACAGGACACCACAGGCTCCAAAGCATCTCCTAAAACAAGCAAAGCAAAGCAAAGCAAAGCGAAGCGAGGCGAGGCGAGGCGAGGCGAGGCGAGGCGAGGCGAGGCGAGGCAAGGCAAGGCAAGGCAAAGAGGCAAGGCAAGGCAAAGAGGCAAGGCAAGGCAAGGCAAGGCAAAGAGGCAAGGCAAGGCAAAGCAAAGAGGCAAGGCAAGGCAAGGCAAAGAGGCAAGGCAAAGAGGCAAGGCAAGGCAAGGCGGCGAGGCAAGGCAAGGCAAGGCAAAGAGGCGAGGCAAGGCAAGGCAACGCAAAGAGGCAAGGCAAGACAAAGAGGTGAGGCAAAGAGGCGAGGCGAGGCAATATAATCCTAGAGTCATAGAATCAATAGAATCATAGATTTGGAAGAGACCACAAGGACTATCCAGTCCAACCCCCTGCCATGAAGAAACACAGAATCAAAGCATTTCTGACAGATGGCCATCCAACCTCTGCTTAAAAATCTTCACAGGAGACTCCCCCATACTTGCTAATGTTGTAGTGCAATCTCTTCCTGTAGTTTGAATTCATTGCTCCATGTCCTAGTCCTGGATCAGCAAAAAACAAAACAAAACAAGCTTCAAAGTCACATCACTTCAGATATTCAGATATGGCTATCAAGTCACCTCTTAACCTTCTCTTCCACGGGCTAAACTTTTCCAGGCACATCCCATTTATCCTCCTCATTTGAACATGGGCTGCTGTAATGAGGAAATCTATGAGGTTTTTATGTTTCAAATTTGAGTTTCAGTCTGCATATATTGATAACAAAAGCATTTCTGGAAATAATTTTACTTTTTGGTTGGTAATCAATGAAATTCGTTCAAGTACCCATTTCCAAAATGTGTTTATTTTGGGGCAGTCTAGCCACATGTGTAGAAATGTGCCATTATCATTACGCCAACATTTGGAGGAAACATTTTTAGCCATTCTGGCTAGCTTCACTGGAGTCAAGTATCACTTGTGTATAATTATCAATGCGTTTTCTCTAATAAATGTGTAATATCTAAACATATGTTAACAGAGAAATTGTTAAGAGCAGTCAAATGACAAAGAACTTCAAACAGTAAAGATATGAAGATTTAAAACTTCCAAACTGCCATATATGAAAAATAAGCCATTCACAACAGAAGCTTTGACCATTCAAAACCGAAGTAAATGATGATAAAGGAATGTAAGTTACATTTAGGCCCGTGGTAGATCACAAATTAATGGAATCCAGCTGCATTATCTGATTAATTCTCAATTATGTATTTCACTCTGGAGCAGAGTTTTGAAAGGCTACTTTTTGTACTACAAGTTCCAGAATACACAAGCCAACATGGCTACTAACCATGCTAACTAGGGAATTCTGGAAGTTTTACCCATAGATAGATAGTCTTACATTCTGGAGCTTTCCTTTGAATTTGCTCTGTAGTTAAGAATAACAACTTTCAAATACCACAGAACCTTTTACAGGAGATAGTTTTGTTTTGTTAATGGTTCTATTCCATAGGCTGACTTATTCACTCCACTCCTCTGACATAGTGCAGCAGATGCGTATGGCTTAGAATTAAAATACTGACAAGCAAATTGGTGCAAGATCATCCATTGGGCTCCAGGGCTGACAGGGAATTGAGATGTTTAGTCTTAGTCCAGTACTCAAACCAGTATACAGTACTTTCTGTCTAAATGCATCTTAGAGGCGGCCTGAGGCGACCGGGGTTTGAGTGGTGGTCTCTTTGGCAGCCATAGTGGGGGTACTGGAGGCAGGCCGGGCTCAGCTACATCCGATACTCCCAAATCTGCTCCAAGGCAGTTAGAGATGCACTGAAACCACAATTTAAAGCAGAGCCAGAGAAAGTGGCAGGAGCCAATGTAAAAATAGTAAAACCTAAAAAGGAATGATACAGAAGACCTGAATGACAGCCAGTGGCTATTCTCCTATACAACTGCTTCCTACTCTGTGAAAGTTACAGTATTTGTAAGTCAGCATGTCAATAAATGGAACCTTGTGAAAATACTTCCAATGAATATTTTCTTCCTGAACAAAAATGATACAGCATTTTGAAGAACTGTGTAATAAAGCTAGTATTTAAAAGTTTTTGGGGAAATGCATTTTTGAATCAGACTTCAGATAAGGAATTTTGATACCTTTCAAATTTTAAATTGTTTGAGGTTTATAATCCTAAATGGTTAGGACCTGCATTCCTTAAGGACTGTCTTCTTTCGTATGTTCCGTTCATCACAGTGCCATCCCTGCACCTGATGTCACCCAGTGTGGGGATGGGGCTTCTGCAGGTGGGGCTTCCTGTGACTGTGTGTGCTCCCTTCCCCTGTGCTGCATGCAGGGGAGCATGCAGGGATGGGGAGCATGTGGGGGTGCACTGAGACAGTGCACAGGGACAGGAAGGGCCTGATTGGGTGTTGCCCCTCTTTTGAGGTCTCACCTGGTGTGGGCCGCATCACTGCATGCCCTAGTGATGCTGCTGATCCTGTATACTTATCTGGATCACTATTTCAGATCTCCTTCTTTATGGAGCAAGGTGAGTAACAATGTTGGATGGCTTGGAGCAGCTTTATTAGTATGCTGGGAATGTGTCTGAGATTTGTGGAGTGATGCATATGGGACTGCAGAGAGGCACATTTGAATACACTGAAATGTATGGGATTCCACCTTTCAGTGGCAGAAGGTTGTCATTGCCTCTGCATAATAAGCAATGGCAAATGCCCCTGAATTAGTGTGGAGGCATATAAACTTAAGCAAGTAGAGGCATCCACTGAATACCATGTTGACAGAACCATGGGTATAATTCCAAATGTTCCACTGTACAAAGGGCAGGAATGGCTGTCCCTTAGTCCAGTTTATTTTCTAGTTAAGGACTATGACCTTCTCCTTCTCCAGATTCCATTCAATTGCTTAGGAAAGTGGCATTTTGGAGCAGGTTGTCACTGTGCAGTAAGCCAGCGGTTGAGCAGAATCTGATTATAACAACCATTCACCTTCACCTCTTGCACTGTAAACCTCAGCCCCCAAAAGCAGAGGGAATAAATAAAGGCCATTTGGTTTTAGAACATATTACTGGGAAGGAAAGGAAAGATGGAAGCAAAGAAAGCAAGCAAGCCAACACAGGCACACTCCAAAATGTACAGGGATTGCTGTGATCATGTCAATGAAAGGAAGAGCATATACAAGTTTTGGGAGCACTCCCTACTTCACTCCCCTTCATTAGTTTGGCCAGACTGTTGTTGGCCCCTCACACTCTTTTTCATCCTCATCCTTAGACCAAACTCCCTACCATATGCCCTACTCAGTGTGCTTTTCATTTGTGGAGGGGATGAACTAAAATTTAAAAGGGACATTACATGAAATGAAAAAAGGGGAGATCATCAAAGAAGAATTCAAGCAAATAACCAACTCATGTAAAGAGAAAGTCAGAAAAGCTAAAATACAGAAGGAGCTCAGGCTTGCTGGAGAGGTTAAAAACAATAAAAGGGGCTTTTTTGTTGTTGTTGTGTCCATATCAGAAGTAAGAACAAGAAAATGGTAGGGCCACTGCATGAAGAAGATGGTTAAAAGCTAACAAGCGACAGAGAAAATACAGAACTACACAACACTTTCTTTATTATGGACTTCCCCCCAAAGGAAAACAGTGCTCATCTTGGGGAAAATGGAACAGATGGGGCAGCAGGAGAAATGCAACACAGAACAAGTAAAGAGGTAGTACGGGAATACCTGGCGACTCTAAATTAATTCAAGTTTCCAAGGCCAACTGAACTACATCCAAGAGTATTAAAAGAACCTGCAGAAGTAATCTTAGAACTATTGTCAATAATCTTTGAGAATTCTTTTAGAACAGGAGAAGTCCCAATAGACTGAAGGAGGGCAAATGTCCCCATCTTCACAAAGGGGAAAAAAGAAGACCCTGACAATAGACAGCCTGACATCAATACCAGGAAAGATTCTAGAGCATATCATTAAACAGACAGTCTCTAGGCACTTAGAAAGGAATGCTGTGATCATTAAAAATCAATATGGGTTTCTAAAAAACAAGTCATGCCAGACTAATCTTATCTCCTTTTTTTGCCAGAGTTACATGCTTGATAGATAAAGGGAGTGCTGTGGAATATCTTGATTTGTCTGAGGCCTTTGACAAGTTCCCCCAAGATATTTTTGCAAAAATGCTAGTAAAATGTGGGCGAGATAATTAAATTGTTTGGTGGATTTGTAGTTGGTTGATGGGCTGAAGCCAAAGGGTGCTCACCAAAGGCTGTTCTTCATCCCAGGGAGAAGTGACTAGTGGGATGCCACAGAGATCTATCCTGGGCCCAGTGCTGTTCAACGTCTTTAGCAATGACTTGGATGATGAAATAGATTGTATGTTTATCAAATTTGCAGATGACACCAAATTAGGAAGAGTAGTTAATTCCGCAAAGGATAGAATTTAAGGAGTTGTGATAAATAAAAAAGTAGTTTAAGTCTTATATACTGGGATAGCCTTTTTATATGGAGAGTCTTTACAAAAACCATTCACTGTAATTTGAAGAAGAATGTACAGGGTAAAGTTCATAGATTATAGTGGCCGCTTTCAAAGTGGTCCACCACCACTTTCTTGAATAAGCAGCCAGCAAAGAGCGTTTTTTTCACTGCTCCTTTTGCCTGCGGCTTCAGGCCACCTTAGACAGCCTTGGAATGGCTTCCAGACACTTTGGGGGGGGGGGGTGTTATCTGGATGGTATGCCCCCAAAGTGGCCGGAAGCTGCTCCTTTTGGCCCATCTGTTTTGGGCCAAAGTTACAGAAGCTGTTTGTCCAAAAACTAATCAAATTTTCACCAAGGTTTCCATGTTAGAAAAACACCAGAGAGGGTGAAGGAGAGGGAGAGGAAAAGGAGAAAGACTGGTTTTGTTACTCTGAGCTGAAGCTTCAAATCACAGCGAATGGCTTTTGTAAGGGCTCTCCTTGTAAAAGGGCTACCCCAGAATACAGTATAAGGCTTAAATTACTTTTTCATTTATCACAACTCCTCAAACTCTATCCTTATTATTGTTTTCTTGGGGTTTTTTTTTTTTTTTTTGGTCTGGGGAGACCTCTGTGAAATGTTATTTTCAAACTGCAAAACAACAGCAAACAAGCAAAATCAATGAAGGAAAGTGAAGCTAAGAAGGTGAGGGGAACTGAATCACTTCAACCTGCCCCAATCAAAACACTGCCTTTCCAGGAAAATATTGGGTTTCAGTCTGTATATTGGATTAGTAACTCTGAATTAAGTAGGTGTGCATCAAAATGGAAATTGAATAAATTTCTTCCCTACAAAATGGATGGAGCATTTGAAAATATTACTGAAGTGACTCTAGCTAAATAGGACTTAGGGAATACAGGGCTTTTTAAGTAATGCTGGGGGGAACCTGAGTTGCAGCTTTGCTCTGAATAGGCCAGCTCAAGTTTTTTTGTTGCTTGTTTTACCTTCCACTTTCTCTTGTTTTGCTAGATGCAGATGACTGAAAAAATATGCTAAAGCCTCCCGAATTCTGCTGTCCCATTGCAGTGGGTCAGCCCTGGGCTAGAACTGTTCCCAGCACCACCACTATGAGCTTTAGTTGTTTTGAGAGGGAACCCTCCCTGGATTTTGTCCTTGTTTGATGCCTTGAGTTTGACAAGGAGAGCAAATTGCCTGTGGAGCTCTGCTTAAGTCTCGAGGTCCCCGGTTTACACCACCCAGCAGCGCAATTCCTCCCAGACTCTCAGATCCTTCTTTCTAGAGCCTCTTTCAAGAAGAACAGGAAGCCACCTACTCTGCACATCAGATAGAATTAGCACATTCATGTCCTCTTGTCATGGAGAGTGGAGAGAGAAGATTTGCAGAGCTTTGAAGGTAAAGATGCAAAGCCGGAACTTTATGCAAGCTGGAAGCCCAGAGTTAGAAGAGGAGAAGGTTGCTGTACTACATTACACTTGATGCAAAAAAGATCGTTTCAAGCCAGCGACAAGTAGATTGACCCTCTAGGCAGAGGTAATGAACAACATAGCAGAGAAGGACTACAAATGAAGCAAGTGTGCCTTGCTCCATCTCTTAGGGTCACACTTTTGTGGATATATTTTCAAAGAAATGAGGTAGCAACAGATTTCAGTCCTTGGTAGGATTCTGGGAACTGGAAAGCTACTCAATGTAGGATTTCACATACTTGTGTTTCTATCCCAGAGGATCAAAGGGCTGTTTCTTACTTTCCTTTTTAGAGGGTGGGTTAATTATCTGCCAGTGGTGTGCTTTGAGTTTTTCATCACAGATGTCTGATTTAAAAAGTGTGGCAACATAATTTTTGTATCTACCCCAGATGACTTGGTAAAGAGTCACCTATATCCAGGGATGTTCCAATGTGGTTTTATGCCTGAGGCAAAGGACAATATGACTCCCTATGTGCTGCTTCATTTTCTGAACAGAGGCAAACTATACTGCCAGTTGAATCATATTTCAATAGTGATGCTGGTCTAGTAACTTCCACCATTCCAGAGAGCAAAAATTACCTGTTAGTGATATGCACAGGTGCAATTCAATGCTATATCTGCATATGTCCTTTAATACCTCTTTCTGCCATGACCCCCTCCTTCTGCCACCTATGTGTTTGCAGACTAGCTCTCTCAATTTTGGCCAGTAGAAGACAAGGGAAAGGTGGAAGGGGAGCAGCCAGGTAGCAGGCAGCTTCAGGAAGAAACAAGCTTCTTCCTGGGCTTTCTTTTTTTTTTGGGGGGGGGGGAGAGGAGGGTATCCTCTGAAGGTCCAAGTGAACTGGAAGCTGGGTACATTTAAACTGGAGAAGAGATGACTGAGAGGTGATAAGATATCCATCCTTAAATACCTAAATGGATGTCATGTAGAAGATGGGGCAAGCTTGTTTTGTGCTGCTTCAAAGAATGGAATCAATGGATTCAAATCCCAAGAAAACTGATTCCACCTAAACGATAGGAAGAACTTCTTGACTGTAAAGAATGTTTGACAGTGGAATACACTGCTCTGCTCTGGGCCCACAACAAACTCCAACTCCCAGAATTCCATAGCCTTGAGCCAGGGCAGTTAAAGCGGTGCCAAACTGGGTTATTTCTCCACTGTGGATGCAGCCTTAGCTGCACCTGACAGAGCTTTACACTTTGCCGGTGTGATGCAGAATCTCAGCTCAGTTTTAGGGGGACATGTGGTACATGCAGCCCTCCAAGAGAGGGCAAGGCTGGGGAGGGGTGTCCCCATGAGACACACCCATGAGAGCTACTGTGCACTGCACCCACTGTATGAGGTTACCTCTCACTCTTAACATGGGGCTGGTCCTGGTTGGCAGAGGATAAAACAGGATTTAATTTGCCTTAGGGCCAGCATATCAGACCTAGTTCCACACTAGAACATATTAAGGAAGAATAATTAAAGGGCTTCTGAAAAAAAAAATGCAAAGTGCCTTTCTCTCATCACTGAGTTCTAACAGAAAGTCGCTTCCCATGAGGAATTCAAGAGGAAGAGATGCAGATGAAAGAATGGTGTTTGCATACATGCTTCCCAACCCTTTCCCATCCATTGCTGTTGAAATTAAACATTAGGCTTCTACTGTTCAGTGGCTTCTGCTGTAGATCAGGTCTTGTGTTTGTGACAGGTGCCTTTCCTCACAGCTTCTCTGTCAGTCTGCTAGACAGCCCTTATCCCTAGTCTAAAATCTGGAGACCCAAAATTTTGCCTTGGTTTTATTTAAGTATCACTGTTCTTTAAATGGGCGCGGGGGGGGGGGGGAGCTGGAAAATGCACCCTGCTGTTTTTATTTCTTCTTTAAAAAACCAACCTTCTCCCTTTGTTTTGGAGGTGCTTCTGTGCTCCCATCAAACAGTAAAATACTCATTATAAAATAATTCAATTTTGTAAGGCTTTGTGAAGAATAAGCCTGGTATACAGCTTTCACCTTTTCCTGCCATATGGTTCAGCATCCCCCCTGGAAAACCAAAGAGAGGTTTTTAGGTAGCACTGGGCACTGAGCTGAATGTGAGAGCCAAGCATTTTATGTTTTTTTCCCTTCTTTTTCTGGCAGCCGGCATTTTGCTGTTGCCGAACGATTTTGCCGTTGCCCTCAGGAGCTCTGAACCCACGCGGCAATTATTTAACAGCAATCTCCCGACATTTTTCTCGAGGAAAAGCTTTTAAGCTTGATTGGTGATGGGGTTAATATTGTTTGCCATGTGTCTCTATTTTTTATCTGTATTAATGGAACACACTGGGAGTGGGGTTTTCTGCAATGGTGCTGTACAGCTTTTGAACGATTGAGCGCATTGCCACATCTCAATGCTGGCTTTTTAATGCACTCCTGCAGGGAGTAGCCTCCCCCTGCAATCAGCACACACAGACTCAGCTCTTCCTTGCTGCTGTGCATTTCATTTGTCCAGTACTGTGCACTTCTTGAAAACCATGCCTGATGTCACTGTTTAATTTGTTCTTATTGCTTGCTTGCTGCTGTGGTTCACATGAGTCTGGTCTCATATTGCAGCGGCACTTACATTGCACTAGAGTGGTGGGTGGCCCCACCTTTGGCCTTCCAGGTCTTGTTAACTCTAAATCCCATCTGTACCAGCATGCCAGGCCAATAGTGAGGGATGAAGACTATTGTGGGTCACAGGTTCCTCAGCTCTACTTTAGAGCATTAAGGACTTGGGCTGCTGGGGCTGGGGGCAGCACTGGCCAGATACCCTTCTCTGGTTGAGGCTGATGGGAGCTGTAGTCCAAGACAGCTGGGCTTGCAAAAAGCTAGCCTAGGGATTTATTTTGGTATAAATAAAAGGTAAAGATTCAGGAATGAGGTTTAGGATACCCTGAAGAGATCCGGCCACTGCAGCTCATCTATAGCTATGGCCTTCCTGTCTTCATGGCCGCTATGGGGAAGGCGATATCAAGCATCCCTTTTCTCAAATTTGCCACAATAGGCTTGAATGGTTCCTAAAGCAAAACTGGTCTTTTCTTTTCATGCAGAGCCATGCCCTAAATATAGGGACCTATCTCTGACCCTAATGTGTGAAACAGACATTAGTGCAAAGCATGTAAAATTCACTTCACAATCCCTCCCCCATCTTCTTCCCTTCTTCCCTAAAGGTGTTAGAAAAGACAATTCCCTTGAGACTAGAAAATCTTGTACCTGGAAGCACTCTGTGTATGTGTATCCATGTGTATATGCATGAGAGAGAGAGAGAGAGAGAGAGAGAGAGAGAGAGAGAGTGTATGCAAAGAGACACAGCCTGTGCTTTGGGAGAGACTGATGCATAAGAAACTATAGCTTTGTTTAGAGATTCCTAGATTACTTGTAACATTTCTAAAATTATTTTTGAAAAAAGCACAGAAGTATATTTTGATCTACTCTAAAAGTCATTATGACTTCTATTAGCCCACATTAATTGCAGGAATTCTGCAGAATTCCAAAGGTGCATATCTTATCCCTTTGGCAGGAGAAAATACACCTATTCCAGTGTGATAGAGATGGTGGCATTTATCTCATAGGTTCCTGAGGGCATTTATGAGAAAGAGCTGCCAGATATTGAATATTTACCATAGGCTGCTTATTTTAGTCTTATCCTGTGCAACATTGCACTGGTTGGAGTGGGGAGGACAGTGTAAGAAAGGAACTGGAGCCAATATCAAGAATGAAGCCATCATGCTGTTTGCAGAGTAGCATTCTAACCATAGATCAACCTGACAAAAAAAGCCACCAAAGGCATTTGAAGAGTCTGGCCCATTTGCATTTCTGAGTTTCTATAGAGTCAGCATTCGCTACCATTTCTGTTAAAAATATATAATAGGCATCATGCTATGCAACTCAATGAAAGTAATGATTTGAGATTTTATAACCAAGATGTTATGTGTCCATTTGAGAAATATCTGAGGCTTGTTAAAAATGCAGACAATAGAATTCATTTTGAAAATGCAGCCTTACTAAGCAATGTGGAGCAAAAGAGCATCTTCTTTTCCCTTCACTGAGATTCGAAACTGTTGAGGAGCAGGAAGAAGTAGACAATAGTGGCAGAGTAGCCATCTTTTTAATGCAAGCACTCAGGGTGATGGTCCCCAAAGTCAAACCTGCAAGGACAGACCACAAATGCAGACAGTTATGTTGATTTGAAGTCGAAGGCTTTCATGGTTGGCATCCATAATTTTTTGTGAGGTTTTTCAGGCTATGTGGCCATGTTCCAGAAGAGTTTCTTCCTGACGTTTCACCAGCATCTGTGGCTGGCATCTTCAGAGAAGCCCGAAAAACCCAGAAAAAACTATAGTTATGTTGATTCATTGCACCAAACCAGTTCCAGCAGTTTTCTTCCTATCAGAGCAAGTGTTTTGTAAAACTAATGGGTCTTAATTGTTCCTTCAAGACAAAGTGGTCTGAAAATAATTTGTGCAACAGCTATAACCAAAGAAAGAAAGAAACAATTTTTGTAATACATTTTTTGTCTCTTTCTTTTCTGAGGTTCCAAGCTAGCCATTTGCCAATTTTATTAGCATTTTGAAATTGCTTTGCTTTAACTTGTTTCATTATTTTCATGATTTCTTCTAGGTTTTCCATGAAATATTGGTATATATTATCTGCAAAATTTTAATTTCTTTGATGATTTTATCCTTTCCCCCCACTATATATCAGTTCTCTCTTTCTTTCTTTGCTATTTCTTCTGTGATTTGATTGATTAATTCATTTCTTTCTTTCTTTTTCTTTTGTATTAAGTAACGTGAAAATAATCTCTCAATACCTGTTTGGCTTCTTTTACAATCTTATTATTTTGGAGCAGATAATCTTGGAGTTTCCATTGTATTCCTTCTCTAGAATTTTCATGCTTATGATTATTGGATTATGATCCAAATGAGTTTTAGCCAAGATTTTCATTTTTTTAAATTGCACAATGACTTTGTAACTAAAATCATGTGTAATCTGGCAAATGATTTATGTCTTTTTGGGGAAAAAACATAAATTCCCTCCCTTTCTCATTTTTAAATCTTCATACATCCATCAAATTAAATCTGTGCGTCATTTCAAAAAAAGTTTTAGGGAGTTTCCCTTGTTTTTCTATTACAGTTGTCCCTCCATATTCGCTAGGGTTAGGGAACAAGACCCCCATGAATTGGAAAAACCACAAATAAAAACACTGATTTTACCTGAGAGGACGCCTCTCTAGGAATCTCTAGGTCCTCCAGTGCAACTCTGTGTTCAATGTCCAACCTACGCTGACCATAGAATGGCATTAGAATAGGTACAAATGGTCTTTCAGTGCAACTTTTAGTTAAAGTTGACCACAGAGTTGTACTGGAGGACCTAGACAGTCCTAGAGAGAACATATTAATGAAATCTGTGAATAATCAAATCTGCAAATAAGCCGCAAATATAGAGGGATGACTGTACTTTTTATTTATTAGTCTATCTACTTGAGGATTAATTACTGCATTAAAGTCACCACAAATTATAATCTCTTTGTATTCTTGTAGGATTTTAAAATAGCTTGATTTTTCCCCCCTGTTCATCATAAATCACAACTAAAACAAATTTCTTATCTTGTATAATAATCTCTATACCTTTGAAAGAGCCATTTGTATCATTAAACACTTCTTTAGATTGCAATTTTTTGAGACATAAACCACAATGCCTCTTTTTTGTTTGTTTGTTTGTTTAATCACTGATACATAGTCAACTCCCATATGTGTATCTCCTCAACAAAACAAAACAATTCATTTGTCCCTAATGTCTCTTCCGCCCTATGAGGGAGTTGACCAGGCAGGCCCAGCTCCATCAGGGCTAGCCTGACGGAATAGACTCCTCCCTCCATAACTGTCATCTTCTGGCCTATGAGGAAGTTGACCAAGCAGGCCCAGCTCCACCAGGGCTAGCCTGAAGAAGAAGAGCCCTCCTCCCAATCCATCTGCCTTGGTCCAGGCCTCAGAGGAGGAGAATGCTGGACCTGATCCCCTCCTCCCCCTCACCATTCCCTTCTCCTTTTCTGTTGTGTCTTTTTAGATTGTAAGCCTGAGGGCAGGGAACCGTCTATTATCCCCTCTGTTGTAAGCCGCCTGGATTTCCAGTGATTGAGCGGCATATAAATAAATCCTATTATTATTATTATTATTATTATTATTATTATTATTATTATTATTATTCATTAAAATCAGAATGGTATGCTACTATAACCCACATTCAGTAACCAGAATACTGCCTTCTATGATCTGTTTATTTTTATGCAAATGCTTGTCTGTATTTAGCTCACAAAGGCAGGATAGAAGGAAGGTCCTTGAAGTTGCCCACCAAAAGTTAGTGCCAGGACAACGAAGCTGGCAGACACATCATCACTGTTTTCCCTATTATGGTGAGGTGCATTTTATTTCTGTTTAAATGATAGACATAATTTCTAAATTTGCATCTATTTGCAACTACTATTTCTTCATGTTTTGTCTCATTTATTTATTTATTGGTTATATGTATGCGGTCACTCTAGAGCTATTGACCAAAATTTCATTTAATAATAATAATAATAATAATAATGATGTTAATAATAATAATAATTTATTTATATTTTCCTGCCTCTCCCAAGTGGATTTAATGCTGAGGGGGCATAAAATTCATCCATGATATTACTTTGGAATTCTCAAAAGTGATTATTACTCTCGCTTCCCCAGCTGTGCAATGACAACCATGGGGTTCCCAATCATTCTTCCATGGCCAGTTTCTAACAGGATACAGCTGTTTCCTAACTGCATCCAGGTGCCACTGTGGCATTGGGACATAGGGGGAAGCCATTGCCCTCCCAGGCTATGCAGTGCTCGCTTTCCAACAATTGTGCAACAGTTGTTAAATGGCACTGGGGTACAGTTCTGGCCCCTTGACTACTGATTGACTGTGGGTATGTGCCCCAGCACTGTCCACCTGCCATTACCTAGTTGGGGAAATGGCTTTACCCAAGGTATTTATAGATACTATCTTGTGCTTTGCTCAAAATCTACTTGCACTATTGTAGCCCTCTGTTACATCAACATAATCCACCCAGATTTCTCTTGCCATTTAGTTCTGTATAAATTTTACAAGGAATTTTAAAATATTGCCATTCACTTTTAAAGTGGTGCTGAGCAATGGGAACCTCTTTGGGTATGAAAAGCAAACGTTGGTGACTAGATGGCCATATTTCTTCCCCCTTCCTTCCTTCCTTCCTTCCTTCCTTCCTTCCTTCCTTCCTCTCTTGCACTCTCCTCTTTTTCTCTTTCTCTTTTCTCCCTTCTCCCTTTTCTCCCTTCTCTCATTTGAACAAGTGATTTCATGCTTTGGTGACGACTAAGCTGTAGGTTTATATCCTTGAGGTACTGCATTTGAAACAAAACAGCTGACAGGTTTGGCTGTGGTTTTTTTTAATTTAAATGCTGCATTTTACCCCTTCCCCACATCCCCAAGCGATGTTCTTCCATCAGCACCTTGAGTGCTGATTTCGTCAAAGGCCAAGCTGATTTCATTGCAAAATTTATCACATCTTAGAAAGTGGTGATTTTCAAGCTGACTTTAACATGTTTCTGTATTTGTTATTATTATACCAACTGGGAAGGAAACCATTTCATGATTAGTTCCTTAATTTAATTTTTACAAAAACCTCACAGAGAGGAAGGGAGAGAGGAAGGGAGGGAGAGACATGGTAAAAGAGAGAGAGATTACTTTTCACACCTAAAGTGTCATTATCTTGACCAGAGTAAAGCTTGGAGAATATTAACCATATGGTGAATTTTTACAGGCCAGTAATAGTGCTGGTGTGCTAAGGAACTGCATAAAGCTAACAAGTGCCTCTGTCTCTTGTCAATTGTAACTAGAGGATCTTGCACTTTGAAAAATTGCTCAGAAGCAGGTGTGTCTATTCTAGCTATGACATTTGAAGGAAAGTGTTTTTTTAAAAAATCACTGCATTTCCCCCCAATTTAAATTTCAGCCCTGAAGCAAAGTACATAGGACATCTGTCTATCCCCACTCTGGATTAGGACTGTTCTTTCCTTTCACTTGTCCTTCAATATCAGGATTTCCTTTCTAAAGTAGAATCTGTATGATTCACAACGTCCTTTTCTGGCCATAAATCATGTCTGTGACATGCTGTACTTAGTGTAACCTAAGCTTACACAAGCACATGTGTTTTTAGGCTCATTGCATAAGGAGGTCTTCATTTTTATTTTATATAAATAAAACAAATTACTATTATTATTATTATTATTATTATTATTGCCTCCTTGTTCAATGCATCTCCCCTGGGCATTCTTGCAATGGCCATTGAGAAACAGGCAGGGTTGATAATGTGTGGCTGGGAGATGGCAACAAGCAACTATTGAACATCTGGCTGCAATTCTGCAGTCAGGTGGAAAGAACAGTTGTTATCCTTCTGAATCTGGAGCAAATACACATGAAATCTGGGTGGCCAATGGCTGCCCTTTTCTACCAGCTGTGAAACAGCAGCTGGATGTTGCCTAGATATCCCTTGCCCTTCCCAGCTGCTGAATGGCTGTGGAGACACATGAAGGTACAAAGAGGGTGCCTTATGCAGGGGGTGATGGTGAAAGCATGTGGTGATGGTGAAGGGCCTGAGTAAATACACTTGCTGAGCATTCGTTCAGTGAACATCATGTAGGATTGTGGATTCTGTGACCCCAATGCAGTAACTGCGGAATCTGTGCACTGTCCAGACGTTGGTAGCCTCAAAGTCTCATCATTTCTGAGCACCAAAGGTGTCACTAGGGTGCACTGGGGCTGAGGCCTGCACTGGGTGATGGTGTATACCTGGTGGTACACCCACTGGGACTGGGCTAGCAAAAAAGGATGTTGCCTTTTTGCTTGCCCAACCGTCCACCTTTCTGGGATCTGCACTGGGTGACACCAACCTATGTGATGCAATTTCTGAGACCCTTCTGGCAGGAACTGATGGGACCTGGAGTCCAAGAACAACCCTTTTCTGTGTAGTGAAACCTTAACATGACCCCTCCAACCTGAATATGAGAGATGTTTTCCCAGCTGACCATTTCAATGCTTTTGGATTAGTAAAAAGAAGTTTCCTAACATAATAGGCTACTCTGCTGCTAGAAAGCCTACATATCAGAGAGCATTTGGAAGAATCCCCAGATAACAGAAGCAGTGTCTCTCTGTAAAATAAAATGTTAATACAATGCAACCGCGAATCGCTAATACAATCCTACTTCTACAGCAGCACTTCCATGTCATATGAGAATGAGATTCGACTTTCAGATCTTTCTTTTTTTGTAACAATTTAGTTCGGAAAGGCTTTTATTATTCATAAAAAAGCAGTATATCGCAATCCAAAGGATAATAGCATCTGGTGAGAAAAAAAGCATGGGCACTGCTTTTCATTTCAAACAGAACAGAGACAAAAGTCTTCCTGGTAACTTTATTCATGGACTCATAAAAGGTAAAAGGGGAGAAATCACCCAGGTCCTATGGCTAGTCTGAATTATTTTATAGACCATTTTCTGCAGTCCACTTTTAAATTTCCCAATCTTTATATAGTTCCCATTCATCTATGCACTTACTTTTACAAAAGAGTAATTCTACCCTCCACGCTGCCCATGACAAAGGTTTTATCATGAAGGGATTGGTTTGTACTTACCTCTTGTGTCAAGTCTTAGAGTGGATTTTTTTACATCTTCTTTAATTTACACACTATATGTTATTATGTGCATTGACTTTGTGTAATCTAAGACCGGGGAATGTATAGACTTCTAGATGTTGTTGGTCTGTAATTCTCAGACCTAACTAGGATAGATAGTACTGAGGAATGATAGTAGTTTCAGTCCAACAACATCTGGAGGTCAACATGTTTTTGCCTCTGTAAGCAATACCTTAGGTGTAATTTAGTTGAAAAATAATCATATGTGATCAGAAAGAATATAGGAGCGATACAGATGGATGAAAAGTGCCAGTCTGTGGGCGGGGTGAGGGCTGAGTGCCCCCACACTCACACTACTCCCCACACTACCTGGGTGCCATACTTGCACGCACCCGTTCAGACCGTGCATGCATTGATGATGTCTCTTTGATGCAGCATTCAAATGGGGCTGCGCCAAAGGAGCATGATCAAGCCACCCGGCAGCAGCTATGGGGTCTCTTCAGAGGCACAAAAAGGAGCCAGAAAAACTGGTTCCTTTTTGTGCTCTACGGACTCTGGATCGGTGCTGCTGTGTGCGTTTGCTGCAGCACCAATCCGGGACAGAAAGAGGCGGTGTCTTGACGCCCCTTCCTGCCTTTCTGTACGGGGCCATAGTCAAGATTAGGTGCCCAGATCCTGTTGCACTATAACTCCCAGAATACCTGACTATTGACTATACTAGCTGAGTCTTTCGGGGGGAGGGGGGTAAAATCTAGTAACAACTCAAGACTTCAATTTGGGAATTGCTGATATAGAATCAAAGCTTGGAAAAGTTACTTTTTTGAACTAGTGACCATGTTGGCTGGAGGATTCTGGGGAGGTAATACAAAGAAGAAGAAGAAAACAGCAACCATTTTTTCCAGGCTGTGCTGAGACTGGGGAAGTCCATCTTGGAGTGGGCAATATTTAGCTCTGAGGCAGACCCACTGGTCCACACCTCTTCTGACCCCACCCCCAAAAGGCAATTGAGTTGCTTCTTCTGGTAGAAACTTTTGAATACATTGCACCACTCCAGTACTGGAAAAAAAATGGCAAGTGTTCATTCTGATAAAAATTCATGCCACATCTTTACCCTCTGTGGAAACTCTGTGGTATCATTTGCAAGTCACTGGAGAGTCTGGAGGGAAATGCCAGCTTTCCTGTCCAGGATGGAGACAGAATAACATGAGCTACCTTGGAGGCCCTCACCATCCCTCCCTCCCTTCCAGCCAGCCCTGGCAGTGTGCGCCTCCCCTCCTTCTGGCCACTAATGACCATGGCAGAACACATCCGCGGCAGAAGGAATAGAAAACGTGCTTATCAAATTTTCAGAGGACACCAAATGAGAGGGAGGGTGGTAGTAAATACCCCATGGACAGAAACAGAATTCAAAATGACCTTTACAGATTGGAGAGCTGGTCTGAGACTAACAAAATGAATTTCAAATGTATGACTATAAGATAGACAGGAAAAATAAAATGCACAAATACAGAATGGATCTTACGGGAAAGGCGGCATATAAATAAATCATCATCATCATCATCATCATCATCATCATCATCATCATCATACCTCTGGCTTCAAAGCAGTACATGTGAAAAAGCCCTGGGGTTTTAGTAGACCACAAGCTAAACATGAGTCAATAATTTGGTGCAGCAGCCAAAAAAGTCAATGCAATTCTGGGCTGCATCAACAGGAGTACAGTGTCCAGAGTGAGGGAAGTAGTAGTGCCACTCTATTCTCATTTGTTTATATCTCACTTGGAATCCTGTGTCCAATTCTGGGCTCCACAATCCAAGAATGGCATTGGGTCCAGAGACGGGTAACCAAGATGATCAAAGGTCTAGAAACCAAGCCTTATGAAGGACACCCTAGGGAGCTTGGCATATTTGGCTTGAAGAAGTGAAGAGGTAACATGATAACTATCTTTAAATATTTGAAGTGATGTCAGGTGGAAGATGAAGTAAGCTTGTTTTTTTGCTGCTCCTGAGACAAGGACCAATGGTTTCAAATTACAAGAAAAGAGATTCCACCTAAACATTGAAAATAACTTTTAAAAAATTAGAAAAGCTATCTAACCGTGGGCTAGATTGCTCCAGAATGTGGTCTCTCCATCTTTGGAGGTATTTAAAGAGAAGTTGGATGGTCATATTTCAGGAATGTTTTAGTTGTGTATTCCTCCATGGCAAGGGGTTGGAATAGATGGCCCTTGTGGTCCCTTTCAGGTAAAAGATTCTGTGATTCTATGGTTTTGTGGATGTAGAACTACAGAAGGAGTGTTATGCTCTGCTTGCACAGTACAGGGTTTTGTTTTTGGTGTTTTCTTAGTGGTCAGTCAAATTGTGTAACAGAATGCGAAAAACTTCCCTTTATCATCAACAGCTTCCAGAATCTTCTATTTGTATGGTCTGTTGGAGTTGTAGCTCTCCACCGGAGGAAAAAAACCAGTTTCCCACATTCTGGTACAAAGAGGCTCCCTTCAGGCCCAGGGCCACCTCTATCACTAGGGTAAGCCAGGTGGTCACCAACTGTGGGAGGTTTGGGTGTCAAGGGAGGCATTCTGACCCTCTGATGGAAGACAGAGATATGTATTCCAGGCAGCCTGCCCTGCACACGTTATATTACTGTAATCTGCTGCCCGCAGGTATGATGGAGGATGCTTTTCTATAATCGAATGGGGTGTGTTAATGTTTTAACTCATTTTATCTGGCTCCTCTTTGGGATGGAGGGTACTGAGGTACTAGAAACGATGGACTGGGAGCTATGGACCTGTGGAACTGAATAGCAGAAATCTTTGGTTTGGTTCATATAAAACATGAACACCCTGACTGATTGTTTCCTTTTGGAAAAGGGCAAAGATTTCTCAGCTTGCATCTTTTGGATTCTGCTGAAATGAGCGAAGGAACAGATTAAATGGTTGCTGTGGTGATAAGGCTTTAGCCAATCTACAAGTCGGTGAACAGCATGGGGAAGCTACCAAGCTTGATATGTTGGACTTTTCAATGGCTCTGTGCCCAGAATATATCCCAATAAGGGCTGGAGATCATTTTATTTGCCCCAAGACAAAGGGATGCTGCTTCCCAGCATTAACAAGAAAAGAAAGGGTAATACACTTTTTCTCCTGACTTTCCATATACCAATATAGAACTGAATTTCTGCAATGTAGGAAATGAGACCAGTCAGAAGCGTGCGTGTGTGCATCTGCTCCCCAGAAAAGTAGCTCTCATCTAGTTCTCCTCTTATTCACATTTTGATTTTACTTTGTTTTTTTCTGGAATCTTGCAGATTTAGCTAGCCTCTTAAAAGCATATTTTAGAATGGCTTACCTTTTTGAAGGGAAGTTTTGCGGAGTCTTCCCCAGACTCTTGCAGAGCCTGGCTTCCTTTATTTTGCTATGTTCCCCAGGTGAGGTTCAGGCTTGACAACTCAATTATCTCCACTGCTCCCCAACTCCTGGACTAATCTCCTTGGAATAATTTTTCTCATCTAAATTTCCCTGGATCAGTCTTCTTCACCTTTGTTTGTGTCTTTAGGACCAATCCTTTGGAACAGCCTTTTAACCTGAATCATTAGGCCAAACTGCTAAGAAGCTGGGAGTGTAAGTAAATCCTTCCTGGAAACAAATCAAAGGGCAAAGAAACAACAGGGAATGTTATTTTGAGAGTCTACTTTACTTTTACATTTTACCTATACTTTTACTACTAAAGACCCCCAAGTCAGACCAAGGAATTGGATGATGCCTTTCCAGAACAGATGATCACACACTCAGAAAGGAGACACGTAGTAGTGATGGGTGACTTCATCTTTCCTAATATTTTCTGGAAGTCAAAGTCAGACAACAAGGGGATCTACCATTTTAGATCTGATCCTAACCAACAGGGATGGCCTGGTTAATGGGATGCAAGTGGCAGGATCCTTAGGTGGGAGTGATCATGTTCTCCTACAGTTTGTAATAATGGAAAGGAGAAGCCAGGCATAGTCAAAAACATATGCGGATCATAAAATGTCTTGTGAGTAGAATTTCAGAGTGGGAGACTTGGTTTATTTGTCAACTAAGTTTTTAAAGTGTCTGCAACCCTCAAAGAAATTACGAACTAAATAAGTGGGGCCTAACCCCATAAAGTTGATTATTAATGCCATGTCTGTGGAATTGGATTTAACCTATCATCATGTACATCCTGTGTTTCAGTCTAGCCTATTGAAGCCTGTGAGCATGTCAAGAGTGTGGCATCTAGTTCCTCCTGTCCCAACTCCTGTGCTAATAGATAATCAACAGCACTCCAAAGTCAAGCAAATTCTGGAATCCAGGGAGTATAAGGGCTGTCTCCCAAGGTTTTTTTTTTTTTTCCAGTGGAAACATTTTCCTGTGAGACATTCTGAATGGGTGGATGACACACTTGTTTGTGCTCCTAAGTTTGTTTGGGACTTCCATAAGAAGTACCCCGAGACGCCTGCTCCTGGCTGATGTGTTTTGGTTAGTTTGTTAATCATGCCTTCTTTACCCTTTTAACCTTTTCATGGATAATGTATGATATTTTCTGATTTATGATGTTGTTGTCTCTGCTTCACATTAGGATGCCAAGTTTAGCAGAAGGGGAGCAGAATGCTAGAGACTCTGTCCCCTCAGTCATGCAAAAGCTTGCTTAGCGGCTCTGGAGCTGTGTTGGAGTGGGCATGGGGTATTGGGAGGGATGAACAGGCGCAGGAGGATGTTTGTGGAACTCAAGGCTGTTTAGCTGATTGGGATTGCTTGGGACTGTGTGGGAAAGTATGCAGGATTCAGGCAGGGGAGTGAGTTATGAGGAGTTCTTAAAAGTAAAGCCTAAATTGTAGCCTTAGATCTGGCAATTAACTTGCTACTGTGCTGAACCTAATCTTCAATAAAACTTTCCTAGATTCATCCATGAAGTATATTCCTTGAATTAGGTAGAGACAGGGTATCACATCCTAGATGCAAGAGGGAACATTCAATTCGTTAATCTAGGCTGTTTTATATTTACCTTGACATGCAATTATTTATTCCTGATTACTAGTATATTATGCCTTTACTTCATAGATGTGATCCCATGTTTATCTACTTTGTTTTAGATAAATCTTTTGCATCTATGAATAGCCTCAAGTCATATTGTTTTGGCTTCTGAAATTAGTTCATTGGAAGAGGCTCTTGGATCTTTCCTCCAGCAGCCACCTGTGCCCCATTTCATATTCTGCACCCCCAACTCTGCAAATGGGCCTTTGGGGTGTGCCTGCAGATGGCTGCAGAAGGGAGGAGGCTGAGATGGGGAGCTTTCCTTCTGTGAACTTCTTTAGGTGAATTTATGTTAGGATTCGAGCCATTAAAAACAGATACAATCCTTCAGTTCTTTAATGACTTAAAGCCAGTCCCTTAGAGATATTTTAAGTGCCTTGACTGACTGATTTGCTTTGACCTGATTTGTATCCTGCTTTCCTTTCCGGCCTGGGTCCCAAGGGAGCATACAATGAAATTAATAAGTGAGTGCCAATTTTAAAATACAATTCAATGAGTTATAATATTAAAACATGTTATACTAAACCAGTATCAAAGCACCTCATTTTAATTTAAAAAGTGAGAAGTTCAGCACATTCCTTTCCATTGGCCATGCTGGCTAGGTTATAGGTGCTGAAGTCCAAACTATCTGTAATATCAAAAGCTCTCAATTTCTCTTATAGATAGGCTTGCCATATCCCGCCTGGGGGCGGGACTTTCCCAGTTTGGGATGGGTCTGCATGGTCCCGCCCTGGTTTGCCCCCGCCCCTGGGATTTTCCCCACCCCCGGGCTGAGGGGAGGATTCCTTCCCTGCCTGGGTACCGCTGCTGCCGCCGAGGCAAGGCCGGGGCCCAGGCTGGGAAGGAAAGCCTCCCTGCTTGGGCTCCACTGCCGTTGCGGCAAGCCCAGGGCCCAGGCCGGGAGGGAAAGCCTCCTTGAGGGGAGGATTCCCTCCCTGCTTGGGCTCTGCTGCTGTTGCAATGAGGCCAGGGCCCAGGCCGGGAGGGAAAGCCTCCCCTCAGCGAGGCTCCTATTCAAATGTAGGACACAAAAAATGTGTCCTACATTTGAAAATTTTGTCCTACATTTGTCCCGGTTTGGAGGTCCTGACGTATGGCAACCCTACTTATAGACATTATGACTAATGACTGGAATCAGTTTAAGGTAGCTGCCCATGTGGGCTCTTAAATAGAATGTAGAAGAACTTTGGTTTCTTGTTGCCTAGGATGGAAGCAGACCCTTGCTTTCTTCTATGAAACTGCAGTCTCTGACAACTTGTGTACCTTGTCTCCTTGCTTAGAGCATATGTTCAGGCTGAAAATACCAAAGCAAGGAACTCATCACATTACATTAAAGTCTAAAAGCTTGTTTCAAGCTTTGTTACACTTTCTGTGCCAACTGAACATGAGAGACAAAACACAATGAAGAGTCCTGCAACTGCAAAACATCTACTAATAAATATTCATGAGAACTTGTTCAGTAGAAACCAGTAAAGTTGGAAAAGCTTTTGGGGATGCCATGCTGGATGTAGTCATGTGCTTTATGTCACCTTGCCCCTTCCACCCTGTGAATGCATGGCAGTTTTATAACCATAGTTTCTCCCCTTTCCTTCTGTTTTCCATAAGAAAGGAAGAACTCAGGTCATCTGGAGATATATGGCATTGCTCACGTGTGCTAACAATATATCTCTATCTTGTAGATAAAGTTTCAGTTTCTTGGCCCTGCCTCACCTGAAGCTGAAACAAACGAGAAGCAGAGTTGGATGTTAGCCATATATTTGTGTTTTCACTTTTCCTTGAATTTATAAAATGTCTTAATAAATGAGCATTCCATCTGACAATTAAGGATGAAGAAATTTGTCAGTTTCCCTTCCCCATTTGGTTTTTTAAATCTTCAAACTCTTTCTGTTCTTTTCATGAAAAATGTTTTGCATTTAGAGTCTTTTCAAATGCAAATACTATGAGTGGGCAAATAAAATGGTGTTTGGTGTGCTTTACAGCTCTGCTTCAGTGACATGCTTCATGAAATCTCTTGCTGGTTCAGACCAGAGTGTTCATGAGGAAATTTTTTCTATTGTTTCAAAATTTTTGGACTTCAACTCTCAGAATCATTGAACCATACTACCTCTAGCCATATCATAACTGATAGAATCATAAAATCTTAAGAGTTGGAAGGGCCCTCTAATCCAACCCTCTGCCATGCAGGAATGTATAACTAAAGTACTCATGAAAGAAGGTCACTATTCCTGTGTTTAAAGACTTCCAAAGACAGAGAATCTGAGACAGTCCATTCTGCTGCTGAACAGCTCTTACAGTAAAGAATGTCTTTCTAATGTTTAGATAGAACCACCTTTCTTGTAATTTAAATCCATTGTTTTGTGTTCTAGTGTCTGGAGCAGCAAAAACAAGCTTGCTGCATCTTCTACATGACATCCCTGTATATATGTAATGATGGCTATCATATCACCTCTCTTCTCTTCTCCTGGGAGCCACTAAGATTTCTCTTCCATACATTTATCAATAATGTGGTGCCCCAAGTTCTGACAATTGCCCATTCCTGACATGTAACACATCTATATTACACATTTATGGCAGTTTGATACTATTTTAACTATCATGGCTCCAATTTATTAAATACTAGGATTTTCATTCTGCAGTCCCAGAGCAATATGGCATAGAATTCCAAGTACCTCATCAAACTAAATGTTCCAGGATTTCATAATATCGATCCATAATAGTTAAAGTGATATCCAGTTTTGTTAATTGTGCAGTATAGACACACTCACACTTTCTAAGGAGATTATCGCATTGACCCTTTCAGTCCTTCCCTCCAGACCTTGGTGTGAGATGAAAACTTTCAAGGACGGATTGTATCACATTCCTCCATGGTCAGGGCAGAAACATCCTGTGCCTGACCATGGTGTCCCATACCTGATCCTGACTTCTCTGGCGCGTCTTGAAAGAACGGTATTTTATTTCAAGTATGGGAGCAGTCCTGATTGGGTATCGGATGTCAAGATTGGGTACATGATGCCTCTGACCTGGGCATGGAGGTGTGCGATACAATCCGTCCTTGAAAGTTTTCATCCTGAGCTGAAAAGGGCAATGTGATCATTTCCTAAGAGGCCTGAGTGTGCCTTTGGGAATATAAAGCAAAGGAAGAATGCCCAAGAAAGGGGATTAAAGAAGGAAGGGAAATGTGATGGATCAGTTTGGGAATGCAAACTGATTGCAAGTGACAGTGACAATGCAAACTGCAAAGGAATTAGTTTTTAACAGGCATACTCATCTAGTTGGAGCCAGGATGATTGTCTCCTTCTGGGAAAGAGGTGCTGCAACTAAGAATTTATCTGATTTGATTTATATTCAGTCTTTTTTTTTTTTTTACAAAAATGGGACTCTAAAACATCTGAATAAACATAAAATTAAAACACAAAATAAGTACACATATTAAACCACAATTACATTAGAAACACACTTTAAAACCACTAAATAAATAAATGCAGCATCCACTTGATAAAAGCTTCTTCTTCAGCAAGCAGTTATTTGCTAAAGTCTTCCTGAATAAAAAGCTATTTGCCTGCTGGCAGAAGGACTGGGGGAGAGGACAGCCTATCTTCCATTGGCAGTGAGTTTCAGAGCCTGGGAGCAGCCATGCAAAAGCCCTTTTCCACATTCACGGAAGATATATTTCTGAGGGGTAACATGAAGAAGGGCTTCCCTCAATGATCTCAAAACTTAGACAGTTTTGGGCCCATGGCCCAAGTTATATAGGACTTTAAAGATCATAACTGGCACTTTGTACCAAAAAAACAAACAAGTAGCCAGTGAAGCTAGTGTGCAACAAGGCAGCTGTTTGCTCATGTAAACCGCCCCTGGTTAATAGGTCAACATGTGCAATGTATGTTGTGGTTTGGTGGACTTTTTATGTGGATTTTCCCCAGTCTATAGTGCCTGGATGCAGATCAGACATATTTTGGCCAAAATATTATTAGAGATACATACTGTATTTGCATAATTTGAGGTTATGTGGCTTTATGTCTTTTTGAATGTTCTGCAATGAGATATTCAATCCCTTCTTGTGGAACATCTCCTTCTACTGCAGAAGACAGCTTTGAAACTCTAGAGTGCACTTCCCCATTCATTTACTGCCCCTCCTTTGTTTCCAATGAATGCAGTGCAGTAAGCTCTGCTTCCTCACTTACATATGGGAGGGAAGAAGGCAAGTGAAGGTGGAAAAAGAACGATCTTGAAACACCTTCGCTTAGCCGACAAGACTCTCCTAGATCGCCTTTTGGAGGACTACGGAGAGGTGATGCGAGCAGCTAAGAACTCGTTCTATGGTGCTCGTATTGCGTCCGCGGAGTCGCGTCCAGCAGAGTTGTTCAGGGTAGTTAGGGAGCTAACTCAGCTCCCTCCTGCCCCGAACCAGATCCTTGAACCTTCTAAGGCCTGCTGTGACCAATTTAACAATTTCTTCGCGGATAAAACTTCTCGAATAAGCGATGGTCTTAACACCGGCATTAGGGCAGAATCTGGAGTAGAGGCGTCCAGAGCCTCCGTGGACTCCATTAAACTGGATCAGTTTGAGTTGGTTAGTACCGATGATGTGGACAAGATCCTTGGAAGTGTTCGGAAGACAACCTGCTCTCTCAATCCCTGTCCCTCATGGCTAGCGGCTCATGGGGGACCGGTGGTAACTTCGTTGTTACACCGGATTATAAATACATCTCTGAGGGATGGGCGATTTCCAACCAGCTTAAAATCAGCCATTGTAAAACCGCTGTTAAAAAAGCCCTCCCTCGACCCCCTGATGCATAACAATTATCGGCCAGTTTCATTGCTGCCATTTTTGGGGAAGGTGATTGAGAGGGTGGTTGCAATCCAGCTTCAATCGATCTTGGATGATACGGATTATCTGGACCCATTTCAAACCGGCTTTCGGGCGGGCTACGGGGTTGAGACTGCCATGGTCGCCTTGGTCGATGATCTCCGTCTGGGCATCGACAGGGGAAGCGTGTCCCTGCCGGTGCTCTTGGACATCTCAGCGGCTTTCGATACCATAGACCATGGTATCCTTCTGGGGCGCCTAGCAGAGGTGGGAATCGGGGGCACTGCGCTCCAGTGGTTCCGATCCTACCTCTCTGGGAGGTCCCAGATGGTGCAGCTGGGAGACGTGTGCTCCGATAGGAGGGCCCTCACATCTGGGGTCCCTCAAGGAGCCATTCTGTCTCCCATGCTTTTCAACATTTACATGAAACCGCTGGGAGAGATCATCCGGAGACATGGGGCGCGGGGTTTTCAGTACGCTGATGACACCCAAATAGTCTTCTCTATGTCTCCGACTGATGCAGTGACCGAGGATGGCATCTCTCCTCTCGTGGCCTGTCTGGAGTCGGTAATGGGCTGGATGAGGGAAAACCGACTCAGTCTGAATCCAGAGAAAACAGAGGTGCTCGTGATAGGTTCCCCTGGCCGAGGGATGACAGTGGTTCCACCTGTCCTGAACGGGATCATGCTTCCCGTGAAGGACTCGGTACGCAGTCTGGGGGTGCTCCTTGATTCGTCCCTCCACCTTACAGCTCAGGTGGACGTGACGGTCAGGAGCACCTGTTATCAGCTTCGGCTGATTCGCCAGCTGCGTCCCTTCCTGGACCGGGGGCACCTTGAAACAGTAGTACATGCTCTGGTAACCTCTCATTTGGATTTCTGCAATGCGCTCTACATGGGGCAGCCCTTGTACCATACCCGGAAGCTACAATTAGTGCAAAATATGGCGGCCAGGCTGGTTACTGGCATATCCAGAGCCAGCCATATAACACCAGTGCTTAAGGATCTGCACTGGCTGCCTATCCGCTTCTGGGCGCAATACAAGGTGCTGGTTATAACCTATAAAGCCCTAAATGGCTTGGGCCCAGGATACCTTGAGGACCGCCTCTCTCCATACAATCCGCCCCGCACTCTCAGGACATTTGGGCAGCAGTTATTGAGGGTCCCAGGGGCCAGGCTAATCTCCACATCTAGGAGAGCCTTTACCATCATGGCCCCGACCCTCTGGAATCTGCTGCCCAGTGAGCTCTGCTCGGCCACCTCCCTGGCCCAGTTTAAAAAGGGGCTCAAAACTTTCCTGTTTAGATCTGCATTCCTGGACATTTGCCCCAACTAGCTTTTCCCCTCCCCTAAGCCAACAGTGGCAAGTTGGTTTTGATTGTTTTAATGTTGTGCATTTTAACCTTAATGTATGTATTTGATGTTTGTCATGATGTTTTATGATGCTGTACACCGCCCTGATTGCATAGAAGGGCGGTATAAAAATAAAATTTTTATTATTATTTATTATTATTTATCTTCACAGATGCAGATCTGACAAATGTGCACATCTATAGTTGCAACTCTGCAACAGCCTGTCATTCTGTAGGCTAAAGGACTATATCACACTGGACTAATCCCAGTTAAAAACTAGATTTAAAACTAGAAAAAACCCACAAATGTGGAATGTTTTTTCAGATGACATTTGCCCCAAAGAGAAATAACATGAAAATAATCCAAATGGAAAGTCGTCAAAAACAAAAAATTCTGAAAGTAAAAAAGAGTCATTTTTGTTGCCTTTCCATTCGGATTATTTTCATGTTATTTCTCTTTCAAGCAAATGCATCTGAATGCAAGTGTTTTCTGAATTTTAAAATCCTGTTTCTGCATGGGATTTAAGCAGTTTGCCTCTGTGCGGTAAAGTCCTAAGACAGAAAGCAGGCTGACTTTGCCCTTGCTGTTGCAGCCATTGGGCATCAGGCAAAGAGTCCTGCGTTTTCTGACTGGGAAGAGGCATCCTGGCTTCTTTTCTGCTCTCTGCCTGGGGTGATGCTGGTCTCTCTCTTGTAACAGTGTGTTTCTCAGGAGGTATGTGTCTGATCTCTTTATAGCACTGTGACATATCAGCCCCAACCCTCACTTTGGGCATTTCGGGCAGCACCCAGGGCCTTTTTGGGTCTGGTTTCTCTTTCCTTGTCTCCCTTGGCCTATTTGAAAGATTGTTCTGAAATGTACTGCATCTGTGAGTATTACGAGAATAAACATTTGCGAGAGTGCCTTGAGACCTCTGGATTAGAGGCACTTCAGAAGTGCAAAAGGACTTTATTAATTAACACATTAAATTAATTGAGAGAGTGAATGGGGCAAAAAAAGAGATCAAAAGCAAACAGTCAATTTTGATCTCCTCCTTTGGGTTTTTTTGAGGCTTGTAAATAGAACATAGGGACATTTTGTATGAATCCCAGTGTCTCTACTATGCCCTGCTGTTGTTATTGTCGAAGCAGGAGGTGAATTTTCTGGGGAGACAACAGTTTAAAAATGGGGAGGAGGAAGAAGGGCTTGCTTTCTTCTTCAGCTTGTAAGCCTGATCCCATCCAAGGGAATAATATTTCCCCCCTTTGTTGTCTCCAAGATCTTGGATCCTTTCTGCTTCTGCTGTGCAGTCAGAGTGCTAACAAAAAAAGATAAGAGAAAGATGCTTCCTTTTCAAGGTTTCTAATATTTGATGTTAAATATATTTGAAATAGATTTTACAGGTGATCAAGCCTGCTGCCAGCACCATGCTGCACTGACATGTTATCTCACTTGTCTCTCACCCCAGGGCAAACATGATCAGTCCATAAATTGTTGGTGCATTTCATAGTTAAATCTCCCTGTACAATGCTGTGGGGTGTACTTTGTGAGAGAGGGACCATGGCCCCATAAAGAAAGTTGATTTCTGAACTACTTGTCTTCCAAGTCAAGTAGAAACTTGAAGATCATTTTTTAAAAATGAATCCTTATCAGAAGATGATGTGTTGCTGAGTGAAGGGGCCTAGAGGTAAATCAGGGTGCTTTTGGGGGGGGGGGGTCATAGGGGAGATGTCATCCCCTTCAAAATGTAGACAGCACCCTCTCTGAATGGGACATTGAGTATACCAAGTGCCTCCCTAGAACTAGACAGACCTGTCCCCTAAAGGCAGAGATTCAGTTGCTTGCCAGCTACAAAAGTGACCATCTGATCAGAAAGATGAGTAATGTGCAACCCCTGAATAGGGCATGCTTCACAAGTCAACCAGTTCCACAAATGAAATTGATGGCTGACATTATGTTCTGGGTAGAAATCTAAAGCTCATGGTTAGCCTTCAATGCCAGGCAGAGAGTTACCAGAACAATGGCATTGCACCAGTCTTCCATACCCTTGCTGACCGCAGATGGCGACACAGGTACTAAGCCTTGCCACAAACCAAGGACTTTATCACACTGCCCCCATGTGCCCATCTTATCTCTTCCAAATTGGGCTCAAATTCAGAAGTTACTCTGGTTTTATCACATGGATGTTTTCCTCCAAATGGCTTCCCGCCCCCTCCAATGTTGAATTCGGGGCCCCATAAGTCACTTAGGTGGCTATTTTTCCACTTCAGAATTGGAAAAAAATGGCCATTGAAGCAACTTATGGGGCCTGAATTGAACATTGGAGGCAACGGGAAGCTGTTTTGAGGAAAATGTCAGAGCAATAAAATCAGAGTAACTTCTGAATTTGAGCCCAATTCAGAAGAGGTAAGTTGGGCACTGGATGTAATGCAATAGTCCTAAGATGCCAACACTGCTCACACATTTATCCAGGAAATGTCATCATAAGACATAATGGTATCACCCACAATATTAGAGGGGACTTCACGTGCTCTTCCTCCAATGTGATCTATGCTATACTGTGTCAGCAATGCCCTTCAGCACTCTACATTGGGCAGATGTAGAGAATCAGAGAATGGACATAAATGAGATATTAGGAATGGGAATACATAAAAATTGGTGGCAGAACATTTCAATCTCCCTGGGCATTTCATCTCAGACCCCAGAACAGTGGCCATTGGAAAAAAAAAGAACTAAAAAGGTAGATTGGAAAGAGAAATAGCAGAACTGGAATTCATCCACAAACTACATTTCCTCAGCAATGGATTGAACAAAGACAATGATTTCCTGACACGCACTTCAACAATATCTGATCCTATCCTCATGGGGGTGCCCTACATTCATCTATTCCTCTCACCACAGGCTAGTCCCATTGCAAAACTAGATTTGCCACCAGTTCATCTCCATGCACAAAAACCAGTTTCCTATGTTTTTGTGCACTAACAACCATTGTTAAAACTGGACCTGCAACTTCATTTCCATACTCAACGGATTTGTAATTGACATCCTCACATACCAATGGCGCATATATATATATATCCATCCCTGTCTTCCACTCCACCAAATGCATCCGAGAAAGTAGACTGAAGTCTACAAAAGCTCATTTTAAAAAAGATGATTGTTAATTCCATGCAACCTCCAAAGTAATTGAAGTTTTTAAATTACAACTGATGACATTATTAGTTAACATACTTCTTCAGAGTTGTGCAGTTTTCCAGAGCCTTATTGCCTAGCCTCTTCCCCTACTAAACAGCACTGTTTTCAAAGGTGCAATGCAATTAGAATGGCTCTCTTTCCTCTCACACATTCAGTATTTTTCTGGCACTGCAGCCTATGTTTGCACTAAAAACCTTATCGCACACAACACATGAACACACAGGTCCATCCCTTAAAATCAAAATCAAAAGCAGTCTTACATTTTAAAATGGCTTTCCCCCATTATATTTCCAGGTGTGTGTGTGTCCCTTCCACAGATTAGGATAGGTCAGATTTCTCAGCAGTTTGAACTAATTCATGGCAAATAAAAATTAACAGCTACTGATCAATCTATCTGATCTGTCCCAATGCAGCAATTAGTATATCTGAAGGAAGAAACAGCCAGAAAGAAATATGGGAAATACATTATTTTATTAAACTGCAAGACTGTTTTGACTTTTATTTACATTTTGTGGGTGTGAGGGGGGCCACCATTGGTGCACAATAGCATTATAGCGTTATAGCAACACAAAGAGGTTTCAAAAGGAGGTGTGTGTGTGGGGGTAGTGAGCAAAATTTTGACTTTTGACAAGCCCAGGGGTTGGGGAGTGATCATTTAGCAAAGTTTTTTTTTCTGTAGAGAAAAAAAGTTTAAAGGTTTCTGGCAGTTACTGTGCCAATTGAAATGTCCACTCCACTCCTACTTTCCTGATCATGTTTATCCACCCACAGCACGCCCACTAACCAAAATTGCCATTCAAGCAGAATTTAACTTTTGCACTGCAAATCATCACAGGATAGTTGCAGAAAAGAAGGTCAGTAACACATTTTTGAGACAATGGAAGAAATGCTTTCAAGATGGTTTGTATGGAGAAATAACTAGAGCGCAACTGTGTCATGTGGTAAACCCCACCTGAAGGTACAGTTATCCTGCTCTAGTTCCGATTTACCTGCCTCATGCAATCAGGTTCCCAGATTGTCCAAGCTCAAATTCTGTTTAAGGCAAAGGTGAGGGGCAGGAAACAGCCCAAAGAATGTTAATTAATTAATATATTAATATATTGATAATACAATTCCGAATGTGATGTGCTGAAGTGATCGGTGCCAGTTGATTCGGTTTCTGAATATACCAGCACTGCAAAGTGCAGCCCCTTTACAGATCTCTCAAAGAAGAATCCATAGTCAGCTATGCATCCCCAGACAACCATATCCACGTTCCATTATTTATATTCAAAAAAGTTACCTGATCTTAACCTAGCTGATAATGCCAGACCCACTGAATCAACAGGACTTCCATAAGCATTAATTGACCAATTCAGTACAGCTACTCTATTTGAGACAAAAATTGGGTGTAGGCCTTTGGTAAAAACTCTATCATCAAATACAAACAACCAACATACAAAGTGTTAATAAAAACTCACAATAAACATACAGGACAAAGATGTAATCCTGTGACAGGAAATAATCTCCAATGAAAGTGGTACATTCCTCACAATGCAGAGGTTCACCTTGTCAAACACTTTGGGATTTAGCAAGCTTCAGAAAAATTCATGCAACCTTCAGACTTTAAGGATAAATACAGTTTTGCAAAGACCATTTAAATTGCTACCATGAGGTAGAACCCCATCAAAGAAATCCAGGATCTACTTGATTACTGTTACAAACAATAGTAAAAATCAAATGCCTTATTATCACTGCATTTACTCATCGTACCTGATAGCCATGAGATCTGTCTCTTATGCCAGCATTCCAGCAGTTGATAGCATGACTCAAAAATCCTGAAATGTACTCTCCTATCCTCCCCCTCCACAACTCCAACAAGTGAAAAAACCTTACAGTGTAAAAGGAAGAAAAGCAAATCTTAGCACATCAAAGAAACAACTTAATCATCCTTACTGATGAGCTAGATCTTTTCCTGCAGATCATTTTTAATGGGAGAAAGCATTCAGACCTACAATCCTCATCAGAAAACTAAACTATTACAACTTATTATAGCATCAAGACTTTTCCACCTCAATCCCAGGCCAATTTGATATATGCAGATGATGTAGCACTTTCCCCCCCAATCTTGTCTGGGTCTCATAAACCTACTGAATGTTTTCAGTGCCTATTGTCAACAGGAACATCTACCAATAAATTATTCCAAGACCAATATAATGGTTTTTGGTAGAAGCTGTCCAAGCTGCAAGTTGATTTTAAATCAGCATCCCATAGAACAAACCCACCTATTCAGAGCATTGTTTTCAGTGAACCTTTCTCTTGGAAATGGCATAGGGAGGCAGCAAAGATGAAAGCCAACAAAGCAATAGGAGCACTGCTGAAATTTTATTTCAATCAGGGGGGTCAGCTGATTGAACCGAACCTAAAAAATTTTGGTAGGAAAGTAACTGCATAGATGGTTTATGGTGCAGGTATTTGGAGGTAAGATACCAATACTTGTAAAACCTTGGAAATATTATAGAACAAATTTCACTGAAAATTTAATGCTCTGCCAGCTAGAACCCCTGCAGCTTTTTTGTGTATTGAACCTGGCTGCCCATCAGTTAAAACAAGGGTAGATTGTGCACACAGACAAGGTACTTCAAACAAATTGTCACTTTATCAATCAACTGTCTTCCAGCATTGTGTGACATGGAAATGTGTAACAGTATTGGAAATCAAACAATTCTTCTACCTAGTTACCATGTCCGCTGAACTCTGTCTTGGGCATGAATAAGAGACAATTAAGAATTAAGAATTCTGTTAAGTTAAAGAAGGGATCAATATCAATCAGGACCTCAACATTTTCCCATGATTCTCCTTTTTGAAAACAGAACATTTTAGAGCCAGACATTTGATCAAACTCAAACTGCCTTTACTGAACTACGATTTCAAGTGATGCCAACTGCAGTTTTAGATAGACGCTATAACAAAGTGCTATTTGAAAACAGACATTATATTTGCAGTCAGTATCAGGTGGAGGACACTGTGCATTACATGCTAATTTGTGCTCTGTACAGCGATACTAGAGAGAAATTCCTAACACTTGTTGACAAATGGAAATAGAAACTCTCTTGAAGATTCGGTTTAATTTCTTTTGAACAATATCAATGACTACATAACACATGACTATGTAACACAAAATGTAACACATAAATGTTGAATTTCATTTTGTTACCTTTGGCCCAGCTTTGTAGTTTATTCAGGTCAAAATTCAAAATGCCCTGAATAAACTAGAAAGCTGGGCCAAAGATAACAAAATGAAATTCAACAGGGAGAAATGTAAGGTACTGCACTTAGGGTGGAAAAATGAAATGCACAGATATAGGATGGGGGACACCTGGCTATATTTGAAAGGGACTCCATGTGAAAGGGATCTAGGAGTCCAAGTAGACCACAAATTGAACATGAGTCAACAGTGCTATGTGGCAGCTAACAAGGCCAATGCAATTTGAGGGCTCATTCACACTACCAAAAAAATCGGTTCTGAAACTGATTCAATCACATGAAGTTCATACTCACCCCGAATCTCACACAAGCGAATCCGAGGCTTGCACACCCGTTCCGTGGTAAATGGCCCCCAGCGCGGGTCTTTTGAAATCGGCGCAAATACCGTTTCTTTTTAAAAACCCCGGATCCTGGGAATGAGAACTTTGGCCTCGATCACGATCAAGGCAAATTGAGGGAGGGATTTAGGTCAGAGGGTGGGCAAAGGGCAAGGCATTTCCTCACCTCATCGGAGGGGAGGGGGAGGAGGAAAGAGCCCTGGGAAGAAGGGCTGCTGCTAGGCAAGGAGCAGGCAGGGCTCCTGGCGCCGGGAGGAAGGGGATGCTCTCCTCCTCCTCCTCCTCCTCCTGCTCTCCTGCTGGCCGCTGCTCCCTCCGGGGCCATTCAAGGCCGCCTCTCTTGCTGGGGGACTTGGCCAACCCCAGGAGGGCACATTGCATGCCCACGGAGGCAGCCGCTTCCAGCCTGGAGCCTGGCACCCAGAGAGGGGCTCCCCTGAGAGCCAGCCTGGCAGCCAGGGGATGGCGGGAGGAGGAGGAGGAGGAGGGTCGCTGGCCAGGCAGCAGCAGGCCTCCAGCAGCTGAAGCAGGGAGAGAGATTCCTCTCTCTCTCTCTCTCTCTCTCTCTCTCTCTCTCTCTGTGTGTGTGTGTGTGTGTGTGTGTGTCAGAGGGAAAAGGGGGGGTGGTCTACTTCCCGCTCCCGCAGCCTCCCCATTGCTCTTCTCCCTCACGATCCCAAGGCTGGAAGGGATCCCCAAGGGACATCCAGTCCAACCCCCAATCAAAGCAACAACCCCCCCCCTTTTTCAAGCAGCCTCTTTTGACAATCTATGCACATTTTTGGGGGGGTGACATGCCTGGGATGTAGGGAAATGGATGCAGCAGAAGCAGCCTCTTTTGACCATTTATGCGCATTTTTTGGGGGGGGGTGACATGTCTGTGTGCTTGCTTGTGCTTTATTTCCTCTTGCTCCTGGATTATTAATTATTATTATTATTATTGTTATTGTTATTGTTACTGTTATATGCGGATGCTACAGTCAGAATGCCTGCACTGCATTTCCCCTTTATTCCCAATTGATTCCATGGGTTAGAGCATTCCCTCCCCTCATCGGAGGGGAGAGAGAGGAGGAAAGAGCCCAAAGGGTGGATGCTAAGGGTGACAGGTGGCAAAAGGGGGGGCTGGGCTGCATAGGGCTGGGGGTGGGGGGGAGATGGAGAAAGTGATGGAGGAGGAGGAAGGAGGAAGAGGAAGAGGAGGATTGCCCAGGCTGGGGGATGTAGGGAAATGGATGCAGCAGAAGCATTTATGCGCATTTTTTGACCATTTATGCGCATTTTTTGGGGGGTGACATGTCTGTGTGCTTGCTTGTGCTTTATTTCCTCTTGCTCCCGGATTATTATTATTATTATTAATGCGCTGCATTTCCCATTTATTCCCAATTGATTCCATTAGGTCACTCTCTCTCAGCCTCAGTGGAAGGCAATGGCAAAGTGTAAGCAGGAGGAAAGGGGTCAGTTCAGCAGAGGGGGAAGCTACAATGTTGCAAAAGACCTCACTTACAATCAGTGTTACATTTTTAAACAATTTTTTGGAGCAAAGGGAAAGCTACAAATGTTGCTTTTAAAAGCAAAAAAAAAAAAAAAAAATGCATGACAATTCCATCCTTTGCCTGGGACGGGGCAGATCTGACCCAAATGCCCACAGGTTTATAAAAAAAATTAACCCTGTGCCTGGCTCTTTAAAAAAAGGGAGGAGGGGGAGGACATTTTCCGATGCCCTGCAAAACGTCACCATGACAATCGCTTGATTGACAGCGGCCACCTCGCCGGCAGACACAGAATGCATTCGATTTCAAATTTGTAGTGGGCACTTGCTAACGGAGCGATTCGGGGGAGGGGCATCTGGATCAGCCCAGTTCCCTCCACGTCTTTTATGCCAGTCTGAATGGGGCCTGAGGCTTCATCAATAGAAGTATAGTGTCCAGATCAAAGGAAGTAATAGTGCCACTGTATTCTGCTATAGTCAGGCCGCACCTGGAATATTGTGTCCAGTTCTGGGCACCACAATTCAAAAAGGAGGAGGGTGACTAAAATGGTGAAGGGTCTGGAAACCATGCCCTATGAGGAACGACTTAGGGAGCTGGGGATGTTTAGCTTGGAGAAGAGAAGGTTAAGGGGTGATATGATAGTCCTGTTTAAATATTTGAAGGGATATGCTGTTGAGGAGGGAGCAAACATGTTTTCTGCTGCTCCAGAGACTAGGGCTTGGAACAATGGATGCAAGTGACAGGAAAAGAGATTCCACCTCAACATTAGGAGGAACTTCCTGACAGTAAGGGCTGTTCGACAGTGGAACACGCTCCTTCCTCGGAGTGTAGTGGAGTCTCCCTCCTTGGAGGTCTTTAAACAGGGGCTGGATGGACATCTGTTGGGGATGCTGTGATTGTGATTTCCTGCATGACAGGGGGGTTGGACTGGATGGCCCTTGTGGTCTCTTCCAACAGTATGATTCTATGATTAGCAATAACCTTGGTTACTATATGTTAAATTATAATGTGCCTGTTGTACTTTTCAACTTTTTATCTTAAATGTTTTGTTTATTTTAAAAAACTTTTTGTCATGGCCTTTGGCTAGCACAATAAGCAATGATTCAATTCAGTTCAGTTCACCTCAGTCTTGAATCCTGATTCTCCCTGTTGTATTGTTACAGTGGACCATGATTATTCTTTTCATTTCCCACAAAAAAGTGGCATTCTGAACAGAATCATGGACCAAAGAGCTCTATAGCTGAGCCTACACTGCAGCCCAGCTCAGTCAGATGGTCTTGGGCAATCACAATGTCTCAGCAGAATGTACCTAACAAATCTATTTTAAAAAGGTGAAGGGATAACTGTGTGTATCTCAGGGGTTATACATACAGCCTGTCCTTTCCTAGCTGGATCGGGGCTGCGGCAACTGCACATTGCAGCCCTGATCCTGTTAGGAAATGACATGTATGTGACCACAAGATAGAGCTGTAGCGGAACCTATTACAGTTCCAGTGGCAGTTGACTGTTGACACTTGCATTATGGAATGTTGACGCTGTCAGTCCTTCTGAGAGAGAGTGTCAGTTATGACAGTTGGTGTTAGAGTAACTGCCTCTCTGTTTTGTTGTTATGGTTGTTTGGTTGGCAAAGTAACTTATTTATTAAAGTAACTTATTTATTAAAGCCCTTGTGTAGAGTGAAGGCTTGAAGTGCTCTTGTCGTTATTTCTCAAGCTGGGAGCTTAAGGCCGTTTGCAGTGGTGAAGGAATATTTTTCTTCTTGGCCTCAATACCTTTGCAGACATCTCTTCAGATTCCTTCTCCCTGTCGTCCTGTCGATGTGGTTCAACTCTGTAGATGGTCATGATGGATACAGTGCGTCTTTCCATGCCCTAACAGATCCGTCCCTTCCAGGGTACAAAAAGGAGCTACAAAAAGTGGCTCCTTTTTGTGCCCTGGAAAGGGTGCCATAGCCATGTTGCCACGGCTTGGTGGCACTCCTTCAGTATTGTATGGACACAGTGCCAGAAGAGCACCATGATGCCATGTGCCATGTGGAGCAGCACGCAGCATCATGGCGCCCTGGGTTCCGAACCAGTGCGTGTATCATGGAGATGCTATGGCCCAATTCCACCCCCCCAGCCGTCCTTTCAGACCATCCTGAAGAGCTCCTGAGTAAGAGAAAGTGTGGGGGACAAATGTTTGTTATTGCTGATTTTCAAGTATCGTAGACACATTTGATAGTAGCTCTTTTGGGTAGCATCTTCATGCTTAATCCTTTGACAGCATCCTGCCTCACAAGGCCCGTAGACAGAGCTACCATGCATCAAACAAATGTCAGCCCTGCAGTTTAAATCCATTCCTGCTGAGGTGTCCGATCAATGCTCAAAAGAGGCTGTGGTGCACAGAATCTAGGTCAAGGAGAATGTGCTAACATGGAACAAAAGTGCAGAAACTATTAAACCAAAGACTAATATGCTTACTGAATAGATTACAAAGAAACTAAAAAAAATGTTCCTGCCCACCCCAAAATCCATTCATGAAAGGCTTAAGGACTTAACTGTATAGCAGACAAATGAAGTCCGTAACCATCTTGTCCAGTGGTTCCCAAACTTTTTATCCTTGTAACCCCCGTTCCATCTATATGGAGATGTCAACCTCACCCCACTCAATGTGAATAAAAATGTTAACAACTAGTAACATTACTAAATTCTCTTTGGGTTAGAAGAATTATCTTTTCATTTTTTGAAAGGAATTATGATTTTAAAAAATAGGCTATTTTCTTACTTTTAATAATAATAATAATAATAATAATAATAATAATAATAATAATAATAATAATAATAATATTTTAATCCCACAGGATCGTCGATTGCTCCCTTGGAACTAAAAAGCAACAACTAATGAAATAAGCGAATAACTGCATCTGAGGAAGTGGACTTTAGTCTATGAAAGCTCATGCTGGCAACTTCTTTCTTTCAGTTAGTCTCAAAGGTGCTACAAGATCTCTCTACATACAAAAATCAGTGTTACCGAGTTACTTTTGAAGGATTTGTAATAGATTATGCAATGGATTGCTTTTAAAAACTAATTTTTTACGTGTCACTTCACTGTGGTGTGGTGAAACTATGGCTTCAGACAGAGAGTATTTGTGATCTGATCTTTCTTTGTTCATATTAGCCATAATGTAAACTAGAAGTGCACACTTTTGGAGGAGTGAAGAACAACTCCCCTTTGTATCATCCTTGCTGGTAGCATTTCTGCATTTTCAGACAGAACATGACCTACGAGTGAACAGAGATTTGCAGCAGGCATCTTCAGGGACCTCCTGGGGTCTTGCTGGGGTTCCTGGGGATAACATTAGTGCTGTGTTTCTAGTTAAAGGATAATAGTGGGGTGTATCTCTGTTGCTTCCTCTGCTCTCCACTGACATGAAATGGCTGTCTTGGGGTGTGGAACAGGGCTCCATACTGAAAAGGTTGTTTGTAGATGTCAGATTTCTGACCTCTACAAATAACAATAACAACAAAAGAGTTACAAGGGCCTATGTGGAACTTACACTATTGTACTTACTAACAGGATGCCAGTCTATGCCTGGCTTTCCTCACCACCAATGTACAACTATGGAAAAAGTATGACCACAATGTAATGAACCAATAGGATTCCAGCCTTTGTTTCTAAATTTCCAGAAGTGCTGATGTAGTTTGTCTGTGTATTCACTTGCACTGGTATTCTTTGGTGAAAAGGCTTTTGGAATTTACAATTAGAGTCCTAGTAACAAGTGAATATTGCCTCCATGCGATGCTGTTTTTTCTCTCTCTCCCTGAGATAGAAAATATATTCATGCTATGTTCCACTCACTGGACTGAAAAAACTAGTGGTTTCACATCGGTGACCTCCAATTTTGTTCTGCACTCTCTATGCTTTAACGACTTTGGAAAGTTCCTTCCCACCCTCTGAAAGCAGATTCTTGATGCTGCTGTTGCTTAGCTCTCTGTGCAGCTGCTCATGTATGGAGTTTTCTGCTGAATTCTCTTGGGGCCCTTCGCTGATGCTGTAATTATTGCATGGTGATGACAAATAATTCACGCTGTAGTGGTTGCAGTATGTGGGTAGCGATGGGGGAGAGGATTGTTTGGTCCATATTTTTAAGTGAATCAACCCAATTCACACTTCCTGGAACAAGATAAAGATTAGAACATATTTATCCTTCCAACTGAAATTTATGATGAATCTTGTGATGACAACCTCAGCACAAACACTACATACAGAGGTTTGTATATAAGAGAAAATTAAGACAAGAGGTGTGCGTTTGGGAAAATCATGCATAAAAATTGAGAATAAATAGGTCTAGAGCAGGGGTTTGTAAAGCGTGGTCTATGGGTCATATGTATTCCTTAGGTCTCCTAAATGTAGCCCCTTAAGACCCCCTGAAACCACCTCCAGTTTATAACTGTTCGGGGCTGATTTTCAGGAGATCTTTTTTTGGGGGGTGGGGGGGCTGAAAATCAGCCTAACACTATTAAAACTGCCTGAAAATATGGTGTCTTACTTCCCCTAACTCCTCAGAGTGGCATATCTCTACCCTCTATGTAGGTACTAACCCTCCCTCAAGTACCGATGTCCCAAGCTGAATTTAGACCAGAAGCAATCAATCTTTTAAACTGCTGCATTTTGCCCTAACTAGTCTAATCAGGAAGTTACAACTATGTGGACTACTATGGCTAACTTATTCCTGATAGGACACTCTGTTCTCTAGGGCCTAGTTTGCACTGGCTTAGATACTCCAGGGGCAGCCCAGAGTATCCTGACCCGCAACTGCTCCAACCTGCCCTCATTACCTGAGGTTAAAAATGAAGTGATAGAGAGAAAGGAAACGGACAAGCTTTTGGGTACTGGAGGTGATAAATAATAAAAATGAGAATTGTTTAAAGAAAGAAGACCTAGTATGGATTTTGAAACTTAAAACTTTAGTACCAGGGGTTTTGAATGAAGATTTGGAAATACAACATCTTCTATTAAAAATTGGAATAAATGGCTAAAAAGAATTTCAATATTGCATCAGCTAGATAGAAGAGAGCCGAGTTTTAACTTTGTGGACAAACTGCATCATGTATCTTTTTGTTGGTTCTCTTTGATGATGTTACTTCAAAAATCCATAAATATGAAATAATTGGTAGTCCTAGTCCCTTTCTTCTAATACACAGAGTGTCCACTTTGTTGAGAGTGCAGACTGCAACTCCTGAACTCTCTGGTAATAGGTATGTATATGATAATATGGATATTTGATTTTTAAGAAATTATGTTTTTAGAGATAATTTATGTGTTGTGCCAATACCACAACTATAATAAATGTACTTTTATTCATTTTACAGCGCGCCCGCACCATACACAGACACACCATACGTGGCTTTAACCTTATGCAGAAGGTTCCTTTCCTGGAACCAGGTGAACCCTATAGGAAGGGAGAGGATAGACAGGGTGGAATTCTGCTTTGATGGAACTTCACACTTTGTCTCCCCATGCAAGATCTTGGCTGTCGTATTCATATTAAGGGAAGTAATAATACCCCCAAATCTATTCGGCTTCACACAGCTGTCATCTGGGTACACAATACAAGATGGGCATCAACAAGCTGGAAAATGTTCAGAGGAGGGTGACCAAGATGGGAAATGCTTTGGGGTCTAAGGCCCATGAGGAATGGTTATATATGTTTGCCCTGGAGAATAAAACATGTGAGATATTATTAGATAGCTATCTTTAAATATCTGGGTGACTGCTATTTGGAAGATGGAGTAAGCTTGTTTGTCTGCTGCTCCATAGGCTACGATACGTACCAACATATTTAAATCACAAGGAAGGAGATTCCGACTAAATGTTAGGAAGAACAGAGGAATGGGTGGTGGGGTTTCTTGCACTGGAAAATTTTAAACAGAGATTGAAAAGACATATCTCAAGGATGCTTTAGCTGCAAATTCCTGCGCTGTCAGGGGACTGAACTAAATGACTCTTGTAGTCGCTTCACAAAATTGCAGCACAGAAAAACCGTCTTTCTGTTGTCAAGCTTCAGTATAATGCCAACAGCTGATTGGGCTGGCAGGTAAAACATACATCAACACTAGTTAATAGATAGCATTCTCCAACACACCTGATGTAGCAGGGTAACTTAGGGGGCCAAGGAAGGTTTTGTGATATACGTCTCCCTGTCCATCAACTGAAAGGAATGGCTAGGGCAGCCTAGAAGAAACGGGACAGCTGCTGCTCTGCTCCTCATTGTCTCGGGGTTAGCTCAGTCTGCCCAATGATAAGATGAGCCTTGATAGCCAAATGTTTTCACTAGGTGACCCCCCTCTATTTCTAGTTTGATAGAAGAGCAATATTTTTCCTTCTTTGGTCTCTTTATAGCAATACAAAATCAGGTGTTTTTTTAAAAAAAAAACAATGACAAAGAAAATTGGTGCTTTAAACAAAATAAAGCTGTGATATGTGGCAAACTGAATACTCCTTCTCAAAATCACTTTCTTAGAGACCTTTGGTGTTTTCATTGAATCACGCCCGCCTAGCATTTACAGGACAATGTCATACAAAAAACCATGAAGAGTAAGCAATGGAGATCTGGAGTAAAAAACTTCACACACCTAATGAAAATGAAGGGACACACCTAATGAAAATGAAGGGACATTGAACTAGAAGCCCCACATAATCTAGGTCAGAGATTCCTGTAGCTTTACTTTGTCTCTCACTGTGACTACAAGATTGTTCTAAGTCTTGACAAGGAGACATGCTGTCGCACCACAGTCCTGCTGTTTCTACATCTATAACAACTGCATTATTTTCCACTTGCATGATTCAGGGCTTTCTGAGGCCCATGCAACCATAACAAGTATTATACACAATTATCATTAACCATGCAGTCATACCTAAGTCTGACTTTGGGAAAGCAGGCAGCTTTAACAAGGTACTTCCTAATACCGAGGAAGACCATTAGTCTATACCAAAGGGGGCTCCCCTCCCCTTTAACTCTTGCTTCACCAGGCCTGGTGAAGCAAGGATCCAACTTTATTTAGAAAAATAAATGTATTCCTGTGTCCCACTCTGACAGATCAGAATTTCAATAAAATGGGAGCCCCCAGCCATGAGCTCATATATTTAGTCAGGGTTGTCAGATCACAAAGTGTATGCAATGGGAAAATTCCTTCAAGCTAACAAATTTGAAAGATTTGAGTATAAGCTAGGCATCACTTGGCCATTTACAGCCTTCTCAAGGCAAAGGACCATTTCCCAGTCCTTGGGGCAAAGCAGATGGCCCACCAGGAGTGGTCAGAGGCCACTCCGGCCACAAGCAGGCTGCAATTGCACTATGACTGTGATGACTGCATGACCTGCTTTCAAAGTGGGCTGTTGCCACAGTCCCAAAGTGGCCATCGCTAGGAGCCAGATTATTCCAGCTCCTTTTCGATTCGATCTGACAGGACCTGGAACAATCCAGCTCCTTTTTGATCCAGAGTGGTTTACAACCACTTTGGGGGTATACATCCTCTGAACACCATGCCCCCAAAGTGGCCATAAACCACGTTTTTTGGCCCATGTGTTTTGGGCCCAAGCTGCATAACTCATTTCCCTCGTCCCTTGGTGTTATAGGGAACAAGATATACCATGTAAGCTTGTTCTTCTGTAAGAAATTTCAGAGGTCCAAGACACATAATTAAAATGGGATATAAGCTTTTCAGGGTCAGCCCGTATGAAGCCATGATAGTGTCCTCTTCAATATAGTTCACTATTTGCTACACCCTGACTCTCCAGGGTTTTAAGTAGGCGTCTTGAGAAGGCAGAGACTAATCATGGGACCTTTTCATGTCTGGTGTGTACTCTGACCATGAGCTAATGACCTTTCCAATAAAATTAAAAAAGACTCCAAGCCTCATAGTTATGAAAGGGGTTTCTTGATGGTGTTTCATTGCAGGGTTGCATGCCTTGGGAAGAAGTGCCTGAGCATGTCAATCCTTGTCCAAAGACCCCTGAGCTCCCTGAATGAGTTGTGATATTCAGCCAAAGGAAGAGGTGAATAAAAGGTGATTTGACAGCCATCTCCAAATATCTGAAGGCTACTGACATAGATGATGCAGCAATTTTGTTTTTCGTTCCTTCAAAGGATGGGATCAAAGGAAATATATTCAAATGATATCCAAACACTAGGAAGAGCATTCTGATGGTATGAACTCCTTAACAGTTGAACAGACTACCTGTTTAATTCAATACAGTAGTTCACTTTTATCCATGGTTTCATTTCCACAATTTCAGTTACACATAGTCCAACCACAGTCCAAAACTATAACTTGCTGCTTTGTCACACTAGTGGGCAAATGGGATTTAAATGAGAGTTAAACTAGAGAAAACCAGGAAATGCCTGAAGTTTATCACACAATGTTTGCTGGTTTTCTCTTTTTTAATTCTCGTTTAAATCCCATTCGCCCGCTAGTGTGATAAAGCAGATAGTCCCCTCTTATCAGTGTTTTTGCTCTGCATGCTTTCAATTACCCATGGTCTATTGTGGTCCAAAAACATTGTAGGTATAGGTTTTGATGCTATCTGTGGTTTCGATACTATCTGTGGATAAGGGGGACCATTATAATTAAAGAAGAGACTGGATAGCCATGCCACAGGGGTGCTGTAGCAGAGGATTTCCTGCACTGACAGTGGGTTTGACAAGATTATTTTTGGGCTCACCTCCAGTTCCACCTCCTATGTAGCACTAGAATGCCATTGGCTGTGACGCAGTGCTTCTTATGCTACTTATGTTACTTTTGACCTGTGTCTAGATTATTTGCAAGCTACGGATAAGACTTATTACCTTTACGGAAGTCTCTCACTCTCAAATGGTTAAAACATTTTTTCCTAGTGTAAACGGTAAGTTCCTTTTCTCCTCTTGAGGTTTCTTCTTATGAAGGACCCTCCTCCTCCTTTTCACTTCTTTATTCTTTGAAATAAGGCATCAAAAGATCTTCTTGCCCCTCTCTCCCCTGCTCATTTGTACCCTTGCTGCAGTATCATAGCTCTCTTTTCACATATAAATGCAATGTCTTTGAAGGCTTTCCCCCCCTTTGGTTCATGGTTCAAGTTACATGATTTCCCAGACAATAGTGGATGCTCCCTGAGTCACAATGCTATATAAAAAAGAAGAAAAAAGAATCCCAGAATAGCTTCATGCATGCTTCCAAAACAGCAGTTAGGTGACATAACCAGTCACTTCTACAAGGTCTATTACAGAAGCTGACTTAGAGGCAACTATAGGAGTACACAGAAATTCTCATGTTCCTTCTCCTATATAAGCCTATAATTTACCAAAGCCAAGCTGTTCAGTTTTTAAAATCCAGTTCTTAGCTAGGACTGATCACTACAGAAACATCACTGGAGTGAAGAAGATACATAGAGTAGCCACTCAGTCATAGGACTTTATCACATGGACAAAAATGATGGGAGCATAGCGGGATGCTTATCGTGCAATACGGCAAAGATTTTCATACAACGTTGCACGATATTGCATGAATAAAGAGGAATTATAGCACTACTTTTCGTTCTTGGGAAAATCTGTAAATAAAAGCAGTGCTAGAATTCCTCTTTATTCATGCGATAATCATGGGATAATCACTATACTGCGCGATGTTGTGTGAAAATCTTTGTGATGTGGCGCTATATTGACAGGAGCATCCTGCTATGCTCCCGTCATTTTTGTCTGTATGATAAAGTCCATAGATAGTTGGTGTGTGCCTTCAAGTCATTTCCAAATTATGGTGACAATAAGGCAAATCTATAATTGAGAAGAGGTTTGTCATTGCCTTCTCCTTAGGCTAAGAGAATAAGGAGATTACTGCACTACACTCTTATAGTGCTGCTATTCCACTTTTCTGCTCTGGCTGCCTCCTGTAGCATTCCAGGGTTTGTAGTTCAATGAGGCATAAGAGCTCTCTGGCTGAGAAATCTAAATGCCTCCTCCCTAAACGACAAATCCCAGAATGCCGCAGGAGGCAGCCAGAGCAGTAAAAGTAGAATAGGAGCACTATAAGAGTGTACTGTGGTAATCTCCTATGATTTGTCCAAGTTCACCCAGTAGGTTTCCATGTCCTAGAGGGAATGTGAACCCAGGTTTCCCAGAGTCCCTCTCCAGTGCTCAAACCACTACACCATACTGGCCCCAGTAATGGATGAATTAGAAAATAAAAAGAGGAAATCCATTATCAAAGAAGAGTACCAAAAAGGGCACGGATTTGCACTGTATTTGCAGGCATTGATTTATACATACAAATGCAAGCTGAGAACTTTTGTGATAATATATCCAGTAGCAGCTGTGTTGGCCATATAGCAAAGTACAGTAACATCCAAAATCCATAAAACAGTGCTACCTTTATTGAGCCAACCAAATGCACAATATATATATGTTGCCAGCTCCACTGGCTTCTTCATCAGGCAAAGGTGTTAAAAATCATATAGGAGAAAAAAGAAGAAGTAACTTTTTGTGTTGCCAACAGAATTTAGATTTCATTTCCTGGACTTTGGAATGCGTTGTTCCCAGTGCCACTTGGCCAGAAGGAGGAGGGGTTTGCCTGCATAGATATCCCTTCATACCATGTCAGCTCAGAACAACACCAATAATATCTTGATAAAATGTAGGGTCCTCTCCATTCCTGTATAGTTTTTAACACCTTGGCTTGATGGAGAAGCTGGTGGAACTTCCAAAGCTGGCAACATTAAAATTGTGCCAATGTAAAGCGCAACAGAATACATTCTATCCTAATGGGGAAGATTGTAACAAGGGCTTTGGAGATTATCACAAGGGATAAAAAAAAACAGGAGAAAGCTCCCGTCATTATAGTGCAATCATGCGAAGATTTTCACATGATATCATGCTCATCCAGTATTTCTCCCTTCAATAAACTTTAGTTGTTCTGTAACTCCCGTGAATGGTTTGTCAATAGTTTGAATGAAGTGCTATTGCAAACGTGCGGAAGGTAATACCGATCCATTTGCACTATTGGGGTTCGCTATCAGGGACCTTTCCCCAGAGTGCACTTCGGCACAGGCAGTTCGTTCTCATTCCTACGATAGTTTTCGAAGTAGATTTATTTCTTCTTTTCAGGTATAGTGCACTATTTTATTTGAACTGGATATATATTATGTTCTTAAATATGGAAAAAATAATTTTGTGTGTGTTTGGGATGGGATCACATTTTTCAGGCATGTGCAGTATGTGAAACGTCCAATTATGATCTATTAATGATACTGTGACGTGATCAGCTTTTGTATGGCGAATGTGATTACATTTTTGCTTTCTTTTTATTTTGCTATTATAGCGTGATTATGTGACTGTGCAGAACTATAAATTGCTATAGCACTATGCTTCCGTTATCTACCAATAGCGTGACTGTGGTGGAATTGGCCCTGGTGTAATAATGTCCTTTGTTTATACTGCTTAGGATACTCCAGGGCCAGACCTGAGTATCCTGGCTCTGCAGCTGTCCTGACCAGAGGTCAAAAGGAAGTGCTCAGGAACAGTCACATGGCTCAGCACCTCATTCAGACCTCAGAATGAATGATCTGCAGCAGCGGTGGACAAGCCGTGGGGCCCAGTGGGATGCCTGTGTAGACAGCCACTACAGCATGGAAGTGGAGTGCTCTGGATCTTCCTGGAAGATCCAGAGCAACACATAAGGTTTAAAAATTCATATTAAAGCTGTTAAATCCTGGTTCTGGTGTGGAACATGCTGGACATAATCCGGACTGTCCTCACCACAGCCGGCGTTTGAGCAGGATGATACCAGAATGCGGAGGACAAGCCTTTTGGCCCCAGAAGATAATGCTCTTGTCATCTGCATCCTGCTCACTCAGCCTCTGCCCCAGCAAAGAGAATCTGCTGGAAAATACTGAGACTTGCCAAAAGCTCATTTAATTCACCTCTAGAAAGAGAAAGTATCTATTCAAGAGTGTGTGTGTGTGCACACATACATTTGGGAAATGGAAGAGGAATTCCAGTTCTTTGTACAAATGAAAGTAGGTATTTAAAAAGCTGTAAAAAATTATACACTTAATTCTTTCCTTTAACACCCAAACCCACATGAGATGATAAGATGATAGCTACTTCCTCACTGTTTAAAGTAGCTTATTCTCCTGAGACCCGCCGCTTTAGCTACTCTCAATTTTTTTCCTCCAAGCTGCCACTGCAATTTTTACAATCCTATTTTACATTGGGACCATGGATATGGGAACTTGTAGGCTTAGCTTTCTATTTTTGAGGGCTGTTCCATCGGCCTAGACACAAGGTAGTGTTTGTCATTTCCATCACACAAAATCAGCCTCCCGCCTCGTTTTTTTTCTTTTATAGGGACACGAAGCACCCAATTTCTAAGGATGACCTCTCTCTTTCCTTTCTGCTTTAAAATGCTATCTCCTGCTTTTTGGTTGTCATCTTTTGGCAGTTTCTTCTTTGCTGGCATTTTGTAAGCAATGATTTTGATCACAGCCTGAGCTGAGTATGTCAGGTCAAAGGAGAGAAAAACAGCTCAGCTCTCCTGCTGCTTAGATAATTTCCACATAAAGTTAGCTAAGGGGCTGTACAGATGGGCAGCATGCAACCACCCCCTTACTGGCCGGATTGGGGCAGCGGCAAACTCATGGCACAGCCCTGATCTGGCCTTTAGAGAGTGCAAAAAAGGAGTTTGTCATTTCCATCACAGCTCCTTTTTGCACTCTCCAAGGGGCACCATAGCTGCGGTGGCGTGGCTTTATGACGCCCCTTTGGCGCTGCATCATGTAGATGCAGCACCAGAGTCATGCCATGATGGTACATGCCATGTAGACTGGTGCGTACCAAAATGGCACCCTAGGGGTGGAGTTAGGATGTCCAGCATGAGGACGCTGTGCCCTAACTCCACACACAGGCCAAAGTGCTGGTCTGTATAGGCCCTAACTTTTGCTAAAGAATCCCATTTTGTAAGATGGCAAACTTGCAGCTCTTGAGCTGATTTTCATGTTCATTTTCATTAGGGTGGCACTATGTTGAGGAGCATGGGATAGAGCTTAATGAATCATTTGATTTTGAGGAGGTGGTCATAACATTTTAAAGCATTCAAAGCACTTCCTATGCATAATCTAGTTGCAGTCCTTACAACAACCCTGTCACCTGTCAAATTTGCTATTGTCCATTATGCAGATGGTGTGATAAAGGCTGAGAAAACCAGAGGTAAGCTTGCCTTTCCAGCAAACACTTTCTTAGTCCCTAACACTGCATTAGCTGTCTTAATATTTCCATCTTAGTAGCGCAAAGTCATCAACTCTGTCATATGTTCCACTGGGCTGCTAAAGACAAAAAAGGCTATGATGTTTGGGGCTTTTTAATGTAGAAAAAAGGACCCTAAGGGCAATATGACTGACAGGTATCAGATTATGCATGATATGGAGAAAATGGATAGGGAGAAGTCTTTCCCCTGTGTTGCCATTTTCGAATCCACTGAGGCTAAATGCTGGGAGATTCATGTCAGATAAAAAGTAATGCTTCAGATGATATAGAGTTAAAAGATGGATTTTTTTTTTTGCCTCGAGAGAGTGGTGGATGGATTTAGGAGAGTTAATTCACGGACTATTAAAGTCATTAGTGGCTACTAGTATCTTGCCACCACTGTCATAGGTAGCACATCTCTCAGTACTAGTTGCTGGCAATACCAGCTGGGAGGACATGTATTCTTGAGCTCATATTATGCTTGTGGGTTCCTATCTGAGCGCATAGCATGCTTGTAGGTTCCTGGAATTGGGGAGAGGCAGAATTCTATGCTAGATAGGCCTTTGGACCATCTGATCTAGCTTGACTCTGATTTCTTTTTATCTAGGTTATTTTAATTCTGCACCTAGACTGACAGGAAAATCCATCTTACCTTTGGGTTACCTTGATATGTGGTGACCACAGTTTTGTTTACAGGCACTGAGGCAAGTTAGGGAGAACTGTCCAAGCATACTCCTTTCAGATACATTGCAGCGTGCGTGGCCAAACCTTGACCACCACAGTTCTCCCCTCCACCCACATTTGTTGTGAATCTATGCATTTCTGAACTCCTGCTCCTGGCCTCACACCAAAGTTGCTATGGAGCACAGTCCACTCATGCATGCAAATATCTGGATTTTCCACTCAAACTCAGGATAAACCCCCACTTTTTAACTTTCAGATGAAAGAACTAAGTCTCAGATATAGCCTCAATCATCCCATAGATTGTTTGGAAAGCTTGCTGTGAAAACTAGGAGAGCCTGTTTTGTGACATCGAAGGCTTTCATGGCATCCATAGTTTTTTGTGGGTTTTTCAGGCTATGTGGCCATGTTCTAGAAGAGTTTCGTCCTGATGTTTCTCCAGCATCTGTGGCTGGCATCTTCAGAGAATGCTTATCTGGAAAGGAGTTGGGTATATATAGAGCTATAGAGCCTGTTTTATTTGGCTCTTTTAAATGTGTGCCAGAACTTGCCATGTAAATGTATGCAGCTTGAAATAAATTGTACTACTTCTACAGTTTTTGTTGTTACTGTTATTGTATCTGCTCATGAGCCATTCCTGGGATATTTTTTTCTAATAGCTACCAACAATTATCCCCTGGTTAATTCCTTGTTCAATTCCTGGAACATTCCTGCTGAGCAAAGGAAGTGTAAGCATCTCTTTATGGCTTCTCTCATGGATACATCTTTTGCAGATGAACCCTCTTGGTTAGAGAAGTCAATTCTGACTGGACAAATTGTCTCAGCATGTCACAGTTACACTATTATGAATGTAATGTAGGCCTGCACCCGCCTCTTTTCATGCTAGAGTGGGGCCAGGGCAGCCTCACCGACAGCCCTGTGGCTACAATCCGGTGTTTTTCCAGGCCACAGAGAAGCGGCAAAATGCAGACACCCCGGTGCTAAAGAGGAGAAAGGGATGGCCTCTTTCTCCTCTGCATCTTGGTATGGCCATTTGGTTGCTGCAACAAGGATGCGCATGCCCAAAAGGAGCTCCGAAACAGAGCTCCTTTTTGTGCCACTGGTAAGGCATGACAAGCGCCCTCCAGCGGCACAGTGAAATGTCCTATGTGATGCGCCATTTGAATGCGTCACCAGGACATGTCATGTACGTGCCTCCCATGTGGGCAGGCTGGTGTTGTAATGGTGCCACTGGCACATAGTAGGACTCGGGACCATGTGGTTGGTGCGCGGTCCTGAGCCCTACTATCACCGTCAGTACGTCGTGTCCTGGAGGTCTGTAATGGGCCATTATCTTGTAAAAGATTGGTATTTATAAATGGACACTATTTGCAATAAGCCAGACTTGTGCCTCTTGCCATGAAGAAAAAGCTCATACAAATAAATCTGCCTGGGCCAGTTTATCAGTTTACTGTCTGTCTGTCTGTCTGTCTGTCTGTCTGTCTGTCTGTCAATCATCTTGCTGTTTTTTTTAAAGCAACATTTGTTTCTTGCCTTTGCTCTCGTGAACTTAACACTGTACACACATCTCCTGAAACAACCCTGTGAGATCAGCAGGGCCAACCGAAGACATTTTGCTTCTTGAAGTAAAGGCCATAATGGGTTCTCTCCATTCCATGTGCAGAAGCTGATTAATGAACAAATGCATCTTATTTCAACAAGGGCAATGGCTAAGAATCTACTTCTATATCTCAGGAAAGTTGGCTAGCTTAAAGCCTTATCTCATCAGAAAAGAAAACTGAAATGGAGCAGGAGAATAATAGCTTTCTCCATATCTTTCCTCATGATGTCATATCACTTCTGTTCTCTTCCCAAGGAAGTGTGTCTTCTGTTGAGCAGATTTTTACAGCACAACAAAAAACACTCTTTTACAACTGTCTCTCTCTGGAAGACAACTAAAGTGCTATCACAGCATGCAAAGAGGCTCCATTTTAGCTTTCTTTTCTCATGCAGTAAGGCTCTTAGAAGAATGGGAAATGCTTTGTGATGCATCTGAATCTATCCTTTAACAGAGGATAATGCCTGGGAGGTTTAGGAGTAACAGATGGAGGTCCAACTTAGAGAGACTGATTAGCCCAGGCTCATCTAGCAAATTTATGGTTCAGTGGGGAATCGAACATAGATCTCTTTAGTATCAGTCCATCCCTGCAAAGATGATGGGGTTTTATCTGGGAAATCCAACCAAATATGTCTGCATTTTGTAGTCTTGCTCTCCAATTTGGATATTTCCTTTATGAATACTAAATTCATTTCAGCAGCCAAGTTGCTAGGATCTGTTTTGACAGCAGTTTCCAAAGCAACTGTACACATTTATGGCCATTTATGGATTTCAGGTGAAAATTTAGCCATTACCTGAACAATAGCAGATTGTGGTGTTAGCAACAGTTGAATGGATATTTGGACCTCTTGTTGTGAAAGATGAGAAAAGAATAAACAACACCAGGAGGTGGAGGTGGAAAAGTGAAACATCTTTGCATTTTTGTTTGAAAAGTTGTACTGGAAATTTGTACGGCAGCCTTTCTTTGTTGTTTTTATGTAGATCTAAATAATTAACTTCACTTAGGGAATCAAACTCTTATTTTATATCTGTGTAGTTCAATAGTGAAAGAATGGCTTCTTCTTCTTTTTCTTTATAAAACTGACACCAAGGTGAAGGAATTGGTCTTTAATTATCAGCCCAGAGTGAATTTTTACAACTAAGATGAAGGGATTCTGGAAATAATTGCTAGCTACAGTCTCATAAATCAAGACATATCCATCTTAGCATTACTGGGGATTGCTGAAATTAGAGGAGGGAAAAAGGCCTATTTGCTCATTGGCCTGTCAGTGTGGGGGATTATTTTATACAGTGCAGAGATGGATACACACACACACACACACACACTTTTCTCATATTTTCGTTGTGAAAGATGGCGTTTCTGCCTCTTTCCTTAAAGAGTTTCCCCCACTCCCCACAGACTAATAGGCCTGTTAGCAGATAAGAAGGTTATAGTCATGCATGTTTGCTGATGTTCCCAAGGAAGAAAAAAGGGAAGAAAGGCATTGTTCCTTACAGCTGTAAAACCTTCAGCATACAGTTGGGGAGAATTCCTTAAACATCCCTTATTTTCAACAGTGCTTTTACAGCCATAAGTGGAGAGATGAACAGCTATACCTGATATATATGCAACACATTCACGAGTACCCAAAATCCTTTATAAGTATCTATAGTGATTTATATTCAGTGATTAAAAGAAATATCACTTCAATCTTCTGATTCAAGAGGTTATCTTAATATTGGCTCAAGCTTAGCAAAGCTATGGAATTAGAAGCTAACCTTGATGCTTTAGAACACATAACCTGTGACACAGCTAGTCCTACCATCAGGTAGTGACTCTGTTCCTCAGATGGCAGGAGGCAGCAACAAGATACTAGAGTAGACTTGCCATATCCTGCCTGGGGGTGGGACTTTCCCGGTTTGGGGCGGGTCCGCACGGTCCCGCCCCGGTTTGGCCCCACCCCCGGGATTCCCCCCCCAGCGAGGCTCTGGAGGCAGCTCCACGATCACGGAGTCCTCCAAGGCCTCGCTGGGGCTTGGGAGACGCTGTCTCCGAGGCCCCAGCGAGGCCTTGGAAGCGGCTCTGCTTCCTGCTGGGGCTTGGACAAGGCCAGGAAATAAAAAAAAAAAAAGATCCTACATTTTTAAACCTTGCCCTACATTTTTCCCAGTTTGGAGGTCCTCAAGGATGGCAACCCTATACTAGAGGAAAGAGCTTTGTGCCACCAGGCTTGCCCCATGCCCCCTAAGGTAGCCTGCCACCTCCCTTTGTGGTTGTGGATGTTCTTCTGTCAACAATGGCAAAGGAAGTCAACTATCAATTAAGCTGGCTTTTGTACATGGAATGGGAGAGCCACCATCATATTCTTTGCCTTAGGCAGGTAAATGCTTTGGGCTGGTGCTACTCTCTGTGTAGTAATATGCTGCGTGAATACCACCAATTTTGCCATTTCAGAAAACTCCCTCCATGCACTCAGACTTTTCCTTGGCCTTTTAGCCCCAAATGCATTGGAGCAGGGAGGATGAAATGTATGGGACCAGAAAAGATGCTACATGTTTTCCTGATCCTCAGCTGATTTATGAAGCATCACAGTCTACTATTGTTTCAGCAATCTACCAGAAGTTTTAAAATAATTTTTTTTCCGTGGGTTTTTTGGATTATGAGGCCATGTTCTAGGAGAGTTTCTTCCTGATGTTTCACCAGCAGCTGTGGCTGGCATTTTCAGAGAATGCTGGCATGGAAGAGAGTGGGGTATATATACTGTCGGTTGAGGGGAAGTGATTTGCATGTTGATCGGTATATTGTTCTGTTGTTGAATAGGGAGGCCTCAGGGTGTCTATTTAATTAATGATCCATTGTCTGCTGGAACAATGTCTTAAGGTAAGGTTCCCTGTGATACTTGGGGCCCATATTCCTGTAATGGCCAAAGTTACAGATTTTGCTTTTATGTTTGTTTGGTATGTAGTGGGGACAGGGACATTTGCACCCAGGTATTTTCCTAGACCTCCTTCAACTTCTGCAAGGTATTTTCAGTAAACTTTGTTGTTGTTGGACAGAGCAGGACAATAAGTAGCAACTACAACTTGCAGTGGGGCCTTTTAGGAAGCATGCCTTGGGCCTTGCCTGATTAGGACAAAACACCTGTTTCTCCCTTCTTGAAATGTTCTGTTTGGATGATGCATGGTCAACCCTCAGTTTTGGTGTGAGCAGCCTGGACAGCATCCAGCATGTTCTACACCAGAACTATGAGGTCAATTATGCCCCATGTATTCTCTTTTTATCTCCTATACTTTATGTTTTGGGATGACTTTTGGGTTATTGTTTTACTTTGCTGAAACAGGAGGGGTCTCTAAGGATTTAAAAACAACAACAACTGGGTATGCTTAGAATCTTTTATCATTGAATGGTTTGTATTTGTATGCTTGTCTTGGTGTGTATTCCATTCTGATTGACCAAATGTAAGCATAGTCAGTACAGCTATTTCTTTGTGTCAATGGTAGTCACTCATTATTATGAAATAGAAAATTCTGCAGAAGAAAAAAAAGATCTTTCCACATGATTCAGTCTCTTCCTCTATGAATGCTTATAATTTTCTAGGCCTTAACTGTTCTAATTGTGGTGTCATTACAGGGCCACATGTCTGGCAATGAGCTGGCAATGTCATGACAGCCTGATGCTCCATCCCATTACACCACTATGCACCACCCCATGGCTATTAGTTTTTGGGATACTAGGGATGAGACATCTCTTTGTTTACATTTGCAGAGGCAGAAGCCAAGAAGAGCAGCAAAGGAGAATGAACTAGCAAGTGCAGCCCAAAAGGTGGTATGACTGCCAGGAGCTCTGTGTGTGCATGCTCACGCATGCAATTCATACAGTGATGCTGTTAATTTAAGAATTACTGCTGGATGGGAAGTCAGGAAGGACAATTTATATAATTGCCTTTTCAGATTGCTATTGTGAGACATACTCTCTCTTCTCCCTGTTTGGATCAGCTTCTTTCTATTCTGTGTTTTTTCCTCACAAAAGAAAGGAGAAGAATTAAACCGGTATGACTAGGATCCAAGTCAGCAGAGTTGTAAAAGGGAAGGTGAATGAGACTCTTTAACCCTTTAGCCTTACTCTTTGTTTAAACATATAATGTTTTTTAAAAGGTATGCCTTTGTTTTTTGGCAGTCCATTGTTCTCCCCATCCCAAGGTCATATTACTTTTTATTTCCAAGGGATTACTGCAGTTCTGTAGCTGGAGAGAGATGGTAAGTATATAGGTCATAGAGGAAAGGCTTGTTGTGTACATTCATTCCATTACTCCCTCACGTGAACAGGGTTTGGAGGTTTCTGCAATATTTCAGAAAGCTACAATGCCTTTTTAACCAGAGACATCAGTGATGAGGAGTAAAACAATATCAGACTGTGGTCATCACACTGGGGATCTGCTGTTGTTGAGTCTCTGACCATCACTTAACAACCAAAGGAATTATGTGGATGAATTGCTCCTGCTTCAAAATAAAATAGGAGAAGACACTGCCCAGACAGATATCTCCACAACAGGAGAATCCTAGATATTAATTGTTCTGCTTTCTTTCTCTGAATTCACCACCATAAAGTTGTCCTCTGAGCAGAAGATACCAATTATATGAAAACCAAACTCTGAAGAACTTAGCATGGCTCCATTAAAGACAAATGACTTCTTCAGCACAGCTAGAAATCCAGATTTGCCTGCAGATAATTTCAGTTAATACACTTAATACATGACTTGTGCTCCTGTTTGCTTGAACATCCTCATTCAGTCTTCCTAAACCTTGATTCAACCTTCTCCATAGGTTGTGGAGTGCCCCATCCTCATTTACTGGCTGTGTTGGTGGGATTAGTGTGTAAATCAAACACAACTTAAAGGCACAGAACAACAAACAACAAAGCTTCAAACATACATAGTGTATGGTGTTGGGGAAGGCTGTCACCACCTTTTGGGTGTTCATCTCAGGGCTGAAACTATCCCATTTACACAGAAAGCTGTTCATGGTCCCATCTCCTTGCTTGAACTCTTGTCCCTCTTTCCTGATTTTCTCTACATGCCTAGAATAGGATAGCAGAGTTGGCAGACAGAGTGGGAGCAAATAATGTGTGTGTGTGTGTGTGTGCAAGTCATTTGCTTTCACTAGGAAACACCTGTGAATTGCAGTTCTGGATGGTAGGTTAGCAATTGCCCTCTCACCAGTCAACAATTTCCAGGGAGGTGTGTCTGTGTCTGTGCGTGTATGTGTGCACGATCACATATGCATGCATGTGTATCTAAGGCATGGCAATACAGTTGGCCCTTCTTATACAGGGATTTTTTAAACACGGATTCAAGCTTACATAGTTTGAAAAAGTTAAAAAAAAGTATAAATTTCAAATATCAAACCTTGTTTTTCAATTTTTTTTACAAGGGACATCATTTCCCTATGCCATTGTATTTAATGGGGCTTGAGCATCCATGGATTTTGTTATCCACGGGGGATCTTGGAACCAAACTCCAGTGTATAACAAGGGTCCACTGTAGTCACTTAAGGTTCCACAAGGCTACCTTGTGTGTGTTGACTCAGGGAGATCAATAGCTAGTATGTCCATGATTTGGATGGAGAGGCCCAGATGGGGTGGGCAGCACTAAGCAAAGCATGAGAGGAAAATATTTCTTATGCATCATCCTATCCTCAAATCCCAAGAAAATGCTTCCCCAGGTTGCTTTCAAAAAATTGCTGTTGCTCAGTCATACAGTGTGTAATTCACGTAGGTGACTTTTACACTAATATAAAGTTTTCAGGAGGAAAGATATCACATTTAAGCCTGACCTTTCATGTAGCAGAGCATAATAGACTAAGTGCAAGCAAAACACATCACCCATTGAGGGTGGCAGGGAACTGGCATATTACTTTCTGAAGAGGACATTTAAATTTGTACAAATTCATTTGTTAGAGGTTGATACGTCTAATTAATGAGCCCAGTAATGTTCTTTCTTTCCTCCCACCCCCGACCCCAAAAGAGGCTTCCTACACTGGGTGTGTTGCAGAGAGACGGTTGTACTCAGGAGTGTGTGACCCCTTACATTCCTAAGCCAGCTCATGGTAATGTCAGCTATTGTGCGATAGGGAAATTCTCTCTCTCTCTCTCTTTTGAACTATATAACAAATGTTTCCCTGGGGACAGTATGCCTCAGCTGCAGAGGAAGGGGGAGGAAGAATTTAAAAGTGAGAGCATGCTTCAGGCTGTCATAAATGGAAATTAAATCAACCTCATTCAGTAGCCTGGTTGGCTTAAGCTACCTTAGTGTTGTCATAGGGACAGTTATGAGTCAGGGCATCTATCCCACCCAGACCATATATTTTCCCACCACAAACCCATCAGCCATACTGAAGTAATCTTTAAACAAGTCACAATTTCTGTTTCATACCCTACCTGTGCAATATAGGGGTGAGGTATGTTGAGCTGAGACTTGGGAGATCCAAGTTCTAATAGTTCCTACTGAAAGTTGCTGGGTGGACTCTCTCTCTCTCAGCCTGACTTACTTCATAGGGTTGTTGTGAGACTATAAAGGGCGGAGAAGGACACCTATATGTGCTGCCTTGGACTGATAGAAAGCTGAGACTTTTTAATATGGTAACTAATAATTAAAATAAAATAAAATACAGTGGGCCCTTCCTATTGGTGAAGTTTTGATTCTGTCTCTTCCTCACATGGATGGGGAAAATGTGGCCGCTCAACCCCATGAACACATCAAACAGAAAGGTTTGGGAGTTGCAAATGAGAAACTTTAACACCTCTAAAGCCAGGAAGATAGGTGATTTAGGCAGGATATTCTGCCAGACGAGACTGATAAGACTGATTTACAAATCCATTCTCCCAGACAGCATTAGATATCCCCATATTGAGGGCTTCCTGGGTGAACATAGGCGGACAGCCATTCTGGCACTTTTCTATCACTTCCACTGTAATAATAGATAACTGCTTTGGCAGACATTGGATTTCTTCTTTTATTTTAGTAATTTTTCTTGGTTTCTCTTAATTTTTTCCCCAGATGACCTGTCAGTCTTTGGATCGATCACACCATTCCAGTCACCCATAGTGGCCACTGAATCAGAATTCTCTTTTTCTAAGTCTTTTAGTAATTTCTGGTAGAAATCACTTTTATTTTCCAATGGTGCACAGATGCCAACCAACAGAACCCTACCCTTTTGTGAATTCAATTTGACTCCCATGAAGCTTCAAAATTTGAGTTTATGTATGTTACTATTCCTTTTTTCTTATTATTTGGTGCAGATATGTATTCTTTCCCCAATCTTTGGTTTTTCAGGTATTTTATGTATTTTTTCCTTATATGCATCTCTTGTAGACAGATCGCATCCCGTTTCATTTTTTGCAAATATTGTACGACTTTTTCCCTCTTCTGCAAGGTATTTAAACCCTTTACATTCCAGGTTAGAATTTTTGTAAAATTAAAAGTCTTCTCTGTTTGACTTCTGTTTCTCCTGTCAATCCTTCCTGAAGCTCATTTCTGACTTACAGTGAACCTAAAATGAATCTATCAGGGGGTTTTCTTGTGAGCTGCCTTGGGTCCCTTTTGGGGAGAAAGGCAGCATAACAATGAAATAAATAAGTACACAGATACATAAACTTTGTTCACAGGAGGTTTGCCATTGCCTTCCCCTGAGGCTGAGAGCATGTGATTAGTTCAAAGTCACTCAGCAGGTTTCCATGGCTGAGTGGGGATTCAAACTCTAGTATCTAGAGTTGTAGTGCAATGTTCAAACTACTACACCACAACTGGTTCTTGCACCCAGATTTGTTGTTATTGTTGTTAACTGCCCTTGAATTGATCTCGACTCATGGCGACCCTGCTGCTGAGACATCTCAAAGACCCCCTCATGATCTCTTTAATAGAGTCCATCCATCTAGCATGCAGCCTTCCTCTCTTTCTACTTCCCTCCACCTTTGCTAGCATTATTGTTTTTTTCAAATGATCCATGTCTTCTCATGATGTGTCCAAAGTACACCAGTCTAAGTTTTGTCATCTTGGCACCCAGATTGTTTCCTTTTATTCACATCTGTCAGTCAAGACGTTACCTGACACAGCAAAGATCAGCTTCTAAATAATTTTTGGGTTGGAAGCCAAAAACATTTTGACAACTGACCAGTCCAAGAAAAGTCCAGTGTTTTTTTTAGCTTAAAGAAGACGAGTTCTTGAAGCCTCTGAGAACTGCCTAAATGTATCCTGCTGGTAGTATCTAGCATATTAACTCCCCAAGAGGCAGGTGAAACATCAGGGTGCTTGGTCAGGAGCTTTGGCTTCTGTACTCAGAGCTGTTTTTCACCTGCAGTGGCCACAATTTAATTTGCTATTTTAGGAATCCCTATCTTAAGTGACCACTGCTCTGCATGGTGGCTAACCTGTCCTGTCTGAACTGTTAATTGGCTAAGTGCATGTTGGTTTCAAAAGCCAACACTGCCACATTAAGTGCTTATGTTAATATCCTAGCAGGTATCTCTGTTGCATATTGTATCATTTTCATTGGAACCTAGTTTTATGCTTGAAAGGAATTGTTTTCAGAAGGCCATTACTAGTCCACCTGTTTCCTGTGGTCTTCTGCCTTCCTGCTGTTAAGACTTTTTAATAAAGGCTTTTAATATTTTTTTCTGTGCTATAAAGCTCTCAAAAGCCATTTTCCAAGTCTCACAATCTTGTGTTGTGGTCATGCTAATATTTTACAGATGAAAACTGGGACATGTGTGGCCAAGCAATATCAGACTGTGGTCAAGATGGCAGAAATGATAAATGGGGGAAAACACACAAGCTAGGAAAGGCTATAAGAGTTTGCTTTTGTCTGAACCCATCGGGAAAGGAAAGAGTCTCAGCCTGCTGAGTTACTTGTGTGCAAACTACTTTTGCACTTTGAACTCAGATTGCAGCAAATAAACTGAGCTGAAGACAAAGGGGAAAAGATATGGGGACAGTTTAAAGGTGGCTGAAAAATTGTGACAACAGAGGATTAATCATTTTGGAGGACTAAAGGTTTGCAACCTCTGGTGTCTTTTCCATTGCCTCATCTAATCCAGAAATTGGCAACAAATGGCAGGGAATCAAGGATGGCAGTAGCCCTCAATGGGACTTCAGAGAGTTGTCCTCAGGCCTTCTCACTCACAAGTGCCTTAACTGTCTTTTTCCAACCACCATCCAGAAGGTTCTTTTCTCACTGCCCTCACACCACTAGTGATGTCACCACTCCTCATATTACATATGGAGGGACTCCATTTATCCCAGGCTTACATCTTGTTGTTAATCTTGGTTAAAGTAGACTGAATAAATCAACAGGATTTACCTATGTTTTGACCACTACTCAACACTTGACTCAATTGGTCTATGATAGAATTCAGGCTATAAAATTATTTGCATTGTCAGTAAGAAAATGTAGTGTCCCATAGTGCCTACGTAGAAACCCCTCTGGAATGTGATATCTCCCACATCTGTTTCCCCCACTCCCTGAGTCCCTTGCACCTTGTTTCCATACCTGCCTCCTCTGCCAAAAGAAAAGCAGAGAACCTGGAGGCTGCCCATCTAGGACAGACACCTTCTGTCTTCCCTAGAATAAATGAGTGATTTCATTAAAGCAAGTGCTATTTATAAACAGAAAGCAAGACAAGATGTTCCTTTGCACCCTATAATTAAGCTGTGGAACCTGCTGCCACAAGATATTATTGAGGCAAACGGTTTAGCAAGATCCAATAAAGGATTAGACACGAGGAGGGATAAGAACAGGCTCCGCAGTTCCTCTTGCGAGGATCACATTAAAAGGATTAGTTTCACTTCTGCATGAGAGCACAAGTAATATCAGCAATGGTGTGGCGGCAGGGAAGAAATCTTTTCTTCTCGCCTCTTCACTGCTTTCCCATTGCATCTTCTCTTAGTGTTGGTTGGCTTAAGAATGTTTCTAAAAAATGACTTCCAGCCAAGCATCCAACCCTGGAGACAGATGAACAGCAGATTGAGGCTATATTAGAATGGAAATACTTTCACCCTTACTCAGAATGGCATTTGGAAATTGCTTCTAGGTGGTTTTTTCTTTTAAAAAAGGTAAAATAACAAAGGGAATATCTCCCAGAATGGGAGAGAACAGACTTTATGAAAGAACTGATCAGGTGTCCCAAGAATCATTACCTTTTGAGTGAAAGAAACCATCTCACTGTTTGCAAATGCTTACTACAAATTATGGCCTATACATTTAGTGACACAATACAATCTGTCAGTTCTTAAAAAGAATCCTCCAATGCAGTGGCTCAAGTGGTTAAGATGCTGACTCTGTTGATTGCAAGATTGGCAGATTGGCAGTTTGAGACCTAGGTGCCACATGATGGGGTTAGCTTCTGCCAACCTAGTAGTTTGAAAGCATGCAAGTGCAAGTAGATAAATAGGTGTCACTCCGGTGGGAAGGTAAACAGCGTTCTGTGCAATTATGCTGGCCACATGATCACAGAGTAGTACCTGACAATGCTGGCTCTTTGGTTGAGTAACAGAGATGAGTACCGGCCCCTATGATCGGACATGACTTGACAACCTTGTCAGTGGGGAATACCATTACCTTTACTTTAATGCTGTGACAAGGCTGTGTACAATCTGAGGAACCTTTTGCAACAGGTGCTAGAATTTGTCTGGGAGCCAAGTGGAGTGTGTAGGTTCATGAATGTGCTGGGCCAGACCAACAGCATTCATTAGTGGTCTCCCATCCAACCATTAATCAGGGCTGATCCTGCTTAGCTTCCAAGATCAGATGAGATCTGATGCCTTCAGGGTATTTGGGCAGCCATTCCATTTTACAGAAGCTTATTCCAAATTCTGGTAAAGAGTAAGGCTCAGTGGCATCTTTAGGGTTGGTGTCACCCGGTGTGGTAACTCATGGTGTCACCCCCCTGCATTGACCTCCTCCCATACAGAATCCTTAGTAATGTTTTTGTACTAATTTACTTAATTGTAATTCCCATGTATTTCACTGAATGTAGTGGTAACAGTTGTGACATAAGCAACTAGCAAAATATCATACACACAGAATAAATGTGTTTACATATACAGTTTCATGTGGGTAAAGTAAAAAGTTGGCAAAATGTGATACTTTTAAATTTTTTTAAAAATTTTCTTTTAAATTTAATTTTTTTAAAAAATTAAAAATTAAAAATTGAAATTTTATCTCTCATCCCACTGAGCCTCATCCTACTCACACTGTCTCTTCAGCATTTTAAAGAGATACAGTTGAATGCTATAGCCCATTTTTGCCAAAATGCAGATATTTGAGGAGCAGTGGTGTGACCCCCTTTAGATCTGCATCCCTAGTGATGCCACTGATAAGGCTTCTCCACCACACTTGAGCTCAGTGGACCAGTTTAGGGGATAAAGACAGTCTGTGCTATACATAGCTGTCCTCAGAAAGGGGAATGGTCACAGAGCTGAGGAGGGATGGCTGGGCAACTGTCATTGCTTGCTGTCCCCCAAGATCTGCCACTCAGAGACAGATATTTGGGGCCTAAAGGGAGTCAAATTTAAGAGGCTCTATAGGTTAATGAAAAATCCATTTTATTCTGTTTGTTTTTGTATTTGTATTCTGAGGTCCCTCAGCATCTGAGGTCTTAAGCTATAGATTGCTTAACTTGGTCTCTCTCTGTATGTAATGGTCCTGTGAGTGTGCATGCATGGATCTGTGTGAGTAGATAAATAAATATGAGAGTTTTAGGACACAGATTGGATTTAGATGTTCTTTCTATCTTGTGATCCTGTTTGTTTTTTTAAAACTCCTCTATAACATGCCTAACACATATTTTCTTTTGTGTGTGTGCATTAAACTGGGAGGCAAGGGGCAATAAAGTGGTCACTTCCACTGCAGTGGATGGTTTGCCAATGAACCAGCTCCCATGTAATGATTTCAATGGATCTTCCCTGCCTCTGTTGTTTTTGTCTAATTAAACAAATTGCCGTTAATTAAAAGGTCCTAATTGATTGTCTAAACTGTTGCCTAAAGTAATGCCTGTCTGGCTTTGCCTTTGGCAAACAGTGCCCCCCACTCCATAATCCTCCAGTCTTCTTAATCTTATATGATTTATTAAACAGAGGTGCCTAGACTGTTTCCCCGAGAGAAATAAAATGTAGCCACGGGCCACTTGTTGCACATAATTGCCAGGCCAAAGCAGGCCTGATAAACCACTGTGTGGGATGTATGTTTAGAGAGAGAGAGAGAGAGAGTTAGAAAGATAGATTTTTGTGCATCTTTAAATCCGTGTTAAGTTAAATCTACATTAAGTTAAGAAAAGTATAAATCCCCAAATGATTTAGCGCCCATGACCAATCCAGACTTCCCAGAATGCCCTGCTTGTTGTCAGAAAAACTGATGAATTGCTTAGAATGGCATATTTTAAATAGATTTTTATATCGGTTTTAAATATTTACACCTTTTAAATAGGTTCTTCAACAATGCTCATTTTTCCAAAGAGGGCTGAGGACTTTCGGCCACTTCTTGGGGGAATGGGTTTGCATTTCTTACTATGTGGCCCCTATGGATTCCAGGGCAGAAAATTGGCTCCCAAGCCCATCACTCTGACCTATATGTCCATCTATACCTAGTGCTCTGAAAAATTCAAATGAGTCACCTCTGCCCCTTAAAGAAGGTATCATATCAAGAGAAGTATTGCCATACCAAGACAGGTGCCATGCTAAGAGAGGGTTTTGACAAACGCTGGTTTTGGATAAAAATATATATATGTAGATTTAGATGCAAACTCAGCAAGCTTCTAACTTGGCATGCCAAATTTCCAGATCATTGATCTGTCCATTCAAACAAGAATGGAAACTTCATTTTTAGGATCCTATATGTTTTTTTTAAAAACCAAAACAGGATTTAGGGTTGATGTACAATGTAAAAGCTGACCAAAGGCATTCCTACACTGTGTGGATCTCAAGGAAAAAATGCCTTGACACAGGCGCTGGAAGGAGCAGCATTTAAAGTGCATGTAAGCGGGGGTGGATGGTCCCTTAGGCACATCTGTCAGTCTGAGATTAATGTAGTTGGACTGGAGATATACAATAGAAGCTGGCCTCCATTGTCCAAACTTCTCTCTGATTGCACCAAAAGTAAAATGATCCCGACCCACCCATACTGCAAAGATTTATTGCGCAGGACAAAAAGAGCATGTCAGGAGATTTTGGATGTTGCATTTTTGCTTCTTAATAATGCTGTTCACCCTTGGATTCTGAGCATCTTTCAGCAGGCATCAGATAACATCAGGCCCATTTGTATTTTTTAGAGACAAAAATATCATCCACATGACAATGAACCTGCTCAAACAGTGCTTCACTTCACTGGAAAAAAACCAAAAGGGCAAAAGTTAAAGATACCACATTGTACAGAAAACAAAACTCAACAGTGCTTTAGAAAACATAATTTAAAATGTAGCTACTAATAGGAGAGGGTGCAATCTACAGCTGACCTTTTTTTTATGAATTACGTTTTTGACAATATTTGCTGAGTGTGCAAATATCACTACATTTCCAGCAAGAAAATATCCTTACCTTCATTAGTGGTATCTGAGAACCAACATGTTCATAGAATCATAGAAGCCTAAAGCTGGAAAGGCCCACAAGGGCCCTCTATTCTGATCCCCTGCCATGCAGAAATATTCAGTTAAAGCACTCCTGAAAGATACCCACTCAACCTCCATTTAAAGACCTCAAAAATGGAGAATCTACCATCCTCTAAAGCAATCCATTCCACTGAACAGCAATTACAAATAAGTTCTTCAGAATGTTTATATGGAATCTCCCGTTTTAAATCAGTTGGTTTGTGTTTTAGTCTCTGGAACATCAGAAAACAAACTGGCCTCATCTTCTCTACCTGACATCCCTTTATTTTTAAGTATCTTGCTACCGAAAATGCCAGGGTGCCAAAAGGGAACGCAGAACCAGTGTTTAATAGGAGAATTTTATTATGAAAGCTGCTAAGAGGACTTGGGCAGCTAAAGCAGGGATTAAGCCTGTGTATAATGGTTCTTAGAATTCCAGAATTCAGGGCTCTTCACGCTCTCTCACACACATATTCAAGAACTATATAAAAGGTGGTAGCAGATAACGATTTGAGGAATTGTAGGGAGTGATACTGTAACCAGTTCCAAAAGTGGGGGTACCAGTCAGGGGATTCTGTGAGATGAAGGTGGCTCAGCAGCTGCCAGCAATGGTGAGGAGTCAAATGAGACACTGACAGAGTGTCTGTCTGATTCTCAAGCAAGACTAAATTTGAGGTGTCTTGGCAAGCATATTTATAGAGCAAAACATATCCTGGGGCAGATTTTGGGATTAAAATGAAGTTTCCAGGAGAGAAGAATGAGAAGGGAACTTGTAAATGAACAATCGATGCAAATGTCTCTGGACAATGGGGTGTCTCCTTCAGAGGGAAGAATACTTGGCTTTCTGTTCATTTGTAAATACAAGGTCTATCATCCATCATCACTCCTATCAATGAAGGGATTAGGCAGATTCTAATTTTGAGGTTCTCCCATGCTGAGCCAGTCAGATCTCCTAATTTGATCATAGATGTCTTTATATGGCATTGCTAGTTTCCTGCATTGGGGGTGCCTTCTTGGCTGCATACCTATAACATCCCTTTTGATATCAATTTGATATTGAAAAAGAGGAGGGGTGCAGGGTGATAGACGTTGGGGGTAACACTATGTGTTGTGTGGCTCCCCATTTTGTTTGGTTCTGTTGTGCCTATTATTATTATATTTATATCCTGCACTTCTCCCAGGGCGGCTCACAACATTAAAAAACACCATAGAGTTAAAAACATACAAAAATAGTGTATTCAAATAGAATTAAATTACTACAATAATTAAAACAAATTCAATGCTAAAATCAAGTACAGTCACCCCTCCTAATTTGCGGATCTGGGATCCATGACTTTGAATATTCATGGAGGGGCGACCTCCATTCTTTCCAATGGGGTGCGCTCTCATGGTGTGCACCCTGCACATGCTCATGGACACGCACCCCATTCAAGCCTATGGGGCTTGGATATGTGCGTTCCTCCATTTTCGCGGGGGGGGGCATCTGGAATGGATCCTCCATGAAAATAGAGGGCCAACTGTACTTTAAAAATATTAAAATGCTTAAAATAATTAAAACAATATAATTTTCTGTTTTAAAATCCTTTTCCACATTTCTATTTGTGCTTGCTCTCTGTTTTCCCCTTTTAGCTCTCTGTGTCCTTTTCCTATCTCCTATTTCTGCCTTGAATAATTTCATCCTGAAATTTTCTTGGTAAGAAGTTATCACAAGAAGCTTCATCTTTGCCTCCCTCCACATGATACCAACAAGTGTGAACTGTGATGTCACTGCTGCAGTCTCCACAAGATCCTCCAGCAGTGTCACTACTGCTGCTGCCCAGTAGTTGTTTTTTTACCCACCTTGGATTTGATCCAGATTCCCCACCATGTCCTACCCAGTCCATATAGCCCCTTCTAGTTCACCCATGTATCCTTCATTCCTGCCCTCCTTCTTTCCTCCACTCCCAAGCCTCTCTCCTCTCAGGCCCATCCTCTTTGTTGCCACCCCTCTAAAGTCTACTGTTTCATTGGTGGCAGTGGGTGGAGGCAATGTTGCCCATGGTGGACTTAGGGTGGAGAGAGGATCCCCTCCCCCCAGCAAATGTCCGCTGTGCCCGCTGGGCCTAGGGAACCTTTGGCAGGGGGTGGATATGGTCTGGTGCCTTCCCTCCAGCCCTTCTTTTGACTTTTTGCTGGGCCTTCCTGGCCCTCTGGAGCTCTGCTGCAGGGAGCTGCCTAAGTATCCTAAAGACACCAGATCCTCTATGATTGTGGAAATTAAACAGGATCAATCCTGGTTAAAATTATGAGAGACCACCAATAAATACCAGTATTCCTTGCTTTAAAAAAAAATCTAAGGAATTCATAGCCTTGCCATAAATTGACAGGCAACTGGAACACATACACACTCCCATGCTGCATTTGATTCTTTCCCACATTTAATTGAGGCCCATGCCTTCTTTAAAAAGAGTGTTTCTCTTTCCTTCAAGCATGTTCCATAAGGAGAACACAGTTTTGAGAAGCCAGCAGGCAGTCATCTTTCATTTTTAGACAACCTTGAACATTTACTGCTTGTGATAGGAACGTGGAGACTCAAGGGGCAGGGGAAGGGGAGACAAAGAGAGAGGGGCCACATTAGGCAGAATGGAGAAGATTCAGCCTCCCCTACAGAATATGAAAATTAGGCAGAAGAGAGATAATAGCAAAGCACACATGTCAAAACTTTACAGACGGAAGCATATCCTTCAAGTTTGCTCCTGCAGTTGCTGTTTACGCCCGAAGTAAAATAAGGTTCCTTCTTATGATAGGAAGTCATTTAAAAGCAACAACTTCATGTCACTATGTGAGTTTATCAACACAAGGCTGTGAACTATGCTCTCCCAGCCTGAGCTCAGTGCAGTTTGATCATTTGTAATGAGTATGACTGGAACATTATTAGGCTATTTCAAGCACCTAGAATGCAAGTCATGCTTTGAGAAAAAGGACTGGGGTGTGAAAGTACCATGCAATGTGCCAGGAGTGCTGATCAGCAGCAGAGTTTGGAGAACTGGATGGAGTGATTTGGATACCGGGAGATGATGTTGTTGTTAACTGCCTTCAACCCCAACTCATGGTGACTCTGCTCTGCTTAGGTCCGGCAGACCCAGGCCTGTGACCTTCCTGATTGAGTCCAGCCATCTGATGTGCAGTCTTCCTCTCTTTCTACTACCTTCCACCTTTTCTAACATCATTGACTTTTCTAATTATATTCTCTGTGGTCATTATTTTTGTTTTCTTTATGTTCAACAGTAAACCCGCCTTTGCACTTTCTTCCTTGATCTTCCTTAGTAGTTGTTCCAGGTCTGTGAGGTTTTGTGCTAGTACTATGATGTCTGCATATCTTAGACTGTTGATATTCATATTTTCACTCTTTTGGTCTAAGCCTGTTTTTCTTACAATATGTTCTGCATGTAAGTTGAGCAGGCAGGGCGATAAGATGCAGCCTTGTCTGATCCCTTTGCCAATTGGGAACCATTCTGTTTCTCCATATTCTGTCCTAACCATAGGCTCTTGTCCTAACTACAGATTCCTCATCAGGACTATTAGATATGTTGGCACTTCCAACACTTTAAGAGCATTCCATAGCTTTTTGTGATCTGTGTGCTCAAAGGCTTTGCTATACTCTATAAAGCACATATTGATTTTCTCTGGAATTCTTTGGTTCGCTTCGTTATCCATCATATGTTTTCAGTGTGGTCCCTAGTGCCTCTTCTTTCCCTGAACCTTGTTTGCACTTCTGGGATTTCTCTTTCCATATATGATTGGAGTCTATGCTGCAGGATTTTGAGCACAACTTTGCTTGTATGGGAAATTAATGCTATGATCCTGTAGTTACTGCAGTCTTTTGTGTCTCCTTTTTTATGGATGGGGATATATACTGATTGTTTCCAGTCTGTTGGCCATTGCTTTGTTTTCCACATTTGTTAGCATATTTTAGTTAACATTCTCTTTTATTTAACTCTTCCGTGTATTGCTTCCACCGTCTTTTTGTAACTTCTTGGTTAAGTGCTATGTTCTTTATCTGGTCGTGGAACCAGATGCCATTGGTTTAAACTTCCCTTTGAGTACCCGATCTTGTGGGAAAAGTCTCTCATTCTTCCTTTTTTGTTGTTGTCTTCTATTTCTCTGCATTGATCTTGACAGACTGGTGAGAAAGGCCGGCACGGGGACAGAGTGAGGACATGATGTGCCCACGACGCATGCCCTGCCTTCGCCTTCATGCCAGTGTGATGCTGCATGCCCACCACATTTCGCCATCTTCTCCACACAGTGGCCCTACCATTTCCTTCTTCTTTTTGCTGTGAACATACCCCCAAAGCCTTTTTTATTGTTCTTAATCTCTCTAGCAAGCCTGAGCTCATTCTGTGCTTTAGCTTTTCTGACTTTACCCCTACATGTGCTTGCTATTTGCTTGAATTTTTCTTTGGTGATTTCCACCTTTTCCATTTCTTATACATGCTCCATTTAAAACTTAGCTCCATTTTAAACGGGGCGTGTATAAGAAATGGAAAAAGGGGGAAATCACCAAAGAAGAATTATATTTTGCTGCATGACCAACACAGCTATATGCGAATCTCTCTCTCTTTCTGCTAGTCATTCATGAACCTCTGGAAAGGAATAAAGACCTGTTAGTGATATATTTGAGTAATTTAATCTTTGCTCTTTTTGCGAGCTTTTTAAAAATGCAGATTTGCTCTGTGCATTGTTATTAACAACAAGAAAATAGTTGTCATTTTTCAGTAGCTTGCTACTGGCTATTCTACAATATTGTATGACACTGGGGGTCCTGTTGTCAAAGAAATGTTTTAAATATAGGCTGGCTCAAAGAAATATTTTAAATAAATAAATAGCCACAGGATGTTGTGGGAATCTTGTATGTCTGTAAGGCTCAAGCTTTGCTAAGAGGCCTCAGGCAAGCTTCTGTCTGTCATCCTATCCTGCCCTACAGAGTTCTGAGAGAAGAAATCTAAAGCTCTGAAACATTTTGTAGAAATGAGGTAAACATCCACAGGGGCTCATGCCTCCTGCCTTCCAGGTTATTAGTTTGTCCTTCCAGAGCCCTATTTTGGGGCTTCTCAAGTACCTTGTATTGCAGAACAACAAGAGGGAAGGGTAAATTACTTCAAGATCTCTCTCTCTCTCTCTGGTTTACAGATTTGTGTAAGAATACCACTGTTGTTTCAGGTTGAAGGAAAGTTATGGCTGACTCCCAGAATAAAAGTCATTCTCTGGAGATAGTAAAACATTTGCCCTTTTTAAAGAGAGCTGTTTTATTAGAGCATTATTAGGGGGAGTGAACAAGAAGTTCTCCATTTGTCTTAAGCGGCATGATGGAGGTGAAAATGTGGCATTTGGAGATTTGGGAGAGAAGAGAAATTGTTTGCTGACATGAATAATAGATTGGAGGCTGCACCGATTTGATCTTTCTAGTAAAGAAACTATATGGGGAGGTGTTTTAAATAAAACCAAGCCAAACAGAAAAAGAAAGGCAAATAGAGATGAAATTTTAATTCTAAATAAGGTTTTTGAGGAGTCTCAAGACAGACGCTTGTTGGATTGGTTGCTGCTTCAGCTCTTTGAATTTCTTGCTTATATTTAAAAAGCATTTTAAGCCACTTTTTAATACTCTACTCTTCCAATGTGACATCTAGATGAAGTAAGAGAAGAGACACACAGCTGGAGATCAGTTTAAAACAGAATTCCCTATTTAGCTACAGCTCTGTTCTGCTAAGATGGACTCAGTCAAAAGCAGCCTTGAAGAAGAAGACCTCTCTGAAACATTGAGTTGAAGTCAATTGGAGGGGACTTCCAAGGCATAGCTCTGTTGGATCCCACAGGTCAACTCAAAAGGATTTACAAAGATTTGGGAGCAGCACTGAGAAGACTCTCTAGTGAATCATGACAACCTTGGTTACCTTAATGGTGGATAATAAAGAAGGAATCTCAATATAAGCATGTAGGTAGGATGTGCTGAAGCAAACTGGAGTGACCTGGGGGATGGCAGACCCTCCAACATTATAGTATCGCATTGCCCTATTCTCATGTCATTGACACCATCTCTGTGCATGTATATGTGTGTGTGCTTTCAGCAAGCCTGTTGATTTATGATAACCCTGTGATTTTAATAGGATTTTCTTAGGCAAGGACTACTCAGAGGAGTTTAGCCATTGCCTTCCCCTGAAATACAGCCTACAGTATCTGGATCCCTTTCACACTACATAGTTATTACAAAGCCATTCTACTTTAACTGCTATGGCTGCATCCTACAGAATCCTGGGGCTTGTTGTTTAGGGCTCTCTGGCCGAGAATTCTAAATGTCTTTCCCTAAACTATAAATACCATGATTCCATAGGATGGATCCATGTCAGTTCAAGTGGAATCATAACGGTATAACTGTGTTGTGTGAAAGGGCCCTGGATATTCCTTGGTAGCCCCCCATGCAAGTACTAACTAGGCCTGACCCTGCTTAGCTTCCAAGATCAAGTGGTATTTGGTATCTTTAGGGTATTTAGGCCTGTCAGGGCACCACCTATGGCCCTGTTCACACTCCGAAATAACCTGGTGTGGAAACCAGGTTAAAGGGAGATTTTCATATTCGCACTGAGCACATTCTGCACAGTTTGTGGACGGGTGAATGAAATGTCCACTTTCCCCGGTCCTTTTGGATAACTGGGTTTTTGGAGGGAGCCACCAATGGGAACACGCTATCAGTCCCATTCAGAGCACTCAGGAGGGAGAGCTTATATGCAGAGGCATGGATCTATCATGAGGGTTTCTTGGCAAGGGTTCTTCAGAGGGGCTTGCCATTGCTATCCTCCAGAGGTGAGAGAGAGGGGGATTCCACCCAAGAGAATGGTGTTTAATGCTGAACAACTGGAAAAACGTCACTCAAATGGTGTGATGTAGATGCACATCATTTGATTGACAGTAAAAAAAAACCCAAAACCCAGCACTGACTGAACACGTGGGGAATCCATTTTGAATCGATTCAAAGGGAAATGTGATCATGAAGTCTGTTAAATTACTAGAAACAGCTTCGATTGTGCCAAATGTAGTGGGAACTTCGATTTGGTGCCACATCAGTGATAAGATTCAGATCTATTGAGTGCAAAAACATATGTGTGAATGAAGCCTATCTTATATAGGTCCCTGTATATAAACTTAATAGCATAGGAGTTTTCTAGCTTTGGGCTTGTCTACATGAGCCAAATTAAGCAATCTCTTGTTTTCACAGAAGGGCATCCAGATGATGTACAGGATGATTCAGGACAAATCCAGCCCTTTCCAGTACCTTGGAGCTTTAATAGGGAGGGAGAAAAGTTGGGATTCACTCTGAGTTTGAGCAGAAAATCTGAATATTCGCTTGTATGTGTTGACTGCTCTCCATAGTGATGTTGGTGTGGAGCTGGGGCTGGGGGTTGGACAAATTCATCATTCTCCTGAGTGATACTGGGTATTAAATCATGGTAACAGCAGTAGCAGCAGAAGTAGCAGCAGTAATGGAATAGTGAAAATAAGACTAAGAACTGGCATGACTTTGCTTCCCCTCCTGGTCCTGTCCCTCATTTCTTTTTGTGTCGTGCTTGTTAAATTGTAAACCTGAAAATGATCTTTGTTAAAAATTAAAATAACTAAGAGCCAATGTGTGCAATAAAAATGCTTGAAATAAATGTAGTCTGACAATAACTGGTGAAGGCACAGAGGCCTTGGCAGAAAGGAATGGTTGCTCAGTAGCAAGGAAATTATGCTTTGCCCATGCTCAGGAAACTTCCTCCTTCTGATTGCTTGCCATGCTTCAGAAAAACACCATGTTGAATGAACACTCTGTCTTAGACATACATCAATAATAGAAACCTTTTCTTTTGGGGAAAGGAAAGCTGCTATCCTTGTGTGTGCGTATGCTTTTCGCCTATATGACCTGAGTGGAATGCGTGTAGGGGGGTGCTCTCCAGAGTGACATGCCGTGATTTAGCCATTAACTTTAATGTTCCTTTTTCTCTGCCATCTTGTGAAGCTTCTGGGGTAAGCAGTGCAAATAGCTTAGCCTGTAGTTTTAAAGGTCACTTTGCAAGGAGAAGGGGGTAGGGAAGGGAAGCTGCACACCGTTCAGGCAAATGTCCTTAGTAATCAAAGCCAGCTTAAGGGAAGAGCAAGTCAAGAAATATTTTAGCATATATCCTTTTTTCCCCCTCTTGGATATCTATGGATAATGGCACCAATGAGTTTGGGGTCACCCAGTGGAAATCCTGGAAAGAGTTGGGAGGGTTGGACTGCTCCTCCTGCTGCCTCCCTTGCCTGTCCCCTGGCCGGTTAGCTAGAGCTCTGTGGCCTCTGGATGATCTGTTCAGGGTCTAGTGCAGCTGTTTGCCCAGCAGCTGTGCCAGACTCTGAAAGGATGACCCCATTCCCAACAGTGACCGCTGATGAGAGGGGCAGCACTGCAGCCCCGGAGGGCCTGTTTGAAGTCTGGCATGTCTGGCTGTTTGAGCAAGAAAGGGAAGAGATGCCCTTTCTTACCCACTCAGAAGTTGCTCCATTCCCAACAGGTATACTGCCCCTCCAAGTGTACACCCAAAGGGTGTCACCTGGTGCGGGCAGCATCCCTCTGGTGACACCTCTGTCTGTGGGCATGTTGGTGGATTTTTCTTTGGCAGCATGGAAATTGTGCAAGACAGTCCTTTTCTTGTCTTGCTCCCTTCCTCCCTTTTTCTAATGCGGTTTGCAGGCTGAAGTGGATACTTACTGTCATTGCTTTCTGGTGTGTCCATTTTCTATCTGGATCCTTTCATTTGGTCAATTATAGTGTAACAGGCCAGCTCAGAACTGTGGAATCCAAAGAGCCACTCTTTGTCTGGGCTGCTCTGCTTGAACAGTGTAATCATATCCAGCCATTCCATGGATCTAAGCACTTGTCATTTTGAAAGGTCAGCGATGGAAGAGGTTTAGACTACTAAAAATCTAGTTGCCATATACATGCACACACACAAAGCCCACCCCTGCAAGAAAGAAAAGAAAAACTATCTATTGTTACTTAAAAGACCAATGTGCTGGAGATATTAATATGATCGCTGCCCCAGGAAGGTTACAGTCGAAAAGAAAGAAGTAGATGCAGTGGGTGAAGACGGGAAGAATATTGATTTATTTCAGCCATGAAATTTTTGAGCTAGAGAGAGAAACAGATAGTTGGTAATTGTCTATTGATGGGTTAGAAATGCCAAGATTATTTTCTAAGATAGCATTACTTTGGAGCAGAGATAGGCAACTGTGGTCCTTCAACTATGGTTGGATTTTACTTGCCAGCAGTCCTAGCCAGTTGAAAAGGCTATTTATTACTAGTTAGGACTGAAATATATCAGTTCTGGTATTAATGGCCTTTGTTGTATATCATTTGTGAGTAAATGGATTGAGGAAGTTGCTATTGTGTGCAAGTCTTGCTAGTGGACCTTCCACAGGGAGCTGGTTTGCACTGCTGCTCATCCTCCTCCTTGTCAATAAGGCCAGCCTGTCAGGCCACGTGGGAAGTGAAAATAAAAAGGGAAGAGAAGAAGAAACAGATGAAATCAGTTTGGGGTTGATCATGCCATGAACCCCTAAAACCAGGAACCCAATGTAATGAATAAAGATGCTATCATTGCTATCATGAGAGATATCCTGGTGTCTTTTTGTTTTGAAAATGGATATTCAATTTCCTGAACTTTAAAACACTTTGTTTCTCAGCACCACATGCCCTGAAAGAGGAGTGGTCTGCTTGCATAGATATCCCTCCCAGACCACCACCAACACCATCTTGATAAAATGCAGGCCTGTGACTAATGTCAATTCCACCTACCCACCATATTATTTTTAACACCTTTGCCTGAGGAAGATGCCAGTGGAGCTTCAGATGTATGGGACATATATTTTATGTATTTTGGTCCAAAATTTTTTGAATTTTGGATGTTATTCTAGAATAGCAATCACAAAGGCTATAGTTTTTGTGAGGTTTTTAGGCTATGTGGCTGTGTTCTGGAATAGATGCATTGCCAGCATCTGTGGCTGGCATCTTGAGAGAATGCTGGCATGGGAGTAAGTGGGCGATCTTTGGTTGAGAGGAAGTGATTTAACATGCAAGGCCTTACTTAGGGTGTCTATTTGATTAATGATCCATTGTCTGCTGGGAAATCTCCCTGACCCTGGGTGGTTTTCATTTGCATGGGCTTGGTCTTGATTTTGGTGTTTTCCAGAACTGGTAGTGAAACTTTGTTTATTTTAGGGGTTTCTTCTTTCCTGTTCAAGGTTTCCAGATATTTATTGATTTCAATGGCTTCCCTGTGCATTCTGACCTGATAGCTGTTGGCATTAACCAGAATTTCAAATATTTCACATTGCTATCATGCTATCTTTTCCTGTAGCTTGCATCCACTGTTTCCTAGAGCAGCAGAAAACAAGCTTCCTCCCTCCTCAATATGACATCCCTTGAAATATTTAAACAAGGCTATCATATCACCTCTTAACCTTCTCTTCTCCAGGCTAAACATATCCAGCACCCTAAGCCACTCCTCATAGGGCATGGTTTCTAAACTGTTTACCATTTTGATCACTCTCCTCTGGATGCACTCCAGCTTCTCCACCTCATTCTTGAATTGTGGTACCAGGAACTAGATACAGTATTCCAGGTGAGGCTTGAACAAAACAGAACGAAGTGCCACTATTACTTCCTTTGATCTAGACATTTATACTCCTGTTGATGTAGCCTATAAAGATACTGGGGTATTTTAGTTGCCACATCACCCTCCAGACTCGTGTTTAGCTTGTGGTCTATTAAGACTCCTAGACCTCCTTTGCATGTACTGTTGTCAAGCCAAGTGTCACTCATGCGTTATCTTTGCATCTCATTTTTATTAAGTGCAGTTCTTTAAATTTCTCCCTGATTAATTTTTTTTTTTTTTTAGTTTTGGCCCAGCTCTCTAATCTATTAAGGTCAATTCTAATTCTGATCCTGTCCTCTGGGGTATTAGCTCTGTATGTGTGGTCCATGCCTTCATGTTGTTTCCGACTTATGGCAACCAGACAGGGAAACTATCATGGGGTTTTCTTGGCAAAATTTGTTCATAGGAGGCTTGCCATTGCCTTCCCCTAAGAGCATACGACTTGCCTAAGGTCATCTAGTGGGTTTCATGGCTACCCCTCCTAATTTGGTGTCATCTGGAAATTTGATAAGCATGATAAGTATATTCCATCATCCAAACAATTGATAAAGATGTTGAATGGCACTGGGACCAGGACTGACCCTGTGGCACCCCAGAACTCACTTATGTCCAGGATGAAGAGGAGCACCCTTTGGATTTGGTCAATTAACCAATTACAAATCCACCTAACAGTCACTGTGGAGATTATCACACAGGGACTGGATGTGGTCGGGAGTGAAGCAGATTGCTCTCCTATCTTTATCCCATCTTTATGATGATTGTATAAAAGCATTTCAGAGAAATCACACTTTGTCCCATCATTTAAGTGGAACTGTATGAAAGCGCACTCCTATTAATACAAAATGACAAGACAATTCCACTTCAGTGACAGGACAATGACAGGATAAGCATGGCATCATGTGAAAATCTTTCATGTCATCGCAATAAATTGGAGTTCAATGACAGGACAATGACCAGATAAGCACGATGTCATCTGAAAATCTTTTCGTGATCATGCGATAAGGATGGGTAAAGGATGGGACAAGGACCTCCTTTTCCCTGTATGATAATCTCCATTGTCTAGCCCACATTTCACTAGCTTTTTGAAGTGACAGTACAACCCATTAAAATTATCTCACATAAGATGGCTAGCACTCTCAATTTAATAAACGTATATCCCACCATTTTACTAAAATTTTACCCTAAGGGTGACTCATTTAGGAAACCTTCCTTGACAGTTGATGGCAATATCAAAGTTATAGCAGCAGAGATAAAAATAAAACATACATGAGCACCAGAGGAGCAGGCTAAAACAAATTTAATCTTCTTCTAAGAAAGGCCTAGAAATACAAACAAATCTTCACCCTAGTCTGAAAAGGTGTTAAGTATAGAAATTAAATGAGCTTCCCTCAGGAAAGCTCCAGAGACTGAGCATCACAATTGAAAATAACTGCTCACTGGTGCCAGTCTTTGACTTGTAGCCACCTCATGAATGGGAGACATCCAAGTCACCCTATCATCAATATCTCTGCTCAAGTCTTGCTGACTCAGAGCTGTGGCTTCCTTGATTGAATCTATCCATTTGAAATACATCCTTCCCCTTTTCCTACTACTGTCTACCTTACCAAGCATTATTGTATTTTTAGTGAGTCATGACTTCTCAGGCTATAACCAAAGTATAACAGTTTCAGTTTAGTTTTCTTGGATTCTAGGGAGAGTTCAGGCTTGAATTGCTCTAGGACCCATTTACTTTTAAAGGACCTATCCAGACAGGCCAAAATAAAGCTGCTTTGGGTCACTTTGGAGGTATGCTGTTTAAATGATGAATGCGTCCTAAGAGGCCAGAAGCTGTGTCAAAGCTGTGGTCCAGTCCTTAGGACTGGAGCATGGCTTTGGCATGTCTACTGGCCTCTTAGGACACATGCATAATTTAAACAGCATACCTCCAAAGTGACCCAAGCAGCTTTATTTTGACTTGTCTGTACAGGCCCCAAAATCCTTCTTTTTCCCCTGGGGAAGACTTCCTGATTTAGGGAAGACTAAACACTGACAAATGAATGTGATTCACCTGCCAACAATTAAGTCAGGAACTCCTTCATCCCTGATCATGAACAAGCAAAATGACAAGCAACACCTAAAGCCTGCCCACAGACCACCCCAAATCAGGATTAAAGCAAAATTGATGTATTACACTGCAAATGCTAGCTCCACAGAAGCAAAAAAAGAAGTCATTCATGGAGGTTTTGTGTGATTGGGAAAAAAAGTGACAAATGATCTCCCACTGAGATAACAGAAAAGAGGCAACTCCTGTGATAAGTCCCAGCAAAAGAAGCTATTAACTAGCTGTTACTGCAATCTACTGCCTCATGTGATAAAGTCCTAAGAATTCTACATGCAGCATGAAATAAGCAAAGCAACCATTTATAATGACAGTAATTGGTGATAACACAATCATTCCAGCTTTGTTATGCTAATCAACACCTGTAATAGGAAATGAAAATATATTTTTAATAATGCCTGAATAAATAGAATCAAGCTTCATAATTCATTCTAATTCAGCTGTTACACACTGAATTCTATTGGTATGATTTAAATAAGTAAGCATTAAAGATGCATGATTGCAAGCAGTAACATGCAAAAGCAATGGTTAATGGATTTAATTTATTAAATATATATTCATGTACAAAGCGGCTTACAACAGTAACAAGAAGAGGTATCTACATGATCCTCTTCTTGCTGTTGCTGGTTAATGTTATTTTTAATACTGCCAGTCAATGCTGAACCTGACCTTTTGTTTTATTTTGGATTGTTTCATCATAGGGTTTTTCTTCAAAAGGATGTTTACCATGCCTCCCTTTGTGCAGTACTGACAAGTGTTAAATAAGGCACCACTGCTGTTGTCTCTGAGAGATCTTCTGCCAGTGTTACCCTTCACTAATGCTGCTGCCCAGTAGCTGCTTGGCACATTTAGTCTGGGTCTTCAGCAAAATCTGACATGGGAGACCTGCTGCCAGCAACAGAGCCTCTTGCCCCACAGAAGCATGCAAACACACCATCACAGAAGGGTAGTGCCATGAATGGATACTTACAAACGTAGAGAAATACAATATATTCTCAGCTAGCAGTAGTAAACATTGTCCCCATCTTCAAAAAGGGGGAAAAAGAGGATCCCAACAGTTATCGTCCAGTTAGTCTGACATCTATACCACGAAAGATTCTAGAGCAAATCATTAAACAGAGAGTCTGTGAACATCTAGAAAGCAATGCCATAATCACAAAAAGTCAACATAGGTTTCAGAGAAAGAAGTCATGCCAGACAAACCTGATCTCTTTTTTTAAATAAAATTACCAGCTTGGTAGATGAAGGGAATGCTGTGGATATAGTATATCTTGATTTCATTAAGGCCTTTGGCAGGGTTCCCCATGAAATTCTTGCAAACAAGCTAGTGAAATGTGGGCTAGACAAAGTAACGGTTACATGGATTTGTAATTGGTTGACTGGCTGAAACCAAAGGGGGCTCAACAATGGCTCCTTTTTATCCTGGAGGGAACTGACCAGTGGAGTCCCACAGGGTGGCTCTGTCCTGGGCCCAGTGCTATTCAACATCTTTATCAATGACTTGGATGACAGAATTGGGGGCATACTTATCAAATTTGCAGATGACACCAAATCAGGAGAAATAGCTAATATCCCTGAGGAAAGGATCAAAATTCAGAATGACCCTAATAGATTAGAAAGCTGGGCCAAAGCTAACAAAATGAACTTCAACATGAATAAATGTAAGGTACTGCACTTAGGGTGGAAAAATGAAATGAACAGATACAGGATGGGGGTCATCTGGCTGAACGAAACTACATGTGAAAGGGATCTGGGAGTCCAAGTAGACCACAAATTGAACATGAGTCAACAGTGCTATGCGGCAGCTAACAAAGCCAATGCAATTTTAGGCTGCATCAATAGAAGCATAGTGTCTAGATCAAGGAAAGTAATAGTGCCACTCTATGCTTTGACTGAGATTTCCTGCATGGCAGGGGGTAGGACTGGATGGCCCTTGTGGTCTCTTCCAACTCTATGATTCTATGATTCTATGCCCCAACAGAATTTGTTGGAATACAAATCCCATCAGTCAATGGTGAATGTTTGACAATATTTGTTTAATTCTACATCTGGTGGGCCACGCATCCCCATCTGTGTCATAGACCTTCTCCACAATACATCCCCATAGAGAAATATCCAGAACCCAAAGATGCATTCCATGTTTAGCTGCTTCCTCAATACCCAAGTTTCTCTCTCGCACGCAGATTGGCCAGAATTCTTAACTGCAGAGTAGGGAGTCAAGAGCAGATGAATCTCAGAGCTTGGAGTACTGTTTTTTTTAAGTACTGTTTCTAGAAGCAGATGCGTTCTGGTACCTGTAGTTATAAAAAGCAACTTTCCCAAGTTCTGTCCACTTTGTCAGAACTCTGAAGGGGCCATTAAAATGCTGTTGCTGAAGTCCACTCTCTGACCCGGTATTGCTATAAGGCAAAAGCTTATTAATGGTCCTGTCTACAGGAATCGGACAGTGATTGCATGGCAGTGCACACCTACAGACTGAGCCCAATGCTTCATTAATCAGATGAAGTGGATTTAGAGAACAAAGGCTTTTGACAGTGTCAGGGCACCACCTGATTTCTACAATTACCTTTACAAGGTCTTACTAGGAAAACAAAGCCACTCTCCTTCCTTCTTGTTTGTTGTTAAATTCTTTATACCAAATTTGTTATCTCCACATCGTGCCATTATTTTCTTATCTGCATATGTCAATAGCCAATATACATTCTACCTCTGAATTATTAAGCTCCAGTCCAATATCTATGAATACATTTATGACCACATTAGTAATTTAAACAAAATGATCTAAGTATTTGTAAAGTTATTAATCTCATATTGGTAATCTTGTAAGTCTGTATTTGGTGACAGTAATAGTCCAAAATATGAGATCTTTCCACTTCTCTTTTCAATATTTTACTATCGGGAGCCAGTCTTCTTCTACTATTTTAAGAGACTCATTATTAATCAAACAGGTACGTTTGTCCAGTTCTAGCTTCTCAACATGTCGGTGTTTTCTTGTCCTTCCATTTCTTGATAGAAAGAATATGGGTAGCTGTAACCATATATAACACTATTTCCCAATATTTACTTTCAATTTTTTTTTGCATAAAACATCCATCATATTTAAAAGGAATAATTCTGCTTTCATTGGGCTTCTGCTAAGAAGAAGTGAATCAGAGACCTGATTGACAGAGGAGCTAGCAGTTGCTAGCTCTCTATAAAAACTACAGCGCCAGTCCTTGGAGCTCAGTGAACAAACCTCAGCTAACAGGCAAAGCCAATGGGGAGAGACCCAGAGTTGTGTTTCTGTGCCTAGTTAAGACTACTGAATAATGCCCCCCCCCAACAAGCAGCGTGCTCATATTAGCAACCTACTGAAAGGCTGAGTCAACCTTGGAACTGCCAACAAGTGGCATACTGGCGCCGATTCTAGGGTTAGGGACCGCACGGCAACTGCACAGTCCCTAACCCTAGTACATGCGGGCAGCATAACAATGGTGGTGCCCTTTGTACATGGGCACTGCCATTGTTATGCAAGCGCTATACAGCATCCGCACATTTCTGCGCAGCACTTACCGAATGAGTGCACCAGTGCCGCCCTTGTTACACCACCCCTGCAGCTCAAAAAGAACCTGGTTTTTCTGGGTTCTTTTTCCTCTTTAGGGAAGGTGCACGGTTTGGTGGCTGTGGCTTCCCTCCGGAGGAAATTAGAACACCGGCGGGCCGCCCTTTTTGGGTGGACTGTCCTGCGCCATAGAGAGTGAGAAAACTGCACACAGGGGATTCAGTCTACTTTAATCAAGATTAACAAAAGGATGTAGGCCCATTAAGGAGCTCTGCCTGGTGGCACAGTGGTTAAATGCGGATAGTGCAGCCACAAGGTTGTGAGTTCGATCCTGGGGCTCCAAGGTTGTCTCAGCCTTGCAGCTTTCAGTAGGTTGCTAAAATGAGCACACAGCTTGTTGGGGGGGGGGGGCAATTAGCTTACATGTTGTAAACTGCTTAGAGACTACTTAGTTCAAGATGAGGTGGTATAGAAATATAAATTGCTGTTACTGGTTTACATTGTGTTAGTAGTTTAGACTGTTAACTCAGCACGGTAGGGGGAAAGACATTGAGGGGGCAAATTCGTCCCCTTCTTAGAAGGCTCAGGCAAACTACTGCAGCCTTTATAATTTTTGTGTTTTTCTCATTAATAGCTTTTGCTGTCTTTACTATTATTATTATTTATTATTATTAACATTTATTTATAGAGCATAGCGCTTTACATAGTAGAAATCAAAATGAAATAAGAATAAAAACCTGCCAAATGGTGTACCATCTAATACATCAATATTACAAAATGAAAACATCTCTTAAATAATACAGCAAGCACTTGGCTGTCCTCCTTCTCTTACAGTGGCATCTCTCGGTTTGGCGTCACTTGGTGTGGTAACTCATGGTGTCAACCCCCCCCCCCTGACCTCCTTCTCCCATACCACTCCATACAGAATCCTTAAGTCCTTTTTTTTTGTACTAATGTTACTTGTTAATCATAATTCCTGCATATTACTGGATGTAATGGTGATAGTTATGACATAAACAACTAGCAAACTTAAAATTATACCTTTACATTACAGTGTCATATGCACAGCCTAAATGTACTTTCATGTGGCTGAAGTGAAAATTTTGTAAAATGTGATGTTTTAATTTTTTTTTAATTAAAAATATTTTTAGAAAAACCTGGGGCCTCTCCATTCTCTTTCCACCAAGCTTCACCCCACCCACCCCATCTCTTCATAATTTTAAAGGGACACATGTGAATGCCACAGTCCGTTTCTGTCCAAAGGTAGATGTTTGAGGAGCAGTAGTGTTATCTCCACCTTATGGTGTTACCTGGTGCACTTTGAAGCCCTCGCACCCCCTAATGATGCCACTGTTCTCTTAGATGGTAATATGTAGTTTTTCACTGTTATCAAAACATGGCAAAACACACCTGCATATGGGCAGCCCCCTTCTGTCCTTGCTCTAATGAAACCAATGCTTGGAAGCAATTTATGTCTCATTTTACTTCTTGAATAAGATGACATTTAGTGAATTTTTTAAATGCACTGCAGAACAGAGTAAACAAACAAACAAACAAAAAGTCTAAGGTGTATGTTGTTACAACAGCAATATTGAGAACCATTTCATAATACCCATAAACCTGCTAAAATCTCCAGGAGCTTACTGAAATGTTTTGCTAAACAGGTAGGCCTTGCACTTAACTTTGCTATGGAACATACGCTATTTAATTTCCTTTGGGTATTTGTGCCATAGCATCCTTGCTGCTGCTGCAAAGGCTAAGCTTCCCTTCTTGCTGTATATATTACTATCTCTCCCTGAAAGGGACTACAGAGTTGGTCTTAATAAACAATTGTGCCAGTGATGTAGTTGTAAATTTAGAAACACAATTGCTCATTCTGATAGTTCCACATAGTCACACAACACAAGGAAATTCCAAAACTATAGATAATGGTGTTAATTTTATTACATGACATTTATATTCCACTTTCCTCCAAAATGCTCAATGAAGTCTACACAGATTTCTTCTGCCTGATTTTATCCTCATAACAACCCTGTGGACCGTGACAGAATGCTTGCCCCAGGGTTACTCAGTGAGTTTCGTGGCTCATATCATACCTGTGTAAATGTATTCTCTCTCTCTTAGGCATGAGCGTGCACACACACACGCCCACACAATAGAAATAGGTCTAATCTCCATTGTTAGTCACAACTAGAATAGATTGATTGAATAAATGGATTCTGGTAAGTCAATAATTATATAAGTTCTTCTAATTTACTGTGTCTACATCAGTTGAGACCAATAATTAGATTTAGACCAGAGTGAAAGAGTGAGAGAGAGTATTCCCCCCCTGAAATCCCCTTCCATCAGTTACTGTGTGGACTATAGCTAAGCTTAGAGGCAACGAAGAAGCCTGGGAGATGGGTTGGCAAATTATGTCACCACTCCTGTTAATCAAAACGTTCCCAATGCTTAAACCCTGTGAACTCTGACTCCACTACAAAACTAGATGTGGCATTTTTGGAGTTCAAGGCTCACTGCTGATCTCAGAGATGGCATCCCAGTAAAGGCTTAATAAAGTTGTTAACCTGTTCCTTGCCATCTCACATTTTCCCCAAACATTTCCCTTCCTGATCCTGAAGTCCACTTTACCATCTTCCATAATAATAATTATTTTTCTCATTAGCCTAGCATTATCCTCTCCATACCTATTGTCTCTTATGAATTCATTATACCAGAAATTTTAGCCTACTTCATAAGATGCATCTAAGTAAGTGGGAGATAGTGAAAGCTTCTGCTATAATACATTGGTTAGTATTTAAGGTTCTGTAAGACTCTTTGTTGTTAACATTATGGTGCTGATAGCCTTATGGATTTTAGAAGGGTCCCCTCTATCTTAGGCTGCAGCAAGAAAAGCACATAAATATATTCCTCTGTTCTCCTTTCTCTCTGTGTGTGTGCCAGCACGTTGTCTGCCTATGTTTTTTACTTGTTCTTTGAACTCTCTCCAGCTTGTCTATCTTCATTAAGATAAGATGCTCAATCCAAACACAGTGCCTCAAATGGGGGTCCAACTCCTACTGTGTGGAGAGAAGCAATTATCATGCCATTGACAATGGCATCATGTTACTGACTCATTCCCTTGGCCTTCCTCCTGACGGATTACTGCTTGTGCAGAATTCTGTTCCTCCTGTTCTTCCCAACTGTACTTTTCCAAATTAGTCGTTATCTTTTCTTTCTTTCTTTCTTTCTTTTTTCTTTCTTTCTTTTGCTCTCTCTCTCTCTTTCTTTCTCTCCTGTGTCATCCAAGGAAAAGAAAGGAATTGTTGGATGGTATTGTTCCGGTAGATACTCTTGAGATTCACTAAACTAAATTAATCTTTTTAGCGCAACACTGAATCAGTTATATCATAAATCACTTTTTAATATGGAAGAAACAAGCAACTCAATTTCTTTTGGGAGTGTGCTAATGAGTAGACCATGGTCTAAATACTGTAAAGGCACCAGATCCTATCTGATCTTAGAAGCTAAGCAGAATCAGCCCTGGATGGGAGACCACTAGAGAATACCAGGTGCAGTAGGTTATGTTTAGAAGAAGCAACTGACAAAACCAAATCTGAGTATCCCTTGGCTAAGATAACCTTATGAAATTCATGGGGTCACCATAAGTAAACAGGCGACTTGAAAGCATGCACACACACACACACACACACACACACAGTGAGTAGTTGGGGTAGAAGATGGCACAGCAATTGTGCAAATTAGTCAACACTTTGCAGTGCAGCATAGCTCCTTTGAAGATGAGTGGAACACTCTCAGAGTGCATTTTGAAATTGTATTTTACAAGGCATGTTGCTTATTCTGTTGAAAGGACTACTGAGGTTAAAGGATGCTAACACTACTTCTTGAGGGTTTCCAGAGCTTGGTAACTCACTTTCAAAATGCATTTCATAATTTCCTAGAATCACAATGTTGGAAGAGACCAGAAGGGCCATCTAGTCCAACTCTCTGCCATGCAAGAATACACTATCAAAGGACCCCCGACAGATGGCCATCCAGCCTCTGTTTAAAGACTTCCAAAGAAGGAGACTCTATCATACTGCAAGGAAGTGTGTTCCATTGTTTAATAGCTCTTACTGTCAAGAAGTTCTTCCTAATGTCGAGGTGGAATCTCTTTTCTGGTAGCATGAATCCACTGCTCCAGGTCCTAGTCTCTGGAGCAGCAGAAAACAAGTTTGCTCCATCCTCAATATGACACCCCTTCAAATATTTAAACACAGCTATCACATTGCCTCTTCACTTACTCTTCTCCAGGCTAAGCATACTGAGCTCCCTCAGTTGCTCCTCATAGGCCATGGTTTCGAGAATGTTCACCATTTTAGGCCCCATACAGACAGGCCAAAATAAAGCTGCTTCGGGTCACTTTGGAGGCATGCTGTTTAAATGATGCATGCCTTCTAAGAGTCTGGAGGCCACACTAAAGCCACGCTCCAGTCCTTAAGATGTGTGTGTCATTTAAACAGCATATCTCCAAAGTGACCCGAAGCAGCTTTGTTTTGTTTATCCTGGACAAATCTTGCCAAGAAAACCGAGTGATAAGTTTGCCTTAGAATCCCCATAAGTTGGAAGCAACTTGAAGGTGTGCAACAACAAATATATGTGGAGAGGGAGCATATTACTTGCAATCCTCCCTTTGCCATTTCTTTTACCCTTCTCACATGGAGAGTGATTTTCTGATGTTAGGATAAGGAATACTGATTTCCTGTGTAGTGACTCTCCTCTCAAGAAAGCCAGTTTTCACATGAGAGGAGTGATGTTGAAGGGTTGGGGGTACTGTGCTCACGTGTTTACCTTACGTCTTGTTTAGAAGAGATAAACATGCCTTTAGTTATACTTCTTTTGTTGAAAAAAAAAAGGAATGAATTACAGGTAAGAATTATTAGTAACCAGTTACACTCAAGCTCATTCAGTACCCATTCCCTAGCTTAATTCTAGCTACTAAAAGTCAGCGTAAATGGAGAAATGTTTAGGAAGACACCCCAGAGTCTCCCCAGGATGTGTTTCAGTTTGCTGTTTTCACTTAGCTTGGATGTTTCAATTTTTGGACGCTTAGTTCAACTTATCTAGCCTGAGTCCTCTCTGGCATCTCTCCCCTTTAGAGGGGAGGCTTTCAGCGAGTGTTGCTCAGCTATTTCCTTAAAAACATCCTCCTCTTTTCTCTCTTCTTCAATCTCAAGGTGCCTCCATTGCTTTTCATTTGATCAGATGCTGAAGGGAAGCTTCAGCTGTAGTGTAATTCTCTAGACCTTCTTTAACCTTCTGGAAAATAGGATATTTACTCTTTCCCACTCATCTTTCCTCCACAAACTCTCAGCCGTAATTACAAATGCTGCTTTTTACCACCTCTGCTAGTTCGCCTGAAGACTCCAGGGTGAATTTCATTGGGCTCTAGTGGTATGGATATATTCCACTGATCTAGTTGCAGGTATTAGTTCTCCCTTCACTGTTCTTATTACAAGTAACTGCATTACATATCTGCCTTGTTTTTTTCCTGCCCCCGCCATTCTGCTAAGTAATTGTTTCGTGTATCTTCCTCCACATTTGCTGTTGTCTGCTAAAAATAATGCTCTCCCTTTGTGGATTGTGGTGGATCTGGATGAAGAAAAGGATTGTTAAATTATGAAACCAAATTATCAGTGTTCTATTGAACATTTGGATCAAAGGGCAGTGTGAAGCTTAGTACTAATGGAAGAATACATAGAGAGTTAGATTGAGGGTAATGGTTAAAAAGGACTTCTTTTTCCTACTCTTACTGCATTTGTGGAGAAGATAAGCACCTGCCATCTTAGCAGCAATCATTTTAGGAAGATAAGCTTTGATGGAATACAAATGACAGGCCTCACGTTCTTTCTATAATACATGGGCTGCTTTAAGTACAATTCTTTGGCTATTGTATTGGCCACTTTGTAATGGTTTTTCAGTAATTGTGTGTATGAGTTGCATTTTGTTAATTTAGATGATAATGATGGCAAAATCAAAGCTCAGTAAAATCAATGCAGACAAAATGTTTTTTAAAACTTGCAATTGAAATTTTATCTTGGCCTCAGCAGTTCAGCAAAGTTGCACTGATGATCATTTAACTCACAGCGTTAGGATGAGAAACGTATATTTATTGGAAGTATACATTCCTCATATACCATACGTATACACAAGGGGGCTTATATTTATAACTATCATCACGACTAGCCCTGCCATTAGGGAGAATGAGGCAGAGAATGAATGGGTTTCCACATTACAAGGTATGTGGAGTAATGCATGTTGCTGTCTACAGTGTGTATGTATGCGTGCAGGGGCATAAGGCCATTACGTTTAAAGTCTAAATTTATCTAACTACCATTTCCAGATATGTGTGTGAGTTTTAAAATTGCCCTTGTACTTCCATTTTCCTCTAGCTTAAACAGATGTCCTCTGAAGTTGATAAAACACAGCTAACAGAGAACACTGAAGTGTGTTACGGTGAGGCCGCTGAAGCTCACCTGATTCTCCAGAAGTCTCCTTCAGCCAAGGCATACATTTATATTGATTGTTATCACCAAATTATCACATGATTAGATCCATTAACAACCCACTCGTGAATAGTCAGCATAACAATTGTTTAATTGTCTAGCAGTAACAATTAAAAGACAAAGCAATTTGCAATAATTATGTTGTGTCTGCTGATAGAGTTGTCATAAAGAGACATTTAAAATCACTGTTTTAATGGTTGGGAGAAAAATAAAGCATTCAGGGTTCACTCTCTTTCTCCATCTGCATTCCCAAACACAAAAGAAAGAAAACAGCAGGGGGCAGCGGTTTGGGGCTGGGGGGGGGGGTGAGCGACGGGGGGGGGGAGAATAACATCTTGCTCATTGTCACAAGTCCATGCACTATAAACATTTATAGATGATATTTGAGTGTAACAGCCAGATATTTGTACACATATTTTTTTTAAAAAACCATTTATTTATTTATGTTTTAAACCTTTATTTTGTAAAATGCAAAGACTAAAATATGAAAACATAGGACTTTATCACACGTGAGGAATTTCTCTAAATTTCGAATGAAAAGAAAGTGGGGCCAGAACGCATTCACATGAATTCACTAGTTCATCGAATTTATGTGAATGCAAATTGCATTCGAACTGACTTCCCATTGTCCAAAAATAACATGCCATTACCCAAATTTGTGTGTGGTAGTCTATCACGCAATAACGTGAAACTCTATGATTGCGTTCAGATTGCCATTGGATTATACTTCCAATTTCCCTTGTCTGTATGCAAAAGGGTCTTGTGGCATCTTTGAGACTAACTGAAAGAAAGAAGCTGGTAGCATGAGCTTTTGTACTCTCAAAGGTGCTACAAGAGCCCTTTGCATAAAGATTAAAATAGACATCTCTCCCAGTTTCACATTGCAACTTCTATTATATGGAAACCAGAAAAAGAAACTTGAACCCAGTACAAATGGGTGCTTTGTGGCATGGTGGCATCAATTTTAGGGTTCGGGAGCGTGCAGTAACCGCACACTCCTGAACCCTAATACGTATGCGTGGTGCTATCTTGACACAGCGCTGTCCTAATGGCGTGGCACACAAGACACGTCACCGCAATGCCCCAGGGTGCAAATGGCGCCTTGTCGTCATCGCAGGAAGGAACTCCATTTTGGAGCTCCTTTTTTGGGTGGATCATTGCCATGGCTGTGTGGTTGTTGTGGCAACAATCCAGAAGAGAAAGGGGTGGCCTCTGCCCGTTCCTTTCTTTTAATCTGTACCGGGCCTTGGTTACATAACAAAAGGAAGATTCCGGGATTCTTAGTAATTATATCCACAGTGCAGTTTCCAAGACTGGTCAGCTTGACCAGACATCATAACTGCAAAGGAGAACAAGCCACTGCAAAATGTAAGACATTCAAGAAAATGTAGGACATTACAAAATAAAAGGTAAAAGCACTAATACAGTGCACCCACGTTATAAGCGATTTGAGCGTATGAGCTCAAGCTGTGCGGGGCGCAAGGGGTGGTGCGTCCCATTCAGATTAATGGGGCGTGTGCCCGTGGCGCACCGCACGCTCCTGCGCCGCTGCACCACTTCGCGCACGACCCCATTCATTTGAATGGGGCTCCATCATAGGTGGAATTCCCCTTACGCTGGGGGGGGGGTCCGGAACAGATCCCCCGCATAAGGCGAGTTTCCACTGTATAAATATAAACTCATGCTTCTTAGTCACACTCAAAATAGAGGATATTTTGGAATTTCCCCTGGGCAGAAGGCTGAAACATTTTGGAAAAGGAGGACGTCTGGTCACCATGAGACTGGGCTCCATGTTAAATAACCCACCTGGCATTTTAAAACAGAATGGTATGCTGATTTGATTAATTACCTGTTGGGAAGTTACAGAGGTCTGTCATTCGGAATATATGAAAAGTATCTAATAGTAAAGAATCAGTGTTAGTGAAGGGCTGACAGCCTGATGGCAAAATATGAAATATGTCATTGTACCAATTTTGCTATTATTTGTATCTAGACAGTAATAGAACAATAGTGACAGGATCTATTTAGAAAGTAATTCTGCAGGGGAAGATTATGAGTTCAGTTCCTCTATGGAATGGAGTCAGCCCTCTTTATCCACTGATTCTTTATCCACAGATTCAACCATCCATGGCATCAACACACACACACACACATTCCAAAAAGCAAAGCTTGATTTTGCTACTTTATATAAGGGCACTGTTTTACTGTGCCATTGTATTGAATGGGACTTGAGCATCCATGCATTTTGGTATCCACTGGAGGTTCAGATCCCAAACCCCTACAGTTATCAAGATCCCACTGTAATAGCTGGAACTAGCTGATGTAATTTGTCTCTGCCCAAACTGTCAACTTTGTGGCCTTTGTATGTGTAGCAATCCCAGGAAGTATTTAGTCATAAACTGACTTGGGTTTTCAGGGGTTCGTTCTGGTTTTTATTTTACTATTCCTACTCAAGATCACACTTGCTGGATCTAAGCTAGGTTCATCTGGGCTATAATGTAAAGCCATTGAAAGAAACAAGATGGTCCTGTGATCTCATCTTTTGATCATGTATATGAGTGTGTGCTGTTTTGAGATGCTTTTGTTAGTGTCTTTTGCTGAAAACACTAACCACATACTTTTGTCAGCAGAAGCAAGCTCCCGAGTTTCTACAACAGCAATGTGTGTTAATTAATGTAGGAGAAATACAGTGGAAGCCTCCCCAACACCTGTCCAACCAGATGAATCTGGAGAGACTGTGTGGCATTTTGATGTCTACATGATATTCAGAAATAAACATTAAGAGAACTTGGGAGGCTTGCAATTCCCAGTGCCATGTTCAGAAAGAACATAGGGAAGAGGAGGAAACTCAATTGCCACTGGTGATGCAGTACCAGTGTGTCCTTTTCAGTTCTGCCCATATGGAATACCATCTGCCAACAGAAAGCAGGCTCTGTCTAATTGCGTCTATAATCTGCTAAGATGAATGCTTGGAGTTTGGAGATGCAAACATTAGTAATGTCAACTAATGTGAAGTTGCTGGTAAAATTTTCTACTGTTCCAAATGCAATGGCCAGACATGTCTCCTTCCCTGGAGGTCTTTAAACAGAGGCTTGATGGCCATCTGTTGGCGATGCTTTGATTGAGAGTTCCTGCATGGCAGGGAGGTTGAACTGGATGGCCCTTGTGTTCTCTTCCAACTCTACAATTCTATGATTCTATAATTCTATGAAAATTAAATGTGAGCATAGTTACTGTTTCCTGGAATGCAAAATGCATCATACATGATATCACTTTCTGCTAGGATGGTTTGGGAATATGAATATAACCCCAGATAGACAGAAAACAAACCAGTATTTACCGTAAATATGAAGCCCAATTCATGGTGACTAGATGGCTTAACAACAAAGGAGGACAAGGCACCACAATGTGGGACATTCAAGAAAACATGTAGCGGTCATATTTTATTTTATATGATTGTTGCTGCTAGAATGGTCTATATGTGAAATATTGGAAAAGTAACAGAATACCAGAAATAGAGGAATGGGAATTTAAGATGCATGAGATAATAGATAGAATAACAAGAATTTTAGAAAAACAAGAGGTAAATAAATATTAGAAGACTGAGATAAAATAGTAAAATAGCTAACTCAAAAATGGGGAGAAATTGCTACCGTAAAATTCAAAAGAGTAAAATGCTATTGGAGGGGGGTGAGCTAGAGAAAAAAAAGGTCTTTGTTTAGAGGACAAAGAACATACAGAGAATTTGGGTTCAAAGCTAACATATAGCTGCATAGAAATGTAAGACCAACTTTGAAGGATATTAACAGAAGAAAAGTGAGCAGAAGATATACCTTAAGCAGTGAAGAAAGAACCAGAGCTGAAGAAAAAGAAAGTCATTAAATGTCAAGAAGAAGAGTGGAAAAGCCATGAATCTAAGAGAGTTTTTTTTTAATGCAGGGTGTAAATTTATGGCTGCTTAAATGTCATGTATTGAAAGATTTATTGTATGTATGTAATTGTTTTCTTTGAAAAAAATTAAAAATAAAAAAATAAAAAATGTAGGATGCTCCAAAAGAAAACATCGAAACACTCATAGAAATATAAATTCATGCTCGAAAAGGAGGACATTTTGGAATTCTTCCTGGATAGAAGGCTGAAGTGTAGGACATGTCTTGGAAAAGGAGGACATCTGGTCATCCTGACCTCATTACATATTTTTGTCTACAATTTCATGTCTGAATTCTTTAAGAACTCTTGAATTGTTAGAATCCGAACCTTCTCATTTGTTTTCAGTTTATCAGTAAGGACTAAAATGTTGTCTCTTGTTGCTACTTTATGACTCAGGCCCTTAAGCCTCCTTTTCAAGAATATCAGTTTGAGCATAGTCTTACATCTTTGACTGAGGCAAATAATTCAGTGGTTCAACTGCTTCCTTAGCATGTTTCTTGCACCTGATGTATTAAAATAATTTAGACATTGTCTTAATTGTTGAGTAATATATCCGATTTCTTTTATTCATTACCCCCCCTTTTCATTTGGACCAAACTTCTGTTTTTTCAAGGGAGCCTTTCCTACTCCCCACAACAGTTTCTTGACCTTCAAGTGGAGAAAGAAAGCAAAGCGACATCCACAGGAGAAAAAAAGTATGTATCAATAGGTGACTCCAACTCCCATAAAGTGGATAAATGCATGTTCTGAAAATGTACCCTCAACTGTGGCATTATAGAACAGAGAGGAGCTAATTCTAGACTGAATGCAGTATGTTACCCAGGTTATTATGGGTAGTATGTGCTTTTGAACTAACTGAACAGTTAACAAGGGCTGCATCAGTGCCTCATTGTGAGCAGATCACACATGGACATGGACAAAAAGAGTTCCTGAGGCTGTAAAGCTATCGATGGGCCCAAACAGACAGGCCAAAATAAAGTTGTTTTGTGTCACTTTGGAGGTATGCTATTTAAACGATGCATGCGTCCTAAGAGGCAGGAAGCTGCACCAAAGCCGTGCTCCAGTCCTAAGGACTGGAGCACAGCTTTGGCACAGCTTCTGATCTTTTAGGACACATACATCATTCAAATAGCATACCTCCAAAGTGACCCGAAGCAGCTTTATCTTGGCCTGTCTGTTCGTGGCCCATATTTACAAAATCATAAGTCCTAAAGAATCCAGTGAGACTCAATGGGATGCAGCTGCATTTGTTGTCATTCTCTTTTCTTGCATTAATTCAACTTGGTACAGGTGCATAAATGGGAACACTGGTGGCACAGTGGTTAAATGCCGGTATCTCAGACACAAGGTTGTGAGTTTGATCCTAGGGGCTCCAAGGTTGACTCAGCCTTCCATCCTTTCGTAGGTCAGTAAAATGAGTACCCAGTTTATTGGGGGCAATTGGCTTACAGATTATAAACTGCTTAGAGTGCTGAGTTCACTGATAAGCAGTATAGAAATGTACATGCTATTGTTATTGCTATGCTATGAATGCAGTTGTACCTCCTAGTTTGTAGCTCCTGCCTGTTTTTCGTTTTTGTCAAGCACAGAAAACAATAGCATTCAGCTGTTATTCACAAGCAATTTGGACTATTTATTTATTTATTTATTCTGTGCATTGCAATAACATTTTCATATTTGTAATAAATTCACAAGCAATTTGGACTATTTATTTATTTATTTATTCTGTGCATTGCAATAACATTTTCATATTTGTAATAAAACACAGCTCATGTTGTCAGCCACTGGAGTCCTAGACTTATTTACTTTGTGAACAGGAAACAAAGAACAGCCTCGAATTTTCCTTAAAGGAGAAATAGAAGACATGGAAATGTAAACAAAATCTGTGCAGTGCATGACGGAGAAAAGAAGGGAGGGAGCTTTAAACCATCACTACTGGAATTGTTAATATGGCATTTGGCTGTATATGGTAATTAAAAGAATCAATATTTCTCTTTTCTGCTTCTAAGAAACGCTCACTTTCACTGCCTAGTCAGTGGGTACAGGATGGCAATCCAAGGAACATTTCTTGCATTTCTTGTAACAACCCACAATATTTGGCTTGTGGTTAAGAACTGCATTGCTTTGGGCATCAGATCAAAGACTCACATAGAACATGCTGCAGTGGGGAGATCTGCTGTGCAGAAAACCAGCCAGCTACGTAGTTTTCAAAAACACCTCTCATAGCCAGAAATTAAGCATTGGGGCCAAAACACTGACACAAAAACCCAGGGAATTTAGGAGACAGAAAAATAGCCCTGGGGAGCCACATGCATCTTATGGTCCTCACTCCCTCCTTTGGCTTTTCTGCATCTTGGTTTTTCTGCAACTTGTTACAACTTTTTGCAGAAACCTCTTTTAATATGTTTGTTTCCTTTTAGCCATGTTGGTATGTTTAAAATATGTTAAACTTGTTTTAAATCAGTGCTGTTTGAGCAATACGATACTCTAATGATTTTTTTTTAGAACTCTTGATTATGATAGGCTTTTAACTATATTTGATTTTTAATTTCTACTATGTTGTGGGCTGCATAGGAGAAATGCAAGATACAAATTTAAGAAGTGGCAAGTAAATAAATATGCGTGAACACTGGGAGCAACTGCTGTGGCAGTTAGAATCTCATTTCTCCAACTGCCACGTAAATAGGACACATTGGCATTCATGTATCCTGGACATAAGGCTACCTTCTATTATTTGGAAGGGAGAAGAAGAAAAAATGGTTTCTCCAATTTCACATTCAAGGGAGAAGCCTTTCATATTGGGGATAATGGGCAATTCTGAACATTTTAGTACTTGGGAAATGAGATATTCTGTGGTTGTAAAACCAGGTCAGTTTAGTGCATTTAAATGTGGAAATGTCTAGAAAAGGTGTGGGGACACTGAGTGGGTTGTAAAGAAGTGTGTATGTGATTACTAGAAACTTCCTTTTGTTTTCAACACTATGAGAAGCTGCCTCTAGGTCAGGTAGGTGTGACAAAGGTGTTTGTGAAGCAAATTTTACGAATGCTTTCAAGTTGTTCATACACTGTCTCCATACATATATAGTTGTTTGTATGGATGTTCATTTTCAGACATGTATTCCTTTGCCCTTAACCAAGTGGGTGTTTCTGTCAGGTGGACAGATAGTTCCACTCTATTCTGCTCTGGTCAGGCCCCACCTAGAATACTGTGTCCAGTTCTGGGCACTATAATTCAAAAAGGATGTTGAGAAACTGGAGCGTGTCCAAAGGAGGTGGCTATAATGGTGAAGGGTCTGGAAACCATGTCCTATGAGGAATGACTTAGGGAGCTGGGAATGTTTAGCCTGGAGAAAAGAAGATTAAGAGATAACATGAGACCCCTGTTTAAATACTTGAAGTGATGTCATATTGAGGAGGGAGCAAGCTTGTTTGCTGCTGCTCCAGAGACTAGGACCCGGAGCAATGGATGCAAGCTCCAAGAAAAGAGATTCCACCTCAACATTAGGAGGAACTTCCTGACAGTAAGAGCTGTTCAACAGTGGAACAAACTCCCTCGGAGAATGGTGGAATCTCCCTCCTTGGAGGTCTTTAAACAGAGGCTGGATGGTCATCTGTTGAGGATGCTTTGATTGTGATTTCCTGCATGGCAGAATGGGGTTGGATTGGATGGCCCTTGCGGTCTCTTCCAACTCTATGATTCTAGGTTTCCTGGAGTACCCTTAAAAATCTTCAATATCTTTAGGATGACTTCTTCACTCACAATCCAAAATACTGGCCAAGATCCTGTGTTGCAAGACATATGTTTCCCAAACTGACAGGCATCTATCAATAAAAAATATAAAGTAAAATATGTAAGCAAATTGGCATCTTCTTTTGGTGATCTACTCCCCCCCCTCCCTTTTTGGGACAGTACATGACTGGACAGCCTAGTGATTAGCTAACAAGTGGATGACCAGTAGCGATGGACAAACATTAATTTAGGTTTCTTTATCTAATTTTAAATTTTGTTTCTGTGGAAGTCTGAAGCTTTTTTTTTTTTAAAGGTTCAAATGAAATTCGTAAGTAGTTTGTACATCTCCCTCTTAATAATTACAATTTTGTACACAGTTTTGACTATTATATATTTTTCTATTCATGTATTGTAAACACTATTTTCTTGATTTTTCATTTTCTGGTGACCTTTCTCTTTGTGTGTGTTTGTGCATGTGTGCTGGCTGGAGAACTTCTTTGCCAAAGTAAAGGAAGTCCGAATTTAAAAGAAGCACTGAGTTTATGCTTCCACATTGGTTTGAAAATGCAAAATTCAGTTAATTGGCATTATAATGCAAACAGAATGAATTTCTCTCTCTTCAGTAATGATGACCCCCCACACCCCAATGCTGCCTATTTAGATAATTCACACTAGGAAGTACACTGGGCAAGAAACTCCTCATAATGGAGGACATTTGACTGTGTGAGATGTATAGAGAACATGTAGGGAATTATCAGTTGTTCTCAGAATGAATTTGTTTTACCAAGGACTCAAGCATCACATGTCTCAAAAGCACTGGGGTCACTGCTGTGGCTTTGTAGTATCGCAGAAGCACTAAGCTTCCTGGAACCTGCTTCAACTTCAACACTTTCTTCATATTTAATTTCAAGGAGGTATAAAACACTTCATTCCTGAGGCTCAAGTAGGCCAGGGCCCTGTGGCCTGGATGCAGGCTTTGAAATGAGTGCTTGGCAGCTGCCGCCGTCTTGAACCAGCTTACAGAAGTATTTTGGAGTGTGCATAAGAAAACAGTGTTGTTCTTCTCCCTCTCTGCACTTGATCTTGAATGTTCACCTTGGGCGGCATTGCTAACAGTTGAGTATCAAAGACTTTTTAGGACCATTGGCATTTATTTCATGTCTGCGGTGTGTTCCAACCTTTATAGAAATGGAGCTGGAAACCTCTCTTCATTTGTTTTGTTAAGCTTATATTTTTCTGTCATCCATTTCTTAATATATTTTCTCTGCTAGAGAGTCTTGGGATTCAGGAACTGGGGCAGACAAATATTTCCGATAGGGACAGGAAACCTGTGACTTTCCAGATATTGTTGGATTGTAAATGCCATCTGTAGTAGCATGGTCAATGGTGAGGGATTATGGCAACTGGAGGGTAAAAGACTGGATTATCTGAAGACAATACTGTTTTAGAGTACCTTCTCTACAGCCACCTAGCAAACACTACCTCTACCAGTACCACTACCAGTTTGGCTTCTATTGACTTGCTTTAACAAGTACAGAGCACTGCTTCAACTGTGCTACATGAGCAATTGGTTGAAGAGCTCTAAATCCTTTTTAATTGCAAAAGCACGTGCAAATGTATACAGGAGAATCTATAAGCTAAGACACTGAAACAGCAAAATCAGTATAGGACTTCATAGTTCTAAAACCATTTTATTACTTCTCTCTTAGTAATTCTAAGTAGTTCTCTCATGGGTGGGTTACACACCGCCAAAAAGTATGTGCTCAGCACATACTAGGGTTAGGAAAGGGCGTCCTTTCCGGGCGCCCCTAACCCTAGTATGTGCCGAGCATGTACAAAATGGCGGCGCTCATTCTACATGGGTGCCGCCATTTTGATGTAGTGGACATTTAGCATCCGTACGTCTCGGCACCATTATGACACTGCAAGCGCAGCCTCTTTTTGTTGCACGAGGGAGCCACGCGGTTTGGCCGCTGCGGCTGCCTCGCGCAACAAATGAGCGTGGCGGGAGATCGCCCTTTTGGGGCAGTCTGTAAAGCGCCTTAGTCTACTTATAAAGTACATTTCTTTCTGACAGAACCTCCAGGACTGTGAATCTGGTTAAACATCTGCAGATCTGTCAGTGTTATTGGGGTTATTGATGTGTTTCATTATCCACATAATCACATTTAGAAAAAAAAGTGCCCCCAGAGCTTTGGGAGAAAAGGTTGATATGTCAGTGTGATATCAGTACTTTGCAGGCCTGACAAAACGTCTCGAGAAGTGTGCTGCTTTCATGGGGCAAAAATCTGTGCTGATAACAAAGAGGCTGACAAGTTTAGTTAAGCTCATTTAATATTACCCTTTCCTTTTGATTCACATGGGAACCAATCACACTTCAAGGCATGACTTTAAGAATATCATAAGGGATCATGAGGTCCTGGGCAGGAAGCTGAAGAATCTAGATGTACAGGCTGTCGTTTCATCTCTTCTCCCAGTTGAAGGGGATGTTCCATGAAGGAAGAGGAAAATAGTGGAGGTGAACAACTGGTTCTGCAGATATTGCTGCTGAGAACAACTTGTGCCCCATGGCTTCTTGGACCATGATGTGTGGTTTCATGAAGATGGACTTCTGGTAAAGGATGGGTCGCACCTCATAGCAGTGAGTAGGAACATTTTTGCTAAGAGCCTGAAAAATCTGATCAGAAGGGTGACTTTTTGATTTTGAACTCACTTTGCAGCAACTGAAGTAAGCTGAAGATAAAGGAGGAAAGTAGGAAGAAAGAGAAAATGGAACGTTTTAAAAGCAACTGAAAAAGCAGAATGACTTGGGACTGTCCCTGACAAATTCGGACAATGGGAGGGCATGGTCCCATTTGTAGAGATGTTGCCAGCAGTATGATGGATTCAACAGGCAATAGCATAGGAGATTCAGTGTGTAAGAGTGGACAGATATATTGATTTTGAACTCAAACTTCATTCAAAGCCAGATGAAAAGTAGTTGAGGAAAATGGTGGCTCAGACGATGGAGTCATGTAATCTACTCTATTTCCAGGAGCCTCATCTCAGGATAACCTACATATACAAGTGCAAAGCTATAGCCAAAGGCCCTTTCATACTACATAATTATAGTGCTAGATTCCACTTTAGCTGCCATGGTAACATCCTGTGGAATCCTGGGATTTACCATTTAGGGAGAAGTATTGAGAACTCTTAGGCGCATTACAGACGGGCCTAAGAGGCACCATCCTTGCGCCGTGATTATGCGCAAGGGGCGGCGCTTCCGGACGCGCCTTGCCCCTCGCGTGTAACCGATACGTCAAGATGGCGGCGTCCTATACAGACGGGCAGCGCCATCTTGACGTAGCGGACACTCTGCGTCCGCACATCCCAACCCGGAAGAGACGTCGCGAGTGCGCGCTTTGGCACTCGCGGCGTCTCTTCCGGGTTCCTGGAAGGAGTGCGATTTGCGCGCTCCTTTTTTGCTTCGTGAGGGAGTCGCGCGGTTTGGCTGCTGCGGTTCCCTCACGGAGCAAACAGCAGCGGCCAAAGACCGCCCCTTTTGGGCGGTCTGTAATGGGCCTTAGTCAGAGAGCTCTAGGGCCTCCCCAAACTACAAATCCTAGGATTCTATAGGCTGTTGCCATGGCAGCCCAAGTGGAATCTTGGCACCATAACTGTGTAGTGTGGAAGAACACTAGATTACATATGGGTTAGCAGATCCAAATCTGTATCTTTTTTGATGATCCATTACCTCATTTTGGGCAGTTTGCAAGTGTTCACTTTGTCGGGCATCTGTCTCTGGTATCTGGAAGCTGGAGGACAATGCTACACACAGCTCCATCCTCCAAGAAAGAGGGAAAGAATGAAAGAAAGGTGTGTGTGGGGGGGAAGCTGGGTGGTTCAAAACGAACATAGAAGTTACTGCCATTGATGTCCTTTATCAGTTTCTATCAAGGCATAGCTTTAAGAATATCATAAGGGATTATGAAGCCCCAGGCAGAAAGCTGAAGAACCTGGATGTACAGGTTGTTATTTCATCTCTTCTGCCAAATGGAAGGGTGACACCTACGTTAGGCCTTTGCTATGTGTGTCTTGTGTGGATTGATACAAGTGTGTGCATGTATGTGTGTGAAATCAGTTGGCAGTCATTGATGAGATAGGCTGGGAACACAGTGTACCTTTCAAAGATGAAATGTACTCATCTTGTGTGGTGTGGTATGATGTTTTTATGCTGGTAGGGGACCATCAGTCCCAATGTGTTGACAGAACAGCCTCAAGATCCCTTCTGTTTCAAACTGACAGTAGAACACGTTGCAAGTATCTCAATAAGTATTACAACAACCTTTGAATTTGCGTATGCCTTAGCATGCTCGCACCCACATGAATCTGTTCAAAATGATAGTATCACTTTGTTGTAATCATCAGTAACAGACCTTTCTCTCTTAAAACACAAATTCCTCTGTTTTGGTTTGCTTTCCTTTTTGTGCACAAATTGCATCTGCCATTGGTATCAAAATTGCTTTCTATCAGCCGGAAGGTGTTAAAGAACTTGCTGGGAATGGAGCCACTTCAAGCTTTAAATTGGAGGGAAATGGCCTATATGGAGGATTCAATTATCAGTTTAATTTTTCTGATTCTGAATAATATGCTTGCTGTGCTAAATGCAGTTACATTCCCTTTGGAAATTCAGGTGCACATTTTGGGTGTATTCAGCATTCACTTTTCTACCTGTTGACTATAATACTGAGGCTGTTGTGTCAATGCTCCCTCTATTCCTTGAGATGTCTGACTTGGCCACAATGATGCATGCCCTATTTTACATTCATTTGAACTATTGTAATGCATTCTACACAGGGATGTCCATGAATACTTATAGATGTGTTTGAAAATGTCACTTGGGCCAGAACGCTGTGGTCTGTCCCTTCAACATAAAGGGCACATGTAACTTCTTGTTTACAGCAGCTAATCAAACTAATTGATTAGCAATTAGTTTTCAGGCACAGTCCAAAGTTTACACTTAGGCTATTTGAAGGACTATAATCCAGTGCAGTGGTTTGAATATTGGACTACAATATTCTGGAGCCCAGGGTTTGAACCCTCGCTTGGCCATTGAAACCCATTCAGTAGTCTTGAGCAAGACTCACTCTTTCAGCCTTACCAAGAAAACCCTGTGATAGCTTTGCCTGAGGGTCAGCATAAGTCAGAAATGACAAATCACGCCACAACAGCAACACATTCTCTCATATGCATTCTGAGATTTTAAAGGGAGGCCTTGTCAGGCTCAAAGGAATAATAATAATAATAATAATAATAATAATAATAATAATAATAATAATAATATTCTGTCTTTTTCCAGAGAAATCAAGGTGGATTACAACAGAAATGATAATAAAACAATTAACAATATTACAACATAGAATAAAAATACAAAATATAAGCAATAATCACATTATACTGTCCCCTTACAACCCTCACCATTACATAATAATAAAACACAATAACAGTTACAATAGTTAAACATTACAACAGTTTAAACAATAAAAATGAAATAGGACAGCATTCCCATCTCTAGAGTTCTCTACTGTGGGAACATAGGGGCTAAACAGACCACCCCTTTGGAGTGGTCTTCTTTTTATTATTATTAAGTTTATTAAAGATAAGATAAATGGTCTTCTGCTTCCCCTTTCAGTGCTGGATTGGGGCCGCAGCAACTACATGCTGCGGCCCTGATCTGGCATTTCCCTGGCACAAAAAAGGAGCCACAAAAAGCTCATCTGGATGCAGTGCCAGAGGAGTGCCATGATGCAGCCTGCCATGTGGTTGGGCGCATGGCGGCATCAGGGCAGAGTTGGGGCATGTGTTGTGTGGATGCACTGCCCCCACTCTGCCCTGAGGCTGGCGTATAACACCATTCTGTACAGCCTCATAGACTGGCTTCCTTCTTGTTGTCTTTTTGTTGGCAGGCAAAAAAGTTTTTATTTAGGCAAATCTATGGCAACAGAGCTCACTTGCTGCATTTTTTTAACCAATGGATGCTGTGATTTCTTTTACATGCATATTCCTTAAATTGTATGCTTTTAATTTTTTTACACACATACTTGCTTTAAATTTTAATTGCATTTGTTTTATTTAATTTTATTGCAAGTCACCTCATCCTATTTTTGTGAGAAAGACAAAAATATAAACCCAAAAAGTAACCAAATAAGATTGCATAAAATCAAGTGTTTAATATGTTTTATTCTTTATTTGCATTAAGGACTTTTAGTTTCCTAGAAGCTGATTTTAAGCAAGGTTGGATCAGGAGTTTGGGAAAACATAGCAATTCCAAAATATCCTTCTTTTAAAATAAGCACCACCTTGAAACCTTGCAAGAAAACACTGTGATAGCCTTAGGGTCACTATAAATTGGCAATGATTTGAAGACACACAGTGGAAACAAAGGAGATTATCGCACTGCTGAAAAACATGTCTCACCGCTGTTGAACTGAAGCTTCATTTGGGCTTCTGTCCTCAAAACCACCATCCAGCTACAGCCCGGCTCTAATGCGGGTCCCTGAACTTGCTTTGGCAGCCATTTCTCAAAGTTGGGAGCTTTCTGACTTTGAAAAATGGCAGCCAAAGTGAGTTCAGGGACCTGCATTGGAGCTGAGCTTTACCTGGATAGCAATTTTGGGGACAGAAGCTGCGCGATAGCACCAGGGTACAGCCCGAATGAAACTTCAATTTGGCAGTGGCAAGACATGTTTTTCAGTGATGCGATAATCCTCAAAGAAAGCATACATAATGGTACTCTGCTGTGGCAAACGCACAAAAAAGTATCATGGGACATTAAAGACTAGGCATTTATTGTGGCATAAGCATAAATTGAAGGTCAGTCCAGATGCACAAGTAAAGGAGGTAATTTTTGATACCAAACATATAGAGAGACCACATGGCTTATAGTTGATAAATATCTATAATATTGTATTTAGTATTCAGTTACAGACGCAAATCAGTGGCCCAGTGCAGAACATGGAAAAGAGGCGGTTCGCAGCCGCCCCTTTCTGCACCAAGTTGGGGGCAGGGCAGCCTCACCAGCAGCCCAGAGGCCCCAATCCAGCAAAATGCTGCTTCTCCATGACCTGGAAAGAGGTGTCCATGGGGCTTCATGCCCCCGGACACCCTGACAAGCACAGCGAAGAGGAGAAATAGGCTGCCCACCCGCCCCCTTTTTCCTTTGCATCGCTGGTGCAGCTATGTAGAAGCTGTGCCAGTGATATGCACGTCGGAGCTCCTTCCCATGACACTGAAAGGGCACCCCAAGCACCCTGCAGTGTTGTGTGACGCCATCATCCTGTACTTTGTATGGATGGTGCACTTCCAAAATGACGCCATCCATACAATGAGAAAATTTTAAGAGTTAACGACTTCCCATACTGTGGATCCATAGCTGATCAGAATGGAAATTGTAGTCAATAAATCAGAAGATGAGGACTGGGAAGAGCAGCTTTAAAAGAGCTAGACAAGCTCCTGAGGTGCAAAGATATGCAATTGAGCATTAAAGTTAGGATTATTTATGCCATAGTATTTCCTATCACTGTGTATAGGTATGAGAGCTAGATGGTGAAGAAAGTTGATAGAAAGAAAACTCATTTAAGATGTGGTGCTGCAGGAGAGTTTTGTGGATACTATGGATGGAGAAAAAGGCAAATGTGTCCAAGAACAAATAAGGCCTGAATTCTCCCTAGAATCCAGAATCACTAAATAGAAGCTGTTGTACTTTGGCCATCAGAAGAGACAACCTTGTTTAGAAAGATAGAAGGCAGTAGGAACAAAGGAAGGTTGCACACCAGATGGATAGACTCAAAGAGGATACAGCCCTAATTCTGCAAGAACTGAGCAGGTCCATTGTCTTGGAGATGCTTAATTCATAAGGCATTCATGGGTTGAGGTTGACTTGAGGGCAGTTAACAACAACAATTCAGTTACATGTGCCAAACCCAGCAAAGTTTGGCTTTTAGGGATATAAAACTTCACACATACATTGTTCAAAGTGTTTAGACTGTGGAATTCATTGATAAAGCCTATATCAAGTGTGGTGGCTTTCAGCCAATAACAAACTCTTACATAGGCAGCTATCACTCATTTAGGGTTTGCAACTAGATAGGAAGGCACTGTTTCTCACTTCACAATTTAAATCTGAAAAGGGGTAATGACATTACCTTCCATTCTTGCATGATTGTTCCTTGTTGCACTTTTAGTATTTTTTTACTACTGAGAGTACAAGCTGAGATAACAACCTAATACATCTGAAGTAATTAAATAAATCCCCCAATGATACAAAACCTTGGGCTCAAACATTCTGAGACTTCAATTTGCAACAAATATGCCAAACATTAATAGATGTTACAGAACCACAGAGAATGCTTATTAAGCCACTTTCTTTGCTGGATGCCTTATAAGCAGTCAATTAGATTGTTATATACTGCTAAATTATATTGTTAAATAGGCAAGAAACATGTCAAGGTTGGGGATGAGAAACCAAAAATATGCACAGAAAGTGGCAATTTTGCAACACACTTCTGAGCAGAAATAAATTCCCACTGTATTATTATTTTTTTGTGGTTTTTCTTTTCATTTTGTTTTCTAGGTAAGTATGCTTCCTGGGCACTATAGACATTCTCTCTCTCTCTCTCTCTCTCTCTTTCTGTGTGTGTGTGTGTGTTGTGTTGTGTGTGTTTGTTTTAAAACCAGGAATCAAGGAAAGACCAGTGCAAAACAGTAGCAATGTAACTCGGCCAGATTCTGATTCAGAACATAGCATTTTCAAACAAAGTTCAAGTTAGTAAATAATACAAAAGAAGCAAAGGGAGGATTTGCATGAGAAGTAGACTATGATTCAAAGGCCAGAATCATGTTGGTGTCATACACACCTATAGGTTCCCTTATGCTTGCAGTGATACTTTTTTTGCCTTTACACAATGGTCCAGTTAATAGTTGCATAGGTGGATTCCCACAAGTTCCACATTTCACACAATATATCAGTATCTTTCATGTACCAGTTAGTTCAGTGAGATTGTGGAATCAGCCACTTCACACACTCCTTGCACAATGGAGCAATAAACAAGGACACTAAAATGTATGCAGTTGGTTGCACAATTCATCTGATGAAGTGGATTAGAATATATGAAAGCTTATGTTGGAAATGTCATTTTGTCAGTTTCAAAAGTGCTGTAGAATTCCCTTGTATCTTTTTGTGCTGAAACAGACCAACACAGCTATGTCTTTGAGTGCTGCTGTAATGTAACAGTTGTTTTGTTAATGAACCAGAGAAGCAGGGCTTTAAGGCAGACAGTGGTAAGGATGAGAAAAAAGTCACTGTCTTTGAGGTGAAGCCCATTAAATTGTTTGGAACCTTTACCATAAATCACTGTGGAGCCTCAAGAAATCCTCACTAGTATCTTAACAGCTATAAAAGATCTTCCTCATGTTAACTTATTACCATTCTCCTGCTCAGCCTTTCCTGTGTCTTGAACTAAATCTTCCTCTGCGTCTACTTAGTTTAGTGTGGCTGACAATACTAGTGACCAGTGGAAATTTAACAGAAGGATATTCCCTGCTGGAATATAGTCTCAGATAGCCATTCAAGTGATAGGAACGGCATGCTTATGTTTCACCATGAACAATTCAGCATTAACAGTTTTGATGCACCACAACACTTTTTGAGTATTTGAGAGTGTTTAGAATCACTTGCTGGAGTCAGTGGTCTTTAGTCACTGAGGGCCCTAATCTAGTTACTCTTGAAGCAGCAAAAGCACAGAATGGATTCTAAGAAGCTCACCAAATTGCAAAAACTTAATGCCAAAAGGGGAGTTGCACAGGAAAGCCAGGTCAAATAATTTGGTCTCCAACTACTTTCATATGTCTGGAATTTGCTTAGTTCTGCTAAAAATGGCAAAATGTAGTGCTTTCTGCTGCACATCAGAGAACTGAGAAATTTTGCATGGTATTGTTGATCAGTTGTTTTGTAGCACAGCTGGAAGTCTCTAGCTTGACAGTTGGGTAAGTTAGCTGTTACTTTTCTCTGTTTGGAAAAACCTGGGATGGCTATGTGAATGAATAAAATGTTGCTGTTATTGGCATGTGAAGATCCTGTGGCAAGCCTGTAGCTGCTCCTTTGGTGGACCTCAGTTTTCCTCTTCACTTTTAACAAACACAAAAACAGAAATCTCCAGTCTTCTGTCTAGGGGTAAACATGAATTCTGGATCTAGAGAAGAAACATTTTGCAGTTAATAAATGTGGTGTGTTTTTCCTTTGCATTTATTTGAATAATGGATTCCAGTTCTGCCAGCTTTCAAGAGTGATGGGTTTGGGATATATGAGTCTATGTTAGGATATACATATCTGTGTTTGCTTACTGAAAATAGAAAAGTGCAATCTGGTAATGCTTGGAAATATTACTATTAAAGAGGCATCACCAAAGTATGTGTCACTTTTCAGAGAAATTGAAATGGAAAACTCTGTTTGGAGACAGGAGGCAGGGCTGCTTCAAGGCATTATGCTGCATGCCATGAAGGACCTGTACAATTCCACTCACAGAGGCCTTCTCCTCTTTCTTACTGGAGGCCATACATAATCATGGCTGAATTGTCTATGGATGTGGTGGCTATAAAAGATAATATGTTCCACCCAAACCATTTGGCAAGGTTTGTCAGCCAATTTATTTTCATTTTATTTATTTAATATACATCTTACTTTTCTTCCAATGTGATAGTAAAGTGTCTTATAGTACGAGTTAGAGCAAGATGTTGTTGTGTGCATTTAAGTCGGTTTTGACTTATGGAGACCCTAAGGTGAGCCTATTGCAGGGGTTTTATGTCAAGTTTCTTCAAGAGGGGGCTTGCCATTGCCATCCTCTGAGGACTAAAACAATTAAACGATCCTGTTAAAACATTAATTTAAAACATTTCAAAATGCATTTAAAACATAATAAAAGTCCACAACACCTTGCGAAAAAGCCAAGAAGTTGTTTCTATGCTTGTTTTCCCATTTTATTTTCCTTGAATAATCAGTTTATGACAATCTAGTTTCCATTCTTCATCATATTCTCAAAATATTCTAGCTTTCTGCATTTTATGTTGTTGATATAATATTTATTTATATCCCACCCTTTTCACTGTTCAGGACTCAAAGCAGTTTACACCAAATTTTAAAAAATCCCATAATTAAACATTATTAATATTAATTAACTAATTAATTCATAATTAAGATACAACCCATTCACAAGATACAAAAGTTAAAAAGAGATTAAACCCTCAAAAAGACTTAAAACCAGATTAAAGCACACACCATTAAACACACACACACACTAACATACTAGCATAATAATTAAGAAAATCCAGTAATTTTGGGGAGTGGGACAAGCCTTATACAATCATTCCTCAAATGCCTGTGAAAGCAAAGGCTTTTCCTTATCTGTGGAAAGAAAATAGAGAGGTTACCACTCTAACCTCTCTGAGAAGGGAGTTTCAGGGCATTGGGGCAACCACTGAAAAGGCCCTCTCCTATATTCCCATCCAAAGTGTATAAGAATGGTGTGTGTGAGAGAAGGGTCTCCCCAGAAGATGTCAAAACACCAGCAGGTTTGTAAGGGAGAATACAGTTCTTTCGACAACCTGGACTTGAGGTGTATAGAGATGTATAGGGCAAAACCATGACTGGTACCTGGAAATGAACCTGAGACCAGCAGAAGCATTGCAACAAAGTAGTTATGTGTTTTAAATGACCCCCCCCCTTTTTTTTTCTCCTTTTCTTGTAGTCCCCTTTCTGGTCAGCATGCAAACCTGAGCAGCCAGTTAGCAGACCTTGGTTCTGATCATCCCTCAGACTTAGTGCTGCCAGCAGCTACGCTAACTTAAGCTTTTTATTTATCTCTTGTGGTGTTACCTTTCCCAGAAGCAGAATGACATTTTATTTGATAGGAACATCAGTGCCTAAAATTTTACAGTTTCAAGTTTGTGGCATGGGTCATTGAGTCGGAAGATGGGAAACATCTGTTTGCATTTGCAGTAAACCATATTGTGGAGACTTCTTAACATGACACATGGAAGCAGGAGCAAATATTACAAAGAGCTGCTGGGGTTCAGTGCAGCCTTGTGACCATTCTTTAGTCTGGGGAGGATCGAGAATGGTTTGTAAGAGCATCCGGCCAATAGGCAGATAATGGCTATTATAGCAGGGAGATGACCAGAGAGGGAAATGGAGGCAATTTACAAGGATTTCTGCAAGAGATGATGCAAGTGTGAAGAAAATGGAAGCTCAGCTTGTGTGTATGGGGGGGGGGGGATAAGAAAAGATCAGCAGAGGTATTTAAATTGTTCCCAATTCTAGGTAGAGGAGGGTTTCTTCACATGCAGTGATCTCAAGCTAGCTAGTTTAAACATTGGTGTGCAAAAGCAAGATTGCTGCTGAACATAAAGAAAAAGTAAAAACCCACAGAGGATCTACATAAATTCAACCTAGAGACTGAGGGAAATGAATTAGTTAAAGACTTCCTGTACCTTGAATCAAACATTGATCAGAATAGAGATTACAATGAAGAAATAGGTGTGTGTGTGTGTGTGTGTGTGTGTGAGAGAGAGAGAGAGAGCAATTTAATTTTTGTGGGACTTAGTATTTATGAAGATTTCACCCAAATTAGACCAGAAGTCTATCTAGTCCAGGGGAATCTGTGGCATTCCAAGTGTCACTGAACTCCAACCCCTAACATCCCTGAAGATTGGCCATGCTGCATTCAAACACAGAGCCACATGCTTGCATGATGAAGTACAGGTTGTAGTATGTGTTTTGCCTTGAATATTTAAAATCATGAAGATTGGTTGTTGTTGTTGTTAGCTGTGCTTGAGTCAACCTCAACTCATGTCGACCCTGTGGATGAGACATCTCCAAACTGCCCTATCCTCCACTGCTCTACTTAGGTCTTTTCGATTGAGGCCAGTGACCTCTCTGAGTCTATCCATCTGATATCTGGTCTTCCTCTCTTTCTACAACCCTCTACCTGTCTTAGCATTATTTTCTAATGAGTCGTTCTTTCTCATGTTACGACTAAAGTACAACAGCTTCAGTTTAACCATCTTGGCTTCCTGGGAGAGTTTAGGCTTGATTTATTCTGGAATTCATTTGCTTGTCTTTTTGGCTGTCCATGGTATTCTCAGCGCTCTAATTCAACACCATATTTCAAATGAGTTGATCTTTTTGCCCACTTTCTTTACTATTTAGCTCTTACATCCATACATAGTTACAGGGAATACAATGGATTGGATGATTCTAACTTTAAAGCTCAGTTATATATCTTTCTTCTTTAGGACCTTGTCTTTTTCTTTCATTGTTAGTCTTCCTATTTCTTCATTGCAATCTCTATTCTGATCAATGTTTGATTCAAGGTACAGGAAGTCTTTAACTAATTCATTTCCCTCAGTCTCTAGGTTGAATTTATGTAGATCCTCTGTGGGTTTTTACTTTTTCTTTATGTTCAGCAGCAATCTTGCTTTTGCACTTTCTTCCTTGACCTTCCTGAGTAATTGTTCCAAGACCATGATGTTTTCTGTTAGTAAGATGGTGCATGAAGTAATATGAAGAGTGGTATATATGGTAAAATTATATTTAGAACTGTAATAAACTTAGGGTCACACTGTGCTTACAAAAAGTGAGCAAATCAAGACCATTAACCTATTTCTTGTACCATAAAATAGAAATTTGGCATCAATTATGCAAATTAAACAAAATTGCTTACCTTATATTATTTATTTTATTTCTGCTAATGATAAGGACAAAAAAAACAATATAATTTAGCAGATAAAAATATGGGAATGGTAGATTTGGGTTTCTGTCCTTACTTGGCCACAAATCTTATTGTGTAAATGAAGGCTAGGTGTCACAATAGCTTAATACATTTTACAGTTCTGTTCTGAAGAGTAAAAGGCCTAAAGCTCTTAGTAGAAAGAGTGAGATAAAACAATATAATTGGCAGGTACTCCTGTTTCCATGCCTAGTTACCCCTTGGGGAGAATTGTTGACTTGCAGGTAGAATCATAGAGTTGGAAGAAACCACAAGGGCCATTTAGTCCAACCCCATTCTGCCATGCAGGAACTCACCATCCAAACACCTCTGACAGATGGCCATCTAGCCTCTGTTTAAAGACCTCCAAAGAAGGAGACTCCACTACACTTCAAAGGAGTGTGTTCCACTGTTGAATAGCTCTTACTGTCAGTAAGTAATTTCTGTCGTGCCAGACAAATCTAATCTCTTTTTCTGATAAAATTACCAGTTTATTAGATGAAGGGAATGCTGTGGATATAGTATATCTTGATTTCAGTAAGGCCTTTGACAAGATTCCCCATAACATTCTTGCAAACAAGCTAGTGAAATGTGGGCTAGACAAAGTAACCGTTACATGGATTTGTAATTGGTTGACCTACTGAATCCAAAGGGTGCCCAACAATGGCTCCTTTTTATCCTGGAGAGAAATGACCAGTGGGGTCCCACAGGGCTCTGTCCTGGGCCCAGTGCTGTTCAACATCTTTATCAATGACTTGGATAACAGAATTGGGGATGTCATATTGAGGATGGAGCAAGCTTGTTTTCTGCTGCTCCAGAGAACAGGATCCAGAACAATGGATGCAAGCTACAGGAAAAAGAGATTCCAACTCAACATTAGGAGGAACTTCCTAACAATAAGGGCTGTTCAACAGTAGAACAAACTCCCTCGGAGTGTAGCAGAGTCTCCTTCCTTAGAGGTCTTTAAGTAGAGGCTGGATGGGCATCTGTCGAGGATGCTTTGATTTAGATTTCCTGTATGGCAGAACAGGGTTGGACTGGATGGCCCTTGCAGTCTCTTCCAACTCTATGATACTATGATTCTATGAATCTAATGTTTAGGTGGAATCTCTTTTCCTGTTTCTTGCATCCATTGTTCCGGTTTCTGTACTGTGCAGCAGCAGAAAACAAGCTTGCTCCCTCCTCAATATGACCCACCTTCAAATACTTAAACAGGGCTATCATATCATCTCTTAACCTTCTCTTCCCCAGGCAGCCAATTGCAGTTTGGGCTGACTGTGAAGGAGGGGCTGCAGGGGGAGGAGTAGATATAAAAGGCAGGAGTCAGTGACTCTGAGTTCAGTTGAGTGTGAGTTGAGCAGAAGTTGAGGGGAAGTTGAAGAGGTCAAAGGAGTTGAAGGGAACTGAGTTGAGAGAAGGATACTGACTGGGAGAGAAAGTGTATTGGAGATTGTAAAGAGGAAAACTGTGAAATGCCTGCAACTGTTACATCAATGTAACCATATCACATGTGAACTATTCTACCTGAGTTACATTCTTGCTAAATGTTATTCAGTAAAATTAATGTTTATTTGTTATAAAAGAAGCCTCTGCCTGAGTGAATTCTAAACCATTTAGGCACATACAAACATGCTGCCTAAGATATTAAACTTAAAAGAGGAAGATACTGGGACCCTAGCACTTATATAGGACCTGAACCGACAGGCCCAAATAAAGCTGCTTTGTGTCACTTTGGAGTGTGCTATTTAAATGTTTGCATGCATCTTGTGTCTGAAGCCAAGCCAAATCCATGCTCTAGTCCTAAGGATGGAGCGCAGCTTCTGGCCTCTTAAGATGCATGTGTCATTTTAACAGCCTACCTCCAAAGGGACCTGAAGGGCTTTATTTTGGCCTGTCGGTCTGGTCCATATAAGTGCTAGGGTCCCAAGTGTCTTCCTCTTTTAAGTTTATATCTTAGGCAGTGTGTTTGTTCCTGTATTCATATACAGTCCTTTTCTTGCTTTAGCTCTGATTGTGCTTCTTTAGTCTTGGCTGTTGACATCTTTCTTGGTTCTGTCTCTTTGCCATTTGACCCCCGACTTATGTAATTAAGTGTTTGTGTCTTGGCCCCTACCACCATATCCTCAGTCTGTCCTGATGGATCTTGACTCCTGGCTTGCACCTTGATATTGGTTCTGACATGCTCTTTGGCCCTGATGCTCTAGCTTGCTCCTCAACCTTGCCACCTTGTCCTCCACTCCTGTTAGCTCTTCAGCTCTGTTACCTTTTTTCTCTGTTCTGTCTCCTGCATTGCTCAGGACTTTTGCCATATTATCAACTGATTCCATTGCTTCTGGTTCCTGATGCACTTCCAACTGCTGCCCTTATAGTAATAAATGAAGATCTTTGCAGGTCATGAATTCATATCTGTTCAAATGTTAGAAATTTGTCTTTGTGTTGTCTGTCCTTTAGTTTTTAAGTTTTCACCAGGCATTGCTCATAGGCTACAGTTTCCATCCACTCTTTGTAGCTTTAAGCACAAGGGGTGTTTTTTTTTTTGAAAGAAAGAAAAGGGATTGTTCAAGATGATGAATCTGTGCCAACAAAGGCTCCTCGCCGAATTTATAAACAGCCAGGCTAGAAATTGGGCTGATGCACATGATGATACTTGTTTCTTTAATAGCTGATTTTTCTTTTGAGCAGTGAAGACTCCTAGAATGGGAGGTGATGATGAATCCTGGATCTTCTGTAATAGAAGTTTGGACTTTTTGCCCTTGAAACACTTCCAATTAGGAAGGTTTGGGTGTGTATTGCAGTAGTGGCAAAGGCTAGAGTGCAGAGCAGGACCAAATAATTAATTCAGCTATTTACTAATGGAAGATACAAAATCGCTCTTTCTATGCATGTCTAATCAGGTAAACAGCTTCCCAAACACACCAATCAGGCTGAGTTGCATGCAACATTTGGACAGGCTTTTTTAAACAGCCTCACATTCCCACTAACTGATTGGGAATGAGGATTCAAAGGCAAAGCCATGCTAGTCTGGAGTATCAGTATTCAAAGTGGTCTTGTGCACCTTTGAGGCTAACTAAGCAAAGGAGGCTGTAGTTAGGCTTCATAGACTTGGTCTGCTTCCTCAAATGCATGGAGTGTGAACTTCATCAAGTGCACAATGTTCTGTATTGAGCTATATATTTCGAGTCACCTCTGGATCTCTATAAGAAATACAGGTTATAAATCTACTAAATAACCTTGCCCCAAATTTACCATGGCACTGAAAACTCTTCTAAGGGCTCCCTTTAGTATGAATGGCATGGGTAAATCAATATTTAGATGATGATGATTAAGCTACACACCTACAATCTACGCTGACACATTAAATTGCTGACTGATGAAAATTGACCCTAAATCTGGCTGTAGGAGGCCTTCAAGACATTAAAATAAACAATTACATAATTAAAATGTCTGCTAATTAATTCAGTATATCTGTGATCTCGCAACCATTCCTTTTTGAGTCCTGTGACAAAGAGGGAAGCAGAACCTACTGGTCATGATGCGACACAACTGTTTCTGTCTGTAGTTGAGTTGGAAAGATTTTTGAACAAATGCAGAAAAGCTGAAGTATCTGTACTACATACAAACTTGAGCATCATCACGGCAGTACCTATGACAGTCCAACTCGATTGTAGGATGAAATGAAGAGTGTTGGGGGAAAGAAGAATGCAGAGTCTGCAATGTTGTGAAGGAAAGGTGGAGGAACTGATGGTGTTGTTCTGTCAGAAATATTCACGTAACAGCCTATTGGAAAGCTTCATAAAGCTTGCAGAATCTGTCAAGGGAACTTGCCACCATATATATCAGACAGATAATTTGCCATCTTAGTGAGAAAGCAGTGAGCTATGGAAAGCTGTGTATTGTTTGTGAGCATCACATCTTGGTACCACTCTAAAAGACTTTCTGGATGTGTATGTGTTTATAAGATACAACACCAGTTGGCAAATTTCTTCACTATGTCAGTTATTTGAAATGCTTTGGCCTGTTACACAGACAGCCAAAAAAGCTGCTTCGAGTCACAAGTGAAGGCATGGTGTTCGCATGAGTCCTAAGAGTCCAGAAGCCACACCAAAGCCACGCTCCAGTCCTTAGGGCTGGAGTGTGGCTTTGGTGCAACTTCTGGACTCTTAGGATGCATGCATCATTGAAACACCATACCTCCACTGTGACTTGAAGCAGCTTTATTTTGGCTGTCTGTAACAGGCCTTTGTTTTCTTTGATGTCTTGGTTTCTTTCTTCTTTCTTGTGGGTGGAATGGAAAAGTAGTGAGGCTGCAGGATTCTGAGTGCTCCTTTGCTGCTGCCATCTTTGGGGCCTTATCTTCAGTGCCTGGTTTCTAAGTGATATGGCTTTATCATCTTGGTCTAGAAGGCTATGACATACCCTTCAGCGTTTTACAGATGAAAACTGGAACATGTGTAGTCAAGCAATATCAGAGCATGGTTAAGGTGACAACATTTATTAATGAGGAAGTACATGCAAGCTAGGAAACTCTGCAGCCTGAGACTACTGGGAAGGTTACGTCATGCCCAGCCAGGCTGAGGACTCGGAGGCTGAGCCAGAGCCTCAGCTTGGACTTGTACCGGAAGCTGAGCCTGAAGCTGAGCCTGAATCTGGCCCTAGTTTACCCCTACCAACTCCACCAGAGTTTGTGGCTTCCAAGAGGCTCAGCAGCCAAGCCTCCCAGCAACAGAGCCTGCAGGCATGGAGAAGGGACAGTGATGAGAAGAAAGGGAGTGCCTCTGGCGTTCAAAGAGGCTTTATCTAAAACGCTGAGATAATAAGTTGCAGCTGGATTCCTGCAGCTTGGGAATTTAAACAGGTGCAGAATGCCTGCGTCAATGTCAGAGATTATCTGAGCTTCCTTGATCCTGACCTCCCTTGTTTCCTGGCTGGAAACCTTGCCCCTCAGATTCTTGGTTGCCTTATCTTCCTGGACTTCTTGACCTTGGGTTTGCCTACATATCTTGTCACTCTCTGGAACCCTGGTCTTGGGATGTCTGACAACTCTCTTGGTTTGTGCTCTTGGACTCTCTTGATTTGTGCTCAGTTGTATATCTTTACACTGTAGGAACTTATCTAGTTCTTTCATGGCTCCCCTTATCATTCGTAGTCGTTTTCTGATTTCTTGGCTACAATCTTCTTTTACTATTTCAGTTTCCCCATTGTCTAGGCTGAATTTATGTAGATCCTCCTGGTAGTAATATGGTGTCATCCTCATATCTTAGATTGTTGGTGTTCCTTCCTCCTATCTTGACTCCTCCTTCTGAGTTCAGACCTGATCTTCATATGATATTTTCAACACACAATTGAACAGGTAGAGTGATAGGATGCAGCCTTACCTGACTCCTTTTCCAATTGGGAACTATTCTGTTTCTCTATATTCTATTCTACCTGTAGCCTATTGCCTTAAGGACAGATTTCTCATCAGGACTATCAAATGTAGTGGCACTCCCATGTCTTTTAGCATAATCTATAGCTTTTCATTATCTATGCAGTCAAAGACCTTGCTTTAGTCTATGAAACACTTGCTGATTTTCTTCTGGTTTTCCTTTGTTCACTCCATTGACCATCATATGTTTTCAGTGTGGTCTCTAGTGCCTCTCTCTTTTCTGAGCCCCACTCAAGCCTCTGGGATTTCTCTCTCCTTGTATGGTTGGAATCTATGTTACAAAATTTTTGAGAATAACTGTGCTTGCATGGGAAAATAATGGTATGGCCCTTTAGTTGCTGAAGTCTTTTGTGTCTCCTTTTTGTGGATTGGGGTGTTTATTGATCATTTCCAGTCTGATGGCCACTGTTTTGTTTTCCATATTTGTTGGCATATTTTAGTTCTCACTAGAGTTGATTCTGTCTATGTGGATTGTGGCAAAAGGAGCCTTGTGGCCCCTGTGAGTTTAACAGAAATATTTTAATAACCCACTTCTTCAAACGAAGAGATGAAGTACAATATTCAAAATAATGTTAGATTCATGTCCTTTTGTTCTCCTACATACAGACTGTCCTGTTTGTCTTAATGAGAATGCAGAGGGGCATTGCTGGCAGAAAATGGCATATATCACATTGGAAGATGAGAAAGTAAATGTATCTCTATTATTGTGGATGACATTATTTGGACCTGTAATCAGTGTTGTCATTCTGCAGTTTGTATTGGTTCACCCAAACCGGTTGTTAAGATTTGTCAGGTTCACTGAATCACTTGATGTGGGGACAGAAAATGAAATTCTTCACTACACATTCACCCTCAGATTGGTTCACACTTTGATTCATTTCCAACTGCTCTCTCCAGCAATAGCAGCAGCTAGCCAAAAACTTTCCTGGCGAGCTCTGACTCTGTTGTAATGGCATATATCACCAAGGAAGGCTAAAGAAGAGGAGAAAAAAGGAGTTCATTCCTATCTTGCAGGCAGCCTCCCCCCTTCATGGAAGGAAAGAAGAATGGAGGTAAAGAAGAGAGAATGACAGAAAGAGAGAGAGGGGGGAATGAGAATCATCTGGAGAGTGCCTGTCCCTGATTCCTCCCATCCTCTTTTCTGCAGGCATGTGCACATCCGCACACATTTGGCCTATCAAAATCTCCTCTTCAGTTTTCCTGATGTCAGAAGGGAAAGGGAACCCCAAAGCCCTCAAACCTGACTAGCTTTGTATTGTCTTTTTTAATTGTTTCCCAACAATTTGCAATTTTTGAAAATAAGGTCAAACAAACAAACAAAAATTGCATGTTGCATGGATCACCTGGAGTGAATGACCTCAGGGAGGCTGGGAAAACAAATGAATCTCCTTACCATTAATTGGACAGCATCCTTTTGGGGCATTGTGTGCTTATAAGTGGATTTGTGTCTATGGGAAATAAAATTGCTATCGTAATTCACCCCTGGATGAATCAAGTGGAGAGCAGGAAGATGTCGTAAGTCACCCCCAGAATGACCCAGCTGAGGAGGAGGAAAGGGCAGTGTGCCAGGAAACAGCAATTCCTGATGATAACACTCTCTTGGAGTCTGCAGAGCTGTCAAAGGCTACAAAGACAGAAGGCAACACACCCCAGTCCTTCACTGAATGCAGGAGGGAGGTTCACATTAAATATTAAATACTGAACTAATTAGGCACTAATGAAGCCCAGGTGACCTTGCAGGAACCGCCCATAAATATCTCAGTAGTTCTCTCCTAGCTTTAGTGCTGACAATTGTCTCCTCTGTTGGCATTTCCCTCATGTACTTGGCCTTGGACTGATTATGCTTGGACTACTCTGTTTACTCTTTGCTGGCCTGTGTGCTTGGAACGCTATCCAAAAATGGGATATAAATAAATGTTTTATTATATTTTTATTATTAGACTGGCTAATGACAACCCTTGTGAGTTGCCTTGCAGCCTGCAAGGATCTGGACTGGACTGCCCATTCAACATCTTTTGCTTGCGATGGTCCAGGATCTGGAAGTAGAGGAGGAGTCTGAAGAGAATACTGAAGAAGGGGACTCAGGCAAGTCTCTCAGGGGAAGAGCAGCTTGCAGAACAGACTCATGTAGTTCTCCCTGTTGAAGAGCAGCCTCAGCCAGAAGAGGGGGAGAGGCATGACTCACTTGCAGAGGACACAGCTGGGGAGATAGCATGTCCCCCAAGACTGAGAATTTAGAGAATGGAGTAAAGAGGAAAACAACAATGCTCCATCAGGCTCCTTACCAAAGAGCAATTGAGAGGCTTTGATTAGAACCAGCAGTTGCCAGCCTATTTAAGAGCTGAATCTGCCAAGGGCTAGTTCTGGAAGCAACTCATCCACTTCCTGGCCAGACATAATCTCAGAGCCACTGGCAGTAATCTTTGAGAATACTTGGAGAACAGGAAAAGTCCCAGTGGGTGGGAGACGGGCAAATGTCTTCCCCATCTTCAAATAGGGGAAATAAGAGGACCCAAATAATTACCGCCTGGCTAACCTGACATCAATATCAGGAAATATTCTAGAGCGGCTCATTAAACAAAGAGTCTGTAAAGGAATGTCATAATCGCAAAAAGTCAACATGTGTTTCTCAAAAACAATTCATGTCAGACCAATCTTATCTCTTCCTTTTGGATAAAATTACCAGCTTAGTAGATGAGAGGAATGCTATGCATGTAGCATATCTTGATTTCAGGAAGGCATTCAACAAGTTCCCCCACAATATTCTTGCAAACAGGCTAGAAAATGTGGGCTACACAATGCAACAGTTGGGTGGATTTGTACTTGGCTGACTGGCCAAACAACAGCTAATAATAAATTACCAAAAAACTATGTAAGACTATAGTGACTTACCTCCCTTAACTGAAGACCATAACTCACAGTTGCTTTAACATACTTCCTAATTATGATAACCTAACCATATGTCTACTGTAAACATACCCTATGATCACATTTCCAAGTTATTTGCAACCTTTGCCAGTTTTTCTCTGTTTGCTGAACTCCAAAGACTGAGGCAGCAGCTCCAGAAGCTATATAGAGCTAGTAGCTGCTAGCTGTGCCTCCAACCAAGTCAGTGTCTCAGCAGAAGTCTCCCAAGCCCTTAGACCATGAAATCTTGGAGAGCACAAAGCTAAAATCAGTCAAACCACACAAACCTTCAAACAGCACAGGCAGATAACCAATAGTCACCTCCCAAATACAATCTCATCTACTTCTTCCTCTTCAGAGACTGAATTCCAAAGACAGAGGCCACAGCTGTATAGAAGTAGTAATTTTGTTTGTTTCTTTATTTTTAGCCTTTTGTAGGTTACTTTGTGGGCCCATCTAGATAAAGAGATGGGTTGGAAGGTTCCTAAATAAACTTTTAACTGAACATGAGTGACCAACCAGGTGGTTGACAATTTAATATGCCAAGAAAATGAAAGAAGATACTGGCTAATATCCTAATTGTGTGACATATGCAAAGAGGTCTTGTTTTGGATGGTGTACAGGGAATTATTCATTATTATCCCAAACCTCCCTCCAGCAGCTTTCAAACCCCATGGGTCATTGCTACAGCTGTGAAATGGTCAGGGAAGGGAGGGAGGGAGGTAACCAAGCAGCAGAGACTGAGCCCCATCCCAGATGCAGTTCTTCTGAGAGAGAAAGAGAAACAAATTGCAACAGGTTCCTGCATCCATCTGTATGCAATTCCATCTCTTCATGGAAGATCCCAGGGTTTCTTGGAAACCTGTCTAAACATCATGCATCATGAAGATCAAGAAGATTTCAAAATAGGTCCAGGATAAAGTTGTGCTAGAGACCAAATTAGAGCTGGATTATGACAACAACAAATAAATCCCAAACAATGGTCAGATCACAATTAATTCCATGATTGCAAAATAGCTAACCATTTATTTATATATTGGATCTTTATCCCACCTTTCTCCCAAAATGGTATTCCAGGTGGAAAGAATCTGAATCACAACTTGCCTAGAAAAGGTTGTCCACCAAACTAAGTGGCTAATTGTGGAGGACATTAGTCAAAGATGCAACTGAGAAGCTAATGGTAACCTTGAAGAAGCTGCAGCTGAAGGGAGAAGCCATCCATGTGATAATTATCGCCTGAAAGTTTCACAAATGTGGGCTTTATGGAGGAGTAGTGAGAAGAAAACCATTGCAGAAACCAATCCATATCAAAACAAAAAGATATGTGGAAGACATGGAAAAATGTGGGAAAAAGGGGGTTTCTGTTCTTATAAGAACAATACTGAATGTTTTGGCCTTGCTTTGTTGGAGTGTGTGTGCAATATTTATGCAATGATATAATTCTCCTTTTTTCTTCTTCCCTTACAAATATTAGGACCTCCACAGTGCTGAGTACGTTGTATATATCAAGTGATAACAATGCAAATTGAATGTATTTCTATTCCAACTGGTAACAAAACAAAATGTAGAAAGTTTACGGATTTTATCATGCCAGCTGGCTGTTCCACCACAATCATACTGCTTTAAGAATGGAAGCACACTGGTTTGGCATATTTTTTAATCACACTTTTCCCCATAATATCATCTTGGCACTGCTTTTGTGATTCACAGTTGTGAGATCTGCACTGGCAAATGCTGTCTTCCATGAGGAGTTGAGGGAAGGAGTGATTGCCACTGAGTCAACCACCTTCTGAAGCCAGCTGCTGTGTGAACATGCACACAGCAGCTGGCTTCTGGAACTTGTTGGAATCTGTGATCACTGCTCTTCGCCCCTCCTGAAGCTCAACATTGTTGTGTACATAGCCACCCAGTCTAGGGCAGTGGCCTCTCAATGTTTTTCAGGGAGCCTGAGCTAATGGTGGCGGGGTGGGGTGAGGTGGGGAGCATGGAGAAAAAAAAGCAATCCAGCAACGTCATCCCTGCTTAAAGTATGCAGAGACAACCTCCCAGGCTGAGCAGAGAAGGAAGTGAAAAAGACCAGGCTTCTGAAAAAGGTGTAGACCACTCTCTTCTAGAAAAGGAAAAGAATAACAGCTTGCTTGGGAATTGTGAGGAGGGCGAGAGGAGCATAATCGCACACACTCACACCATGTGGCTGCTTGAGGAGTGGAACCGCAGCGGAAGAGATCTATCACACCAAGGCAGGAATGGAATAGTAGCAAGATGGAGAGTCTACTGACAGGTTTTGTCTGTCAGTGAAAAGGTGCAGTGCAGTAATGAATGGAATGCAAGGCAGCACCAGGATGGACATGACATTGTGTGAGAAGTGGCTCTTTTAACCTGTTTAAACTCTACTTTTCTAGCCTTATGTGATAAAAATTCTACTTTTCTAGCCTCATGTGATAAAGAAAAATACGCAGCACAGTATATAGCATAAATCACTCAACATGTAGAACCAGGACTGATGAATTAGCCAAAAAATAGTGCTCAAAACAACTCAGAATTGTTCTGAAATTCAGAGAAATGCCAGAAAGATCCCCCCTCCCCAGCGTTCTTATCCTTGGGATGAACAATTGTGAAGAGGTGTTCTTTTGTTTCTTTGATTCCCCATTGCTATTTACATTTTTGCCTCCTGTAAACACTGTAATTGTAAAACCTCACAGTAGTGTCCTTGTGAGAGAAGCAGAATACAATAGGAACTATACAAGGCTGTATATGTGTTTTCGGTGGCTCTGACGGTAGATCAGAGCAAACCAGAAGCAGGGGATAACTGGGGCCAAAGTGAAGACTGTTTTGAGTGACTCTGCTCCTGTGCTCACCTTGGACCAGGAAGCTTTTGTTGTTTTCATCAACAAGCATTGTGTATCTTTACAGCATCCACATCCTTGATGTATTTTAAACCTTTTGTGCAAATCATCTCAGTTCGCTCGCTTCTTTTAAACCATCTGCTGCAACTTCAAAAACTGAAGCTAATGGTAGTATTACGCATGTATGAGAATGACCAACTGCCTCTAAAAAAAAATCAAATGATGCATTGTGATTGTAAGCAACAATTGTACCATGCTGAGCACGTTTTGTGAAGCAGTCTGAAGCAGACCTGTTATGAGTACTTTTTGTTGCAATGCTCATCAGTGTTTAAAATATTCTTGAAGGCATGAAGAATACATTTTTGAAGTTTATTTCTATTTTCATAGTCCTGCCAGAGATTATTCTTATGGAGATAAACTCATTTGCAGGCCATACCTGAATAAAGAAGCCAATCCAAAATCAGGATAAGAGAAGAAAAAGAACAATGTCTAAGCAGAACAAAATGCCATTGAACCCAGGATCCTGTTTTGTACCAATACAAATACTATAGGCTATTAGCAATGCATATAATTGTGAAATAAACTCTATGCCCAAATCAATCAGTTTGAAAGTTTGGATCTGAACCATACAACAACCAAGCTTTTCTGAAGAATATTCTTGCTACTTAGTATCCATCTCTAGTTCAGGGTTTTCTTCATATTCATGATTTGAAATATCTGCATTTCACATATGGCCATGCTGTTGCTTGATAATCACTGAGAGAAAAGATTGGGTGACATCTTATATCACAGTCTATGTTTTGTTACTTTATGAATCAATAGCTGATTTGCAGAAATACAATGAAATCCTGTTAATTAATTCCAAAGATGTGCATCTAGGCACCGCCAAGAATGTTGCAATGTGTACTATGCATTTCTGATGCACAGTGGGCACTCCTGTTGTGCATTAGCACATCCTAGCCAGTGTGTCGATAAGAATTGAGAAGTACCCTAGCTGAATGTGCATTGGTGCCCATTGAATATTGCATCAATCACTCCACCATTGTAAAATGGATGCTTGTGCATTGCAATGCCACAGCAGCCCCTCGTTGAATATGGATGTTGTGAAACTACTTAATTCAATTTTGCACACACATAAAGCCATTTACAAAGACCTAAATCACAAGCAGAATGTCAGCCATTGCCTTTTGAGATATAAGGAAAAACCCCAATGTTTGAGTAATGGATGTCACTGCAAAGAATATTTTCAAGGAAATGTATTTATTTACCTGGTATGATGTTTACTTAGTATGATATATCTTGTGAAAGAGGGCTGAGAATCTGAGTATTTTGGAGGTTAAGGTTAGAAGTGAATAGCCTAATACTGCTAGAGACAGATGATGTGATTGGGTGAAGTGTCAAACTGAATGATGGACAAAGCAAGCCAAGAGAGTAGCAAAATAGGTAGGAAGCCTGTAGGACAGGACAGTAAATAAAAAGTTGGGAAGAAGTCTAGGAATGGAGGACACCAACAGTGCCAGGAAGGAATTCTCATCCTTAAGAGTTGTACTGCCAATATGCACCTTCTTTATTGTTGCTGTTGCTCTTTTCTTTGCTGCGACCAGTGTCTTCACTTCCCTTCCATTTAGTAAAAAAAGAAAAGAAAAAAAGTGCCTGCATTTAAACATGCACACAACACAGAGGGCCCCAAAGTTATCACTTTGGTGATGGAGGACATCATGATGCACAGCCTAGGAAATATGAGTCATACTACAGTGGAGCCTCGCTATCCACAGGGGATCTACTCTGGATCCCTTCTGCAGATACCAAAATCTGCAGGACCTCAAGTCCCATTATCTCCAATGGCAGCGTGTGTATGTGGCGATGCCGCTTACTTGTGGTCCCCATTGTTTCTAATGGTGGCATGGCTGTCCCTAATGGCAGCCCAGCCATGTGCATGGATGCTTAAATCTGGGGATAGTAAGGCCACCGATACAGAGGTCCCACTGTATAAGAATGTCCTCTTTTGCCCTAGAGAAGCTAGCCAAACTCTCAGCGTGAAGCCTCAACATCTTGCAAAGGTTTTAAGCAGTGAGAGAGAGAGACCATGCTGTCCTGGGGCTGCTAGAGTTGTGGCTGTAGACCTGGCATATCCCCTGGGCTCTCAGACTCTCCACCGGAGCCTTCAGACTCAGAAGGCTTGTCTGGATCCTTGAAGCAGGGCATGACAAACAATGGGCTAAATCAAATCTTAAACCAAGCTAGAGTAGATCCATTGAAACCAATGGCACTTATATAAGTTGTGAGAAGCAAGTCCCATTCATACAAACCAAAAAAACCAAACAGCATCATTTATATACTGAACTAACAGTGTCTAAGCGGTTTACAATTGTACGCTCATCTATTCTAGTTAGCCCATTATGTTCCCAGATATACTTTGGTGATGTTCATGTGCAAGAATCCATTCTTTTAAGGACACCCCAAATTAAAAATTCATGAGAAATTTCACTGAATTTGTCAGGATGGATTTGCATTATGGTGAGCTAAATAGGATTTCAAATGGGGGTAAGTCTGATAGTTGAATTTTCAGCCAATTTTTGGTCAAAATGGGACCATTGTAGTTCATTGGAAGGAGGTCTGATCATAGAATAAACTAGCCAATTAACTTTCCTGAAACTCACTAAATTCCACTATTAATACTGCAATCAAAAATAGTCTGTTGTAAATTAGTAAGAGCCAGTGTGGTGTTGTGGTTTGAGCATTGGACTCTGGAGACGAGGGCTGAAATCCCCACTCAGCCATGGAAACCTACTGAGTGACTTTAGGCAAGTTACACTCTCTCAGCCTCTGAGGAAGGCAAGGACAAACCTCCCCTGAATAAATCTTGCCAAGAAAATCCTGTGATAGATTTGCCTTAGGGTCACCATATGTCAGGAACATCTAGAAGGCACATAACAAAAATTAGTAAACAATATAGTAAATGAGTTATTGTATTAGAATTTATTAGGGTGGGTGCATTTTCCACTGTCAGGTTCAATAAAACAGGAAGGCAATTGATTCCGTGGAAGAAATATTAGAACTGGAGGAACTGTAGCACATGGCTCTGTTGTTATCCTGGCTAATCTGTATGATTTATTTGGGTAGACAGCAGTAATCTCATTTCAAAGCAGAAGAGCTGTGTTTGTGCAGTAGCAGAAACAGCTGAGTTTGGAAAAGAAGAATAGAAACAAAAAGAGAATGATTAATTTTGGAATGGAATAGGGATGAAGGGGACTGATTTGCTTAGTAGGACCCAAAACACACTGCAGAAATAATCCAGTTTGAGACCACTTTAACTGCCCTGGCTCAGTGTGCAGGAATCCCGGGAATTGTAGTTTATTGTGGCACCAGAGCACTCTGACAGAGAAGGCTCAATGGCTCACAAAAATACAGTTCCCAGAATTCCCTAGCATTGAGCCAGGGCAATTAAAATGGTCTCAAACTGGATTATTTCTGCAGTGTGTTTTGGACCAAGGAGACCCATGACCTTAAACAGCCTTGCTTGTTTTTGCCCTAAAAGGCAAGCATCTCCCTGTTCCCTCCCAGGGGCCTGGATTGAAGGAAAATATTTGCAATATTTCAAGTAGAGTGGGTACATTGTGACTCTCTTCAGTAAATTCTCATAGGATTTTTTGACACAGTGACCAATGTGCTTCCATCCCGACAATGGTTAAAGTTTTGGCATCCTGGAAAAGCAAGCAAATTCACTAATATTATCACACAGAGAACACAATATTGGGTTAAAAGCATATTACTTAGGCAAGAAAGTGGATAGAAAGCGAATTTGGGTTTCAGACAGATGAGGACAAATCCCATTGATAGCTTGGGAATAACTTTTTTGCGCATGCTCCAAACTGTCATTTCCACAAGGGCATACACACACATGCTCCAGCGAGGGAAGGGAAACCAGGGAGCAAAATCCGCTTTGCCCCAGAAGCTGTTTCAGAGGAAGGAAGGCTGAGGCTTCCCTTTACAAGCTCCCATAAAGCCACACACAAACACACATACACACTAAAGCCACCATGAATGCCTTCTATCTTCTCTCCCACCAAACATGCCTGAGAGGGTGGTGGGACAAAGAGAGGGGCCTCCCTAGACAATCTCAACACTCTCAGTGTACTCATTAAGGGAGATACTGCCCTTCAAACAGCTCGGACCCAAGCCATGTAGGGCTTTATAGGTCAAAACCAGAACTTTAAAATATGTTCAGAAATGAACCAGCAGTTAATAGAGCTTTTGCAACAAGGGAGTTGTGTGCTTCAGCTCTTTGGGCCAATTGAAGCTTCTGAGCACTTTTCAAAGACAGACCCATGTAGAACGCATTACAGTGATCCAAACAGGATGTAACCAAAGTGTGTACCACCATGACAAATGAATCCTTCAGCAATGATGGTGCATAGTGCACTGCTGAAACTATAGAGCATAGACTGTAACTGTGCAAAGCCACTCCTGGATATGGCTGAAATGTGGGCTTCCAGGCTCAGAGCTGAATTCAATAGTACCCTCAAATTATGATTTTGACTTTTCAAGGGGAGTGTAACCCCATTTAACACAGGCTGACTCCCTATTCCTGGAACTGTCTTTTGGCTGTCAAGGAACTACTCTATCTTGTCTGGATTAAACTACAATTTGTTTGCCCTCATTCAGTCCATTACAGCTGCCAAGCACTGGTCTAATATAGAAACAGCTTCCTTTTTATTAGGTGGAAAAGAGTGATAGAGCTGGGTATCATCAGCATACAAATTTGATAAGCATGTCCTCTATTCCTTCATCCAAGTTATTGAAATGATGTTGAATAGCACCAGGCCCAGTGACACGTCACTAGTCACTTTTCTCCAGGATGAAGAGGAATCCTTGGTGAGCACCCTTTGGGTTTGGCCAGTCAGGGAATATTATTCCAACAGACAACTGCCATTCCACGTTCCCACCCACCATTTCTCACCTGTTGCTGCACAGAGAATCCTGGTGGGCAAATCTGGGTAATATTGACCCCCCCTCCCCAGCCTCATCTAAGCAGGTCTTTGTAACACAGGCCAGGTCAGCATGTTCATCCAGGATCAATTGTCTTGCCATTCACTGACCTGGCATTAAGCAGCATTTTCAACCCAGGGGGCTGCCATGGGTATCCAGATTATTTTGGGAAACACTTTGGGGGTGACTAACACCCTCTCATAAATTCTACCTCATGTATATCTTAAAACATTTGACTACGTGAATAAGAATTTAAGTAAAACTTATAAATTTACCATTTCAGAAACACCAAGAACTGCACAATAGCATAATAATAATGAATAGCATAGTGAAACTTCATACATGAAATACATGATAGCACCCAATAGGGAAATTTGGCATAAAATTCAGAAGTCTGCAGTCAAGGAAGTAATGAATGTAAGAATGAAAGGTAGAAAAAATGATAATTATGTTACGGAAATTGATAAGAGAGCTCATACAGAAGCAATATTTAACTGGAAATTGATGTTATTTTGAATGTTTGATCTGTTCAGATTTGGAAACTATTTCTTATAATAACAGGAAATGGATGATGTGATTAATTTTATATGTATTTTAAAAATGACAAAAAAAATCTACCTCCAGGATGGTGCAAAGGTCTCCCATTTCCATGTCTCTGTATAACTTGAATGGCTGCTCTCTGAGTAGCATTGCCTCCCCTACTTTCTTGGTAATGCATTTCTCCTCACCACTAAATAATCTGTTGTTCAAACTGGCCAAGCAGTACCTGTAAACTGCTTGTACAGCTGCTTAACCTGTAATTTGGGATAAAAAAAGATGTCCTCAGCCATGGATAGTTTTTTGGGCTATGTGGCTGTATTCTGGAAGAGTTTATTTTTGATGTTTCACCAGCACCTGTGGCTGGCATCTTCAGATGCCAACCACAAATGCTGGTGAAACTTCAGGAATAAACTCTTCCAGAACATGGCCACATAGCCCCAAACCCCCACAAACCTCCACAAAAAACTATGGATATTGAAACATCAGGAATAAACTCTTCCAGAACACAGCCTGAAAAACCCACAAATAACTATGGATGCTGGCCATGAAAGCCTTTGGCTTCACATCTGTCATGGATCTTTGCAGACCATATTGGGCATAGGGAGGGAGACAGGATGGAGTGATTAGGCATATCTTCAGAGGGTCTCCAAAGTTTCAAATTGAACTATGGATGTGAAAACATGAGATAAAATTTATTTTAATTTTGTTAATGATTTAATTCTATTTTACACCAACTTTCTGTATGTTTTTAACTATAGCTTAATTTTAATTTGTAAACTGCAGAGTCTTGGGGGAAAGGGAGAGTATAAAGATAGTTTGGGGGAGGATGAGGAGAAGGTAAAAAGGACGCTGTACAAAGTTGGAATTTGTCACTTGCTGGGCCAAGGACTTTATGGACTAGAAAATCTGATCAATTTAATCAGGAAGATTAATGGATTATGAAAAACCATTGGATCAATTAAAACCATCTGATCAATTAAAATGGTGCTGCATTTAATTTGTTCATCAGGATTTTGCAAACAAATGATGTTTGTGTGTTGTGTGTTTGTGCCTGGGTGTGAATGTGTGTTTCATTTCTAAGACCTGACTGCAGATGGACTGGAATACTGGATTCATTGACAACAGGCATGAAGGAGGTTTGCCTAAGCTTCTAGCATCTTTATTGTGCCTGGGACTTGTTAGTGAATAATACAACCTATCATATTGTCCTAGCAATCCACCGTGATTTAGTGGCAAAATTACAATGATAAACTACGCTAAATTATAAACATTAACAAGCCTCCGAAATATAATCAGCTGTTCATCAAACACATTGTTTGCTTATATGTGCATGTGTTTAGAAGCAGCAAACATGAAAAGATGAATTCCCAGGTTGATAAAATTCCGTCATGTTTTAAAGTAAGTATCGCACTGATCTTCCATCATCCTGTTTGATTCTTCTCTGTGCAGAATGTTTACTGTGATACATAGCTGTGTACAGAATGATGAGGGAAAGATGAGGTGTTCCCAGGTCAAGTGCTGTGCGCTGAAGAGATCCTAAAATCCTAATCATCCAACGTCTGTACCTCTCTGCAGGACTAGAAATTAGGTTTTATATTTTGCCTCTCTCCACTCCCACTTACTCTTGTCTCATAATCCAAGCAGGGAGAAGACTTACCCTCCAGTGGTGAGGTCAGGTGCACTGCTCAGACCATAAGTGGCTACTGCTATCTCCTGTCTCTTATGTGCAGTCTTCTTTTCAAAATATTACTGCTCAGCCCAAAATGAAAGAATTGCTGTCAAGGTATACCTTTCTTTGCCATTCCTTTCTTGCAGGGGAATTTTTTCCCTCATTGCTGATTCCAATATGAACTGACACATCCTTGATGAACGGATGAATCACAGCTTAGTTATCAATTCAGATTAGCACTTCCTTGATATTTCCCTGACCTGGATCTTATCCAAGAAGCTATTCTTGACTTATTGGCATCAAAATGTATTAAAAATTGAGCTACTTAATATGTAGAACAAGACACAAAATGTACACTTTTTGGAGGAGGGCGGAGGATTACGAACGTTACAAAAGAACATTTGTGCAAAGCCTTGCAAAAATTGTAATTTTTGCTGATATAAAACACAATTGAGGTGACAAGTGAAATGAGTAGTTCTAGCCTTCTCTTGAATTCCAACTCTTGATCAAGTGTACCTATTTCCTTTTCTGCTACTCCTCAACTGCGACTCGCTGAAGAGTGTTCACCAATTTTCCAAGGTGAAGAATCCCTCCTCTCTGTAAGAAGGGTGGTGATACATCTTTTTTTCCTATTGCTATTAAGGTTTTTTTAAAAAAATCCTCACTCTAAATCAACTTTTGTTGGTGTTCATGATGATTTTTGTGTCATCTTTGGACATATTTGCAGCATTAGAGCTGCAAAATTCCCAGTTCTGAGGGTTTTTTAAATGTGTTTTTACAGGGAAAATATTTCTTTTCTGTCTCACAATGGCGTGGTGCAAAATAAAGTGGGATTTAAGAGAATCGGGGGGGGGGGAATTCATATTTAAAACGTCATTTACGAAGTGGTACTTTGCTGCTTCATCATAGTGTGGAGCTCTGGGAGGCTATGCCAGCAGAATAGAAGCTGAGACAGTTTCTATCAAGCTGGTACAAAGCTCTTGGCAGCAGACTGCATGGCTGGCATCCAAGGACCATATTGCTAAGCACAGCAGAAAGTTGACCACCAGGTGATAAACTGACCACATAAAGTAAGAACACAATAGTGATCTGATGTGTGATCCACATCAGCAGAGACACTACCAGTACAGATTTTCAATACATATATTTTAAAACTGATTTAAATGTGAATTTTCATGCAGATATTTTTTTAAAGCACAGCTGACAGAGCAGACTTATGGAGTGAAGTCTTGCCAAAGTGACATAGATTGGAAATAGAATGGACCAGAAACAGATTGTCAATTTCTAGCTGCTTGTGCTTTGTACAGGGGTGGAATTAAACTAGCCTCTGATGCTGCTGAACCCGAGAATAAAAGTATTGGTATTGGTGGTAAAGCACAATGCAAATGGGCCTGGGTCAATCTAGGCTCTTCTGTTATTCCCCAGTGGGTCAAGCATTAATTAGTCTATTCCATTTAATGTTTTGGCAGAAGAAGAGAAATCAGAGAAAGGTTAATTATAAAATCCAAATGTAATAAAATCAGAGAATCTCCTGTACTGGAGCAAATGAACTGATGGATGCTTCATAAAGAAAGCAGAGACGGAGAGAAGAAAGATCTGTCATATGTAAAGAAATAGACATGAGATAATAAGCAACTTATAGCCAAGGTTACTGGAAGGATTTGTGAAAGACCAAGGAAACTATTAACATTGGTTATATATTTATATATACATTTATATATATTTTAAAGTAGCTGATTAAGATTTTGAATTAAAAAAGGACACTCCATCTTCTTATCCATCTACATGTCAAAACAAAACCCACAGTGGGAATAATTGCCAGGTTTATCATGCAGGAATTTTAATGCCAATCGTAGTACCAAAATTGACCGCCAGAGCATTGCTGGAGGCCGGGTGACGGTTGGGTGGCAGCGCAGCAGAAATTATGCGTGCGGTAAAATCAGTTTTAACCTGTTCCAGCCTGATCCGATCCCATGCCCAAGTTGGCATTAAAATTGCATCTGATAAACTGATTTGTTCAGAAGCTGGTTGTGTTTGCTTTCCTCTGAACTGAGAGAAGGACACTTTGCTCATGGTCACTCAGTGACCATGGTTAAGCAGGATTTAAACACTAGTCATTCAGAGTCTCAGTCCAGATTTCAAACTACAAGAGGGCTTGCCCAAAGTTATCCAGTAAGTTTTATGGTTCAGTGGGAATTCAACAAATTTTAAAAGCATTCTACTGAATCATAGCTACCTTTTATTGTTAATTGGAATGGGTCTGAATATTTATCCAATCAGTTAATTGGTGAATCATTATAGCCCTTAAGATAACAAAATTAGGGTAATAATTCAGTTTTTAACAGAATCTTATATTCAGAGTAATGTATTTTTTCATTTATAGAAAAAAAAGGATTAATCTGAATTCACCTGTGCTGAAAAGCTGAGTTCTGAAACTTTTATCAAACACGAAAAATTGCACGCTTCCCAAGTTTTTGACTTATATTTGCCTACCTCATTCTGTTCTGAAAGTCACAGGGGAGAGGTATATAAGACACTGAAACTTTACTCCCAGCTCCTCTCACTCTGGTTTCTATGAATCTTCTTACCTCAACAGTTAGACATTTAGTTTGGAGAACAATCCTATACAAATTGAGAAGTAAACTCTACTGTAGTCAGTGAGGCTATTTCCATAGTATTTACGTCTGCAGCTAAATGTAAATAAAAGCTGAATATTTGAGGAATTTCTATCCATGTTGATATAATAATAATAATAAAATTTTATTTATGTTTCCCCACCTCTCCCGATTGGATTAACTATTAACAATACAATCAGTAAATAGCACAGCATCTCATTCGAGGGGACAAGTCAATCGGTATATTATATCATATCAGGATATGCTTGATGAAAAAGCTTGGTTTTGTACCTCCAATGAGGTCGCTGAGCAGATATCCTTAGGAAGGCTGTTCCACAATCTCGGAGCCCTTATGGAGAGGGCTCTTTGCAAGGTGGAAACATATTTGGAATTTGTAGTTTCTAATAAGTTCTTGCCCGATGTTCTAAGAGTGCTGGGTGGATTATATAGGGAGAAGCGGTCCCGTAAGTAACTCGGACCCAAGCCATGTAGGGCTTTATAGGTAATAACCAACACCTTGTATTGTGCCCGGAAGCTGATAGGGAGCCAGTGAAGATCTTTTAATATAGGTGTTATATGGTCAAATCTCGAGGAACCAGTGACTAGTCTGGCTGCCATATTTTGTACTAACTGAAGCTTCCGAACTTGGTACAAGGGTAGCCCCAAGTAGAGCGCATTGCAGAAGTCTAGGCGAGAGGTTACCAGAGCATGTACCACTATTTCAAGATCCCTTTGGTCCAGGTAGGGTCACAGTCGGCGTATCAACTGAAGTTGATAGCAAGCACTTCTGGCCGTCGCGTCTACTTGAGACGACAGCTGCAGGGATGATGTTGCCTTGCCTGCTATCTCAGAAATTTGGGTTCTGTATTTGCTTTCTTTTCCTCACAAGGAAAGTGCACCACCCTTTTGTGTCAAACGATTGAAGAATCAGTAGTAGCTGGTTGCTTCCATGGCAGGGTGGCAGTTAATTCATTCTGGGTTAAGTGCAAATTTGAAGAACTGTCCAATGGGTGAATGTAATTTGCTACAGTCCCTTGGATAGCTCCTTAATGATCTGGATTAAAACCCTGCATTTAGTCACTACCCTCCTGATTTAGAAGCCAGTAGTTCACCACTACAAAAAGGGTTAGAGTACTGTTTCTGTAGTACTTCCCTAGTGTGACTTAGTGCTGCTGCTCATATGTTCCATCTGTGTGGACATGCTGGATCAAGTGGAAAGCTCTACTAGCTGCTTTGCTTTACTGCAAGCTAGTTATTTCATTCACGTAACATACTTTTACACATTGTTCTTCATTCCCCAAATACCTCTAAAGTATCTTACAAATATCAGAAATGAGAGAGCTCCTGCTTCTAGGCTCCTAATTTGATAAACACAAGAAAAAGAAAAGAAGTTGGGAGGGAAAAGGGGGGAAAAAAGCAGTACTGATGCTAAGCACTTGGTTGTTGTGTGCCTCCAAGTCATTTTTGACTTATGGTGACCTTAAGTTGAACCTATCATAGGGTTTTCTTGGCAAGTTCCTTCAAGGGAGTTTCCCATTGCCATCCTCTGATGCCGAGAGAGTGTGACTTGCCAAAGGTCATCCAGTGGGTTTTTATGTTTAAGCAGGGTTTTAAACCCTGATTTCCAGAGTTATAGTCCAGTGCTCAAACCATACACCACTCTGGCTCTTGGCTCCTGGCTACATATTTTCAATTTTGTAGTCTCCAAAATTCAAAATGACCTAAATAGACTAGAAAGCTGGGCCAAAGCTAACAAAATGAAATTCAACATGGAGAAATGTAAGGTTCTGCACTTAGTGCAGAAAAATGAAATGCACAGATATATGATGGGTGACACCTGGCTGAACGAAACTACATGTGAAAGGGATCTAGGAGTCCAAGAAGACCGCAAGCTGAACATGAGTCAACAGTATGACGCAGCAGCTAAAAAGGCCAATGCAATTTTAGGTTGCATTGGGTAGGACACAGAAGGGCAGCCTTGTGGGCACTAAAGTGGGAACTGGAAGTTGGTAGCTGCAGCTAGAACTGCACAATGGCAGCTGGCTAAGCCGCCTGGGATGGATGGGAGTTATAGTCCAACACATTGTATGGTTGGGAAAGGTCAGAAGCAGAATCATGGACTAAGTGACCTCCAGCCATGCCTATTAGGGACCTTCTTTTGTTAAAGATGTGCCACTTTCTTTTATTACCCAAAAATGTCACTTTTATTCTCTGCAAAAAAGTATGCATCTTACAGGGATGCAGCAATGCCTTTTCTATTCTATAGTCTTGCAGTATTTGCTGGGATAGAGTGTTAACCCTTGTTTGTTTAACCTAAATTCTGTTTGCCAGAAGGGCAAAGCTTTCTGTGAATGACTTGACCACTCACCCGCCTTGGGTCTGATGAGCATTTGCAGTGCTTTTTATTTGACGAGCCAAGTGTTTTCACAGAGACAATGGCAAGAAATTAAGAATGGCACATCATGATCATTTATATCATGTGCGTCTCCAAAAGTTCATCAATTCATATTGCATTAGGGAATTTGTAAACGAAATGTGCACTCATTTGGCAGAGTCCTCAGAGCAATTATGCTCCAACTGATTTAGTGCACTTGATGAAAATAAAGGTTAAAAAAGACAATAATGGGGTGTGGAGAGATAATACATGCACACACAGGTTGAGAAAAAGGCAGATTAATTCCAAGATTTAACATCCTAAATTTAGAAATTAAAATACAGACAACCATGGTACAATCAGCTTAGCTTGCTATGAATCTCCTATTTGCCTTCTCTGCCACTCATGTAGAGAAGATTCCTATCTTGAATCAAAATGTTCTTCTTCTTGTCTCTATAGCAGAAGCAAAGTGGAACTTGGACCTTTCCATTCCATTCCCCCCCCCCCCCCCCCCAATTTCTCCATCTCCATCACTGTGCTGTGGCTGTTGAACACATGGTCCCCACTGTGGTGTTTTTTAAAATCCTCTTCCTTAGAATTTCCCATTACTTTTGCAATTTTAGAATCATAGATTCATAGAATCATAGAGTTGAAAGAGACCACAAGGGCCATCCAGTCCAACCCCCTGCCATGCAGGGAATCTCAATCAAAGCATCCCCATTGACAGATGGCCATCCAGCCTCTGTATAAAGACCTCCAACCAAGGAAGGAGACTCCACTACAGTCCGAGGGAGTTTGTTCCACTGTCGAATAGCCCTTACTGTCAGGAAGTTCCTCCTAATTGTTGAGGTGGAATCCCTTTTCCTGTAGCTTGCATCCATTGTTCTGGGTCCTGTTCTCTGGAGCAGCAGAAAACAAGCTTGTTCCCTCCTCAATATGACATCCTTTCAAGTATTTAAACAGGGCTATCATATCACCTCTTAACCTTCTTTTCTCCAGGCTAAACATAACCAGCTCCCTAAGGCGTTCCTCATAGGGCATGGTTTCTGGACCCTTTACCGTTTTAGTTGCCCCCCTTTGGACACACTCCAGTGTCTCAATGTCTCTTTTGAACTGTGGTGCCCAGAACTGGACACAATATTTCAGGTGGGGCCTGACCAGAGCAGAATACAGTGGCACTATTACTTCCCTTGATCTAGACACCAAACTTTTATTGATGCAACCTAAAATTGCATTGGCCTTTTTAGCTGCTGCATCATACTGTTGACTCATGTTCAACTTGTGGTCTACTTGGACTCCTAGATTCCTTTCACATGTAGTTTAGTTCAGCCAGGTGTCACCCATCATTTATCTGTGCATTTCATTTTTCTGCCCTAAGTGCAGAACCTTACATTTCTCTGTGTTGAATTTCATTTTGTTAGCTTTGGCCCAGCTTTCTAGTCTATTTAGGTCATTTTGAATTTTGGAGACTGTTCAGAAACTTCATGCTGTGGTAATGCTGACCGGGGCCAGTTACAGGGACCATATAACTCCCTTGTTGAAACAGCTTCACTGGCTACTAGTTCATTTCTGGTCACAATTATAAATTCTGGTTATGGTCTATAAAGCCCTATACGGCTTAGGTCCATATCTCCCCATATGAACCTGCCAGAACATTAAGATCTTTGGGGAATGCTTTCTCAACCATGGTATCCTTGTGGACCACCTCTCTTGGATGGGACTTGAAGGTACTATTTTACAGTGGCTCTGTTCCTTCCTGGAGGGGTGAACTCTGAAGGTGGTGCTGCGGGACTCCTGCACAACCCCCTGGCTATTGACCTGTGGGGTTCCTACCAGAGTTCTCTTTTGTCCTCTATGTTATTCAGCATATACATGAAACCATTGGGAGATGTGGTCTGGAGTATTGTGGTGTAGTGTCATCAATATGCAGGTGACACTGAACTCTACTGCTCCTTTCAACCTCAATCCAAGGAGGCTGTACTGCTCCTAAACCAGTGTTTGTCATCAGTAATGAATTGGATGAGGGCAAACAAATAGAAACTTAATCCAGACAAGACAGATGTGCTCCTGGTCAGTCAGAAGGCAGATCAGGGAATAAGGATTCAGCCTGTGTTAGATGGAGTTACACTCTCCCTGAAGACACAGGTTTACAGTTTGGGAATATCCCTGGACTTCGAACCTGGAGTGCTTTTGCACATTTAAAACTTGTGTGCCAACTGAGCCCATTCCTTGAGATGTCGGATCTGGCCTAGGTGCTACATGCCTTAGTTACTTCCCGTTTGGACTACTATAACGTCTCTACTTGGGGATGCCTTTAAAGAGTGTTTGCAAACTTCAGCTGGGCCAAAGAGCTGCAGCCAGCCTGTGAAATGGGACAGGTTACAGAGACCACAAAATGCTGCTGTTGAAACAGCTCTACTGGCTCCCAGTTTGTTTCTGGGCGCAGTTCAAAATGCTGGTTATGACTTATAAAGGCTTATATGGCTCAAGTCCAGGCTATATGGTGGAGAACATCTCCCGTATAAACTGGCCCAGGCTCTGAGATCTTCAGGAGATGTCCTTCTATCAGTCCCACCACCATTGCAAGCATAGCTGGGGGGGACGTGAGAGAGGGCCTTTTCCGTGGCTGCCCCTCGGCTCTGGACCTCCCTTCCCAGGGAGACCAGAATGGCTCCTTCCTTGTTGGCGTTCTGCCGGCAGGCTAAGACCTTCCTGTTCAGACCAGTGTTTAAAACAGAAAGTTTTAAAAGAATGTCCTTGAAGTGTTGTGTTAATTTAGTGTATGGTTTTTAAGTGTTTTTGTCTTTTTAAATTGTATTCTATTTTTAAACAAATGATTTGTTTAACATTGTAATAGTTTAATTCCATTATAAGTATCACTTTTGTAGGTTTTTAATTGTACTATGTTTTTAGACTGTAAGCCACTTTGAGTCCCAATTTTGTGGGAAAAGTGGAGTACAAATAAATATAATAATAAATATAATAATGAATACCACAACATCAACAACAACAATAGTGTATTCTCTAATTCACTACTTTCTGTGTTTAAAACCTGGAAAAACCTACATTTTGGACCACAGGTTCCAGAACTCCCATACCAGCATAGGTTTTGGCCATGTTATCAGGGTTTATGGGACTTGTAACTCCAAAACCCATGCTGAATACAGGATTTTGAAACCTGTAGAAAAAAGAAATGTTACCAAATAGATGCATGTGCGCTCTCATTCACCTAGACTAAAAACAGGGTTGAGCCTTCTTTTATTATGCTCATATGGAATTTGCTGACTGATGAAACAGTGAACTAAATGTCAAAACTGATATACAACTAGAGCAAATGCAAAATACAATATGCCTCTGACCAAGGGGAGGAGAGAAAAGATCCTCTCTGGAGTCCAATAAATCATAGCAGCAAATTGCTGTGAGCGTTTACTGGGGAATAAGGGATCATATGGAAGAGTTGGGGGAAGAATAATTAAGGAGGAAAAGATTGCTGTGAGAGACCATTGGGTCCAAACAAATCTCAGTCCATATGAATGGAGATCAGGATTAACTGGATCTGTTCAGAGAAAAGAGATAGGAGGTTTAATGTGATGTTATTAGGCAAATCCAGGGTGATTATATTGCTGGGAGTTTGTGCAAAGAGTAAAGAAAACTTTAGATTCAGATTGAGAAAAATTGGGCCTTGGTTAAACATACATAATCAGAAACAACTGCTGTAGCTGGTCCTGAATTTCATCTCATCAGGTGGAAAATGGAAGTTGCAGTTTTAAATAATCTGCCCTTTAAAAATTAGATGTGGAAAAATGGAACTATGCAGACAGGTTCACCAACGTTTTTTGGACATTTTTCTGTAAGTAAGTATGTTTATTTCCTGGCACTATACTTAAAACTTCAACTTGCCTTTGCTCCCCAGCATCCTGGATTGATGATACCCAGATGCTGTTTATCACTTGGTTGGGTTAAACATATAAACTGTACTTTTGATTTGTGGAGCTCCAGTCAGTGTAATAAAGACAAAAGTGGAGGCCACCAATATGGAAGTGATAATTATGGTTAGCAAGTGAGGGCACTGTGGTTTGGCCACTGCTGGGAAGCAACGCAACACTATGCCATTTTGTTGTGTAAAGCAGGACATAAACTTTAGCAGTTCAAGACTTGGCCCTATTTTCTCTATATTCGAATTTGTTTATTTTGGGCAGTGCTGGAGGAAGGGCTAGTTTTGGCTTGTCCTGATACTACCAAGGCCATGCCATCGCTATTTTCATTAGGTGGTCACTTTTGGATTGATTTTCTGGTCAGTTTTTGTTGTGGGGAGTTCATTGTTGGCTGCCTCCACCAGTGACCTATAAAACAGTGATATACACAGAAATATGTCACCTAGAATATTGCTTCTCAAGCCGTGTAATGTGGCACACCAGCCAACTTCATTATACAGTATGAGTACCATATTTGTGCTGTGCAGGCTAGGAATTATACTCCAAGAGAGTAATCTTCCAAGAGTCTGGGTAGGTTCAGCTCTACTGCAAGGTACCCACATTTCCAGATGTGTATTGCAAACTGATTTGGGGATTTGAAACAGAAAGTAGAACTAATACAATACTTTGGATGGATTGGGTAAACCCTTAGTAATTTGCAGTTCTTTTAGGCCTCTTCAACTCTTCCAGAAACAGCTGGGCTCTTGTTTCCAGATGATCTCATTCCATTGCCCTTTTTGAATGTCACAAAATGAGGGGAGGGTTTCATGGGATTCCTTTAGATAAATGACAGACAAATATAAACACACACAACTATACAGAGCAGGGAATTGAAATGTCGGGAAAGCTGGCTGTTTATGCCAGGAACTGCCCGCCTTGCTAGCAAGGTCAAAGCTCTTGGCCTGCTGAGTTGGATTTTAAAAGCAAGCGGAATCTGTGTCAGATCAAACTATCCTTGGAAAGTGTGACATTTAAAATCTTAAGAGCAATTGGTCAACAATTGTGTATTTTTAAATAATAACAATGCAAGGGAGCATTCAAAACCATGAGCTTCTTATGACAGTCTGAGGTGATACATTCCATTGTGTTGATGTGGTATTTGATGACCTTTTTTGTATGGCATCTATAGACCAGATCTGACACAATGAAACCTTGTGCCCTACTCTACCAGTCCTCTATTTAAAGAGTGGCCATTACTTTATTTGAAGGTATATTGTCTTTCAGGGTTGGGCCCCAGATAAGACGATGGTTACATGTGGCTCCTTGGGCTTTCTTTCCACAAATCCCTTCTGTTGTGATGTGGTGGCAAACAACAACAACAACAACATCAACAGATTTTTATGTTTTCAGAGTGGAAATATTCTCCTGGAACTCTTTGGGAAGAAAATTCTCATCTAGACCCAGCATTCCTTATTCTACAGAAAAATCTTCCTCTAAAAGAAACAATAAAAATAAAAAGAAGCACAGCAAAACAAAACTAAAAGTGTTTTTTGTAACTGTGGATATTTACTTCATTGAGGGATGGAGGCCCACAGCAGGAGGTGGTGTGTGTGTGTCAAAATCTCCCTGGCCTCAATGAAGTCATTCATCCTGGCACTAACTGAAGAATTTTCCAGTCCAAGTAGTAGTGTATTTCTAATCAGTGGTGGAAACTATATGCCTTTCCAAATGTTGTTGGACTGGAATTACTAGAAGTCATTGGTGAAAAATACTGGGAGCTGTAGTCCAGCAGTATCTGAAGAGCCATACAGTCCCCCCCAGTTTAAATGAGAGCCCTTATTTCCAAATTTGCATCTATGCATATTAATTAGCATGTGCACATTTTAAGCAAATCTGTCCTATTTGTTTATGATGCATGTCCTTGTTTTAGTGCTTACCCTTCAAAAGGATGAGGGGTCTGGGTTTAAATCCTTGTTAAGTTGAAAGCTCATTGAATGATCTTCGACCAATGATGATGATGATGATATTTATTTATATCCCACTCTCCCCTAAAGTTGGAAGTCAAAGTGGCTTATGATTTAAAAGCAGAATACACTTTGAAACATACAAAAGTGACCATTAAAAATAGTAATCAAACTATTACAATATTAAAATATCACTTAAAGAAGATAAAAGCACTTAAAAACAAGATGCTTTAAAACAGCTTCTCTCTCACCTCAACTATATTTGCCCATCAAGCAGATATGGTGATAGGAGCCCACCAGGCTCCCCATAGAAATGGACAGGTAGAATGAATGAATGAATGAATGCATAAATAAATAAATAGGGATCTACAGAGAAGGTGGAGGCAGTAGGAAGGAGGGATAATCAATTTCAAGAATTCATCTCAAACATCAAGTCTACGCAGCTTAGCATCTGCTCTGATAGATTACTTTTTAATAATGTAAATATATTAACATTAGGGCAGCCTTCTTAGTTTTCTAGTATCTAAACATTACATCATTACTGGGCACAAATGTAATTAGATATCATAAATATGAAAAATACAGGGGCATTAATAGAGAGAGCTGGAAATATTTTGCGTTGCTTGTCATGTAATTGAAAAACATAAAAACAGTGTGCGGTAGTTTGCTGGTACCGTAAGAAAAGATCAACACTAATGCAAAAGGACACTTGCCTGTAAGGAAAACAAACTCTGCTGAGAAAAGCTAAAGGGAAACTGATTTAAAAGTGTAGATTTTTCATTGTGAGAATTGTTTGGTCCATGTAACAGCTATTTATTTTTCTGACCCTCTTTTGTTTTGTTTTTAAAAAGAAAAACCCCTGCCATTCTTCTTCCGTCAAACATATTCAAGCTTTGTGTTACCTCTTATGTTCTCTTTGGGGAAACTTGTTGAGCACATAGTTTCAAGTTCTGAAAATAGAATTGAAATGCTCTCATTGAAGGCAATGAATTTGCATTCTTGCTCTGTTCTTGGACTTCATAAATGTTTCAGATCCCTTGATCTTCATTTTCGCACCCGTCATTGAGCAAAGGACTCTTCTCAGCTCTTCTTGATGAATCAGGTTGTAGAAATGGAATGGAGGAGAGAAAAAAGTTGTCAAGTTTCAAGGGCTGAGAGAAATTATTTGAACTTTCTTACCTTAACCATAATAATTATTTGTCCTGAGGTTGCATGTTTTTATTTGCATTTTGAATCTGCAGTATGTATGTGGGAATTTTTCATCTTTGCTCCTTTTGCAATGTTCCCAGAGAACTACACGTTCAAGGCATTTCTACAAAGGTTCAAAACACACTGCAGGAATAATCCACCTTGAGACTCTTTTAACTGCCCTGGCTCAGTGCCATGGAATCCTGGGAACTGTAGTTTATTGTGACACCAGAGCTTTCTGACAAAGAAGGCTAAAGCTCTCACAAAACTACAATTTCGAGAATTCCCCAGCATTGAACTGGGGCAGTTAAAGGAGTCTCACATTGGATTATTTCTGCAGTGTGTTTTGGACCAAAGCAACAAACCTGACAGTAGCCCCACAAATAAATAAAGAGGTGGATGAAAAATATGTAGGGATAGGTGGGATTTTTGTTTCCATTTCAATTTGATAAGAATTTACCAACATGTTTTTTTTGTATTTTTATGCTTGGGGTAGAAACAACTGAGGGTTGTTTTTCTTAATCGAATGTGGGAGGAACTGATGGACAGGTCCAGTGCATAAAAGTCTGGGTTTGAATTTCTTTGTTTTCCAGCATGTGAACACTAATTAGGGTTGTAGCCTCTCTTTTCTGAGAGGGTCCTAATATTTGCTATCTTTACACAGGTACAACAGGGCTCACTCCAGTAGTAGGGTTTTTTTTGGGGGGGGAGCGGAGATTTCTTTAGAGGAGGTTTGCCCTTCTCTTCCCCTGAGGCTGAGAGTGTGTGATCCTCCCAAGCTCCATGGCCCAGCTGGGGATTTGGACCATGGTCTCCCAGAGCCCAAGGCAGAAGCCACCCACTGCCCCAAACTGCCCCCCTGCTTTGGGGTGCCTCAAGGGCATTTCTGGAGGCCCATGGGGAATTGGTTGGCTGAAGGGAAAGGTCCCTGGAAGATCCCTCTGGCCTCCTCCTCTGCCCCGGACCCATCTCCTCCTGGCAGCCAGGGCCGAGAAGGAGGTCACTGCAAAGGAGGACCAAATGGAGGGCCTACCAGAAACAGGGAGGTCATTGTAGTACCATGTACTTGTCTACATAGTCCATGCATCGCATCTTCTATCAATTTTATTTTTTCAAAATTGATAGATGATGTGATTCATTGGTTTTGCAAGTACTTTTGCCTCACTGAAAGTAGTTGCAAGACCAATGAATCATATTATCTATCAATTTTATTACTATTATTATTTTTAAATAAACATGTGCCCATAGGTCACAGCACAAGCACCAAGGTAGCACTAGGGGGAATGGTGGATCTACCAAAAACTGAGGAGGGATGGTAAACATCCTTCTGGCATTAGTCCCTCCCCTCCAGAATGATACAATTCATATCTGTCATTCCTGCTTGTTGAACACAATTTGGAATCGATTCTTCCACTTAGAAAGTAGTTTCTGGAAAAATTGGTTTTTTGCTTTTGCTTCAGTTTATCACAACAGGAATCAATCAAATTATGACAGGAACCGTTTTCAAACAGGAATGACGGTCATTTAAACCAATCAGCAATTTGGTTTATTTTATAGTGGGAATGCACCCTTTGAAAATTAGACTGTGTCTATTTTGTGAGTCTGTAATCCAATTTGTAAGCAGAGTACAATGATTCTCTCCTGAAGCACTGAGAATGATGCAGCTTTCTCAATAATCTCTAACATCTAGAGATAAATTTAGATGTTGGAACAGATAAAATTTGCCAATGATACAATTTCACCTTTGTTTGAAGTAAAAGCCTCAGAGAATAAGTCCCAGTAGGATCCCACAATTGTGACTAAGTTCCTGTTGGAAGTGATGACTGGTTGATTTCTCTGTATGGAACATGTGGGAAGGCCAGGTTGAATATACTTCAGGCAAAAAATGTTTTCAGCCATCCCTGAGATCTGGAACTTACTTTCATTTTCCCATTATGGACCTTTTTGGAGGCTGGTAAACACCATCAATTAAAGCTCTCTGCTTCTGAATTACCAGTTACTAAGGAACAAAGGCAGGGGGGGTTTAGTGGCCTGTTCTGGCTTCCCATGAACATTTGCTTTGCCACACTGGCATGCAGGATGATGTATTGAATACGCATCTGGCTATCTTTTTTCTTCTTTTGTATGTGATTTTATCTTACTGTTTTTAATCTATCTGTGGGTGCTTTAAAATTTAAAAAAATCTTTAAGATTTTTCTCCTGAAATTTTTGTGTTTGAATGTTTAGTGTAAACAGAAGTGTACATGCACTTTTGTGCATGAAGCTTTCCTCTCCCCTGTATAAAATACCAACTCTTTTTTGCTGACAGAACCAGCTTTTTATAGGTTTCAGAGGACTGGTCAAGGTTGTCAGTTCCAGTTGTTAAGCGGAAACCTCTTCAGTACAAACATTCATTGTGACACTCCTCATAGTCACATCTTCCAGGAGAATTTTAAAAATGTAGGCAGCTCTACTGCTGACCAGTATCAACTAAATACTAGTAGTCTTCATGAGAGCAGCATGATGTTGTGTTTTGAGCATTGAACTATCACTCTGGAGACCAGGGTTCAAATCCCAGCTCGGCCATGTAAACCCTTGGGCAAATCACACTCTCTCAGCCTCAGAGGATGACAGTGGCAAACCCCTTCTGAACAAATCTTGCCAAGAAAACCCCATGATAGGTTTGGCTTAGGGTATCCATAAGTCAGAAATGACTTGAAGGCACACAACAACAACAACAACCAGTAGTCTTCATCTTTACTGACAGAAGGTGTTCTGTAATACTAATTGATCTTAATTGCTCATTCAATACAAAGCTATCCCAAAATAATTTGTATCACAATTCTGGTAACTTAGAATAATCATGGAGGTCCAGAGCTGCACTGGTTACTTTCCATAGGCAAAGGAATCTTGCAGCACTTTTGAAGCTAACTGAAAGGCCAACTTCTATCTTGACCACAACATCCTGACCATATGCAGGGCTGTGACTAACATGGTCAATTTTCCCCCTTTCTTTCTCCTGCATGATTTGTAACACCTTTGCCTGATGAAGAAGCCTGATAGAGCTTTGAAAGCTGGCAGCATGTATACAGTCGGCCCTTCTTTTACACGGATTTTTTATACACGGATTTAAGCATACATGGTTTGAAAATGTTCCAAAAAAGTATAAATTTACCTTGATGTTCCATTTTTTATTAGGGACACCATTTTGCTATGTCATTATACTTAATGGGACTTGAGCATACACGGATTTTGTTATACACGGGGGATCTTGGAACCAAACCCCAGCGTATAAGATACATGCTGCCAGCTTTCAAAGCTCCATCAGGCTTCTTCATCAGGCAAAGGTGTTACAACAAATTGCAGGAGAAAGAAAGGGGGAAATTTGACCCTGTAGTCACAGCCCTGCATATGGTCAGGATGTTGTGGTCAAGATAAAGTGTGCCTTTCAGTTAGCCTCAAAAGTGCTGCAAAGATTCCTTTGCCTATGGAAAGAAACCAGTGCAGCTCTGGACCTCCATTATTCTTTAAGTTACCAGATTGTGATACAATTATTTTGGGATAGCTTTGTATTGAATGAGCATTAAGTCAATTAGTATTACAGAACACCTTCGTCAGTAAAGATGAAGACACTGGTTGTTGTTGTTGTGTGCCTTCAAGTCATTTCTGACTTATGGTACCCTAAGCCAAACTTATCAGGGGTTTCTTTGCAAGATTTGTTCAGAAGGGGTTTGCCACTGTCATCCTCTGAGGCTGAGAGAGTGTGATTTGCCCAGGGTTTACATGGCCGAGCTGGGATTTGAACCTGGTCTCCAGAGTGATAGTTCAATGCTCAAAACACAACATCTGCTGCTCTCATGAAGACTACTAGTATTAGTTGATACTGGTCCGCAGTAGAGCTGCTGCATTTTTAAAATTCTCCTTGAAGAATGGGACTATGGGGAGTGTCACAATGAATGTTTGTACTGAAGAGGTTTCCGCTTAAAAACTGGAACTGACAACCTTGACCATTCTCGAACCTATAAAAGCTGGTTCTGTCAGCAAAAGGGGTTGGTATTTTATACAGGGGAGAGGAAGCTTCATGCACAAAGTGCATGTACACTTCTGTTTCACCAAAACATTCAAAAACACAAAAATTTCAGGAGAAACAACAGTACAACAAAAATGTAAATCTTAAAGATTTTTTAAATTTTAAAGCACCCCCAGATAGATTAAACACAGTAAAATAAAATCACATACAAAAGAAGAAAAAAGATAGCCAGATGAGTATTCAATCATCATCCTGCATGCCCGTGTGGCAAAGCAAATGTTCATGGGAAGCCACAGAACAGGCCACTAACCCCCCCCCCCGCCTTTGTTCCTTAGTAACTGGTAATTTCAGAACACAGGAGCTTTAATTGAGGTGTTTACCAGCCTCCAAAAAGTCCATAATGGGAAAATGAAAGTAAGTTCCAGACTCAGGGTGGCTGAAAACATTTTTGCCTGAAGTATATTCAAACTGGCCTCCAATGTTCCATACAGAGAAATCAACCAGTCATCACTTCCAACAGGAACTTAGTCACAATTGTGGGATCTACTGGGACTTATTCTCTGAGGCTTTTACTTCAAACAAAGGTGAAATTGTATCCTTGGCAAATTTTATCTGTTCCAACATCTAAATTTATCTCTAGATGTTAGAGATTATGAGAAAGCTGCATCATTCTCAGTGCTTCAGGAGGAATCATTGTTACTTGCTTACAAATGGATTACAGACTCACAAAAATAGACACAGTCTATTTTCAAAGGGTGCATTCCCACTATAAAATAAACCAAATTGTGATTGGTTTAAATGACCGTCATTCCTGTTTGAAAACGGTTCCTGTCATTAATTTGATTGATTCTGTTGTGATAACTGAGCAAAAGCAAAAAACCATTTTTCCAGAAACTACTTTCTAAAGTGGAAGAATCGATTCCAAATTGTTTCAACAAGCAGGAATGACAGATATGAATTGCATCATTCTGAGAGGGAGGGACTAATGCCAGAAGGATGTTTACCATCCCTCTCAGTTTTTGGTAGATCCACCATTCCCCTAGTGCTACCTTGTGCTTTGGGTGTGACCTATGGGCACATGTTTATTTAAAAAATAATAGTATATAAATTGATAGATAATTGATTCATTGGTCTTGCAACTACTTTCAGTGAGGCAAAAGTACTTGCAAAACCCATGAACATCATCTATCATTTGAAAAAATAAAATTGATTGAAGATGCGAGGCATGGACTATGTAGACAAGTACCTGGTACTACAATGACCTCCTGTTCTGGTAGGCCCTCCATTTGGTCCTCCTTTGCAGTGATCCTTCTCGGCCCTGGCTGCCAGGAGGAGATGGGTCCGGGGCAGAGGAGGAGGCCAGAGGGATCTTCCAGGGACCTTTCCCTTCAGCCAACCAATTCCCCAGGGCCTCCAGAAATGCCTTGAGGCACCCCAAAGCAGGGGGGCAGTTGGGGCAGTGGGTGGCTTCTGCCTTGGGCTCTGGGAGACCATGGTCCCAATCCCAGCTGGGCCATGGAGCTTGGGAGGATCACACACTCTCAGCCTCAGGGGAAGAGAAGGGCAAACCTCCTCTAAAAAATCTCCGCTCCCCCCCAAAAAAAAACCCCTACACTGGAGTGAGCCTGTTGTACCTGTGTAAAGATAGCAACATTAGGACCCTCTCAAAAAGAGAGGCTACAACCCTAGTTAGTGTTCACATGCTGGGAAAAAAAAAATTCAACCCAGACTTTTTGCACTGGACCTGTCCATCATTCCTCCACATTCGATTAAGAAAACAACCCTCATGTTTTTACCCCAAGCATAAAAATACAAAAAACCATGTTTTAATTCTTATCACATTGAAATGGAAACAAAAATCCCACCTATCCCTACATATTTTATCACCCTCTTTATTTATTTGTGGGGCTACTGTCAGGTTGTTGCTTTGTCCACCAAAACACACTGCAGAATCATCCAATGTGAGACTGCTTTAACTGCCCCACGTTCAATGCTGGGGAATTCTGGAAATTGTATTTCGTAGAGCTTTAGCTTCTTTGTCAAGAAAAGCTCTGGTGTCACAATAAACTAAGTTCCCAGGATTCCATGGCACTGAGCCAGGGCAGTTAAAAAAGAGTCTCAAGGTGGATTATTCCTGCAGGTGTTTTGAACCTTTGTAAAAAGCCTTGAACGTGTAGTTTCTGGGAACATTCAAAAGGCAGCAAAGATGAAAAATTCCCACATACCTACGCAGATTCAAAATGCAAAAAAAACATGCAACCTCAGGACAAATAATTATTATGGTTAAGGTAAGAAAGTTCAAATAATTTCTCTCAGCCCTTGAAATTGACAACTTTTTCTCTCTCCATTCCATTTCTACAACCGATTCATCAAGAAGAGCTGAGAAGAGTCCTTGCTCAATGCCGGTGCGAAATGAAGACTCAAGGGATCTGAAACATTTATGAAGTCCAAGAACAGAGCAAGAATGCAAATTCATTGCTTCAACGAGAGCATTTCATTCATTTTCAGAACTTGAAAACTATGTGCTCAACAAGTTTCCCCAAAAAGAGACCATAAGAGGTAACACAAAAGCTTGAATATGTTTGACGGAAGAAGAATGGCAGGGGTTTTTCTTTTTAAAAACAAAACAAAAGAGGGTCAGAAAAAATAAATAGCGTTACCTGGACCAAACAAATTCTCACAATGAAAAATCTACATTTTAAATCAGTTTCCTTTAGCTTTCTCACGCACGAGTTGTTTTCCTTACAGGCAAGTGTCCTTGCATTATGTTGATCTTTCCTTACGTACCAGCAAAACTACCGCCACACTGTTTTTGTTTTCAATTACATGACAACGCAACGCAAAATATTCCAGCTCTTCTGTAATGCCCCTGTATTTTTCATATTTATGATATCTAATTACATTTGTGCCCAGTAATGATGTAATGTTTAGATACAGAAAACTAAGAGCTGCCCTAATGTTAATATATTTACATTATTAAAAAGTAATCATAAGAGAGCTGCTACGCTGCGTAGACTTGATGTTTGGAGATGAATTTTGAAATTGATTATCCCTCCTCCTACTGCCTCCACCTTCTCTGTAGATCCCTAATTTATTTATGATCATCATTCATTCTAACTGTCCATTTCTATGGGGAGCCTGGTGGGCTCATCACCATATCTGCTTAGGGCAAATATAGTTGAGGTGAGAGAGAAGCTGTTTAAAGCATCTTGTTTTTAAGTGCTTTTATCTTCTTTAAGTGATATTTTAAATTGTAATAGTTTAATTACTATTTTTAATGGTCACTTTTGTAGTTTCAAAGTGTATTCTGCTTTTATAATCAAGACTTTGACTTCCAACTTTAGGGGAGAGGGGACTAAATAACATATCATCATCATCATTGGTCGAAGATCAAAATTCAATGAATTGAATAAAAGGATAAACCAGACCCCTATCCCTTTTGAAGGGTAAGCACTGAAACAAGGAATGCATCATAACACAAATAGGACAGATTTGCCTTAAAATGGCCACAGCTAAAAATGCATAATGCAAATTTGGAAAAAGGGCTCCGTTAAAACGGGGGGGAAAGAGTAGGCTCTTCAGCATACTGCGGATACAGCTCCGGTATTTTTCACCCAATGACTCGAAAATTCCATTCCAACAAAAAAAAATTGGAAAGGCATATCAGTTCACACACTGATAGAAATAACACTAACTTGGCACTGGAAAATTCTTCCAGTTAGTGACAGGATAATGATAATTGACAGGAGATTTTGGACACACACACACCACTCTGCTGTGGCCCCATCCTCAATGAGTAAATATCCACAGTTAAAAAAAAAACTTTCAGTTTTGTTTTGCTGTGCTCTTTTATTTTTATTGTTTCTTATAGAGGAATTTTTCTGTAGAAACAGGACAGCTGGTCAGCATGAAGAAATTTTCCCAAAGAGTTCCAGGAGAATATTTCCACTTGAAAACTAAAAAATCTGTTGTTGTTGTTGTTTGTTTGCACCACCTCACAACACAGACAGGGATTGTGGAAAGAAAGCCAAGGCAAGCCACATGTCACCCATCGTCTTACCTGGGGCACAACCTGAAAGACCAATATATTCAAAAAGTAATGCCACTCTTTAAATAGAGGACTGGTAGCAGTAGGGCACAAGGTTATATTGTGTCAACTGGTCTATAGATGCCCATACACAACAAAGGTCATCAAATACCACCACAACAAAAGAAATAACCATAAGAACCCAGCAACCCTGGTTGAATCCCCTGCATTGTATTATTTAAAAAACACAATTTGTGACCAATTTTATTTTAAAATGTCACACTTTCCAAGGATCAGTTGATCGACACCAGATTCCTGCTTTTAAAATCCCACTCAGCAGGCCAAGACTTTGACCTTGCTAGCAAGGCGGGCAGTCCTGGCATACAACAGCCAGCTTTCCCCGACATTTCAATCCATGCTCTGATAGATTGGGGTTTAAGATATTGTCTGTCCATTTATCTAAAGGAACTCCCATGAAACCTCCACATTTTGTGAATTCACAAACCAGGGCCAATGGAATGAAAGATCATTGGAAACAAGAGCCCACTGTTTCTGGAAGATTGAAAGAGGCCTAAAAGAACTGCCAAATTATAAGGGTTCAACCCAATCCATCCAAAGTAAATGTATTAGTTCACTTTCTGTTTC
>NC_056528.1:41989918-41990930 GCF_019175285.1 Sceloporus undulatus | reverse complement strand
TATACTTAATGGGACTTGAGCATACACGGATTTTGTTATACACGGGGGATCTTGGAACCAAACCCCAGCGTATAACAAGGATCCACTGTAATGTGCATTTTGGCTGGCCCAATAAAGATATCACTGTATCGCCAACACAGCTATCCCTGGATATGATTTCTATCCTTCAGTTAGTCTCAAAGATGCTGCAAGATCCCTTTGCATACTGAATTTCTCAATGATTTTCCGGACTAACATAGCTATGTCTTTGGATTCTTTCAGGAACACAGCTGTCTGAGCCCAGCATCGTCTCCCTGCCTTTCTGTGTTCACTGAATGGCTGTGGAAGTGGGTGTGCTCAGCCTGCACACAGGGAGGCATAAAGCACCACCAGGAATAGTTCAGTTCCTTCTCTCCTCCCTGTAGACTTCACTTAACTACTGTATATTCAGGCTGAACAGCCCACACAGCTGTTTTGGGGCCAGGGGAGGACAGGAGGAAGATGGGGATGGAGACAGATAGCAGCTGGCTGAAGGAAAATGGTGTCATCCTCTTGGACCACTGTAAGATCCCTGGGAGATCTAGGAGGATTCTTGTTCCTTCCTGCAGCCAGCTGAAGGAACACAGCTCCTACTACTTGACCTTCCTCTGTCCTCTCCCTGCCCTCCCCTATATATTGAATGGCTATGGATACTGCCCAGAAAATACATGGCAAAGCAAAGTGCAGTAAATTAAGGTGCTGAATTCCTCCATTTGTCACAATAAAAAAGGTACAGATGCAGACCTAATTTTTAGGTGAAATATACAATATTTCACTAACAGGTTGCTGTCCAGTATATTGTTTGAAACTTCCCAGGGCTGAAATACTGTTTTTCTGGGGTGCTCTGCCTGCCCAGGGCTCATTCCCCCACTCCTTTAATGTGAAGCAGAGGAACAAGAACAAAATGGTGGCATATGAAGACTCTGAAGCCCTGGAAAGAATAATGTTATACCCAAAGGTAAACATATGGGGCACAAGGAGCATTCTCCTCTGA